>NC_137791.1:123522917-123851508 GCF_963383645.1 Muscardinus avellanarius
ATCAATAGATAAATGAGTTACAAACCATGTGATAAACTATGGGATATGTACACAATGGAACTTTACTCAGCCATAAAGAAGAACAAAACTGTCATTTGCAGGGAAATGAGTGAAACTGGAGAACATTATGCTAAGTGAGATTTGACAGTCACAAAAAGTGAAAACTCAGATGCTTTTCCTAATCTTTGGAAGCAAGGGGGAAAAAGAGTAAGAGAAACTCTTGACAAAGAAAAATTTGAGAAACCATAGATGAGTAAATAAGGTGACCTAACTGAGGGGAAGGAGGATTGGAGGAAGAAAAATAAAAATTTCCTAATGTACATTATGTTTATTCACAAACATATCAAAGTCAATCATTAAGTCAAACATGAGAAGGAGGGGGGAGGAATGAGATGGGATTAGGGGAAGGGCTAAAAGAGTGATGTATGCATATAACCCTCTACCATCTTGTACTCCATTAAGATGTACGACTATGCACCAATTAAAAATGCACAAAAATTATATTACTGTCATGGGAAAAAGACTAATGTCAGAAAACTGCCCTATATCACTGACTTTTCATGGTAGGAACTGCAGAACAGTGTTCAGGAAGCTGCAGGGAACAGTGACGTTCCATGGCAAGAACCATGGAACAATTATTAGCACAAAGCAGCAAACCTCTGTGGTGGAACTACCAACAGGCAGCATCTGCCAGAGCCCAGTTAGTATCTAGTGCTGATACATAAAAAAATCTTAGTATGTTTGGGTTTGAGGGTAGAAGTATAGATTTGTGTGTGTATATATATATATATATATATATATATATATATATATATGAAAACCAATTAACAAGATCCCTAAGGAAGTTCAGAATGAAACAGAGGGAACAGGAGCACTCTTTTCTCCATACAAAGGAGAAACCTTAGATGAGTAAATAAGGCAGTGGAAGGGGGAAAGAGAGAAACACCTCAATGGACATGATGACATGATGTACATACACAAACTTATCAAAGTCAGTCACTATGCTGAGCATGGAAAGGAGGGAAAATGGAGGGAATAGGCTCAGAATTGGGGAAGGGCTAAATGAGTGCTGTGTGCGGGTATGCCTCTACCATCTTGGACTCCATTAAGATGTATTACTTCATCCTGGATGGTGGCGCATGCTTGTAATACCCGCGTTTGAGAGGCAGAGACAGGAGGATCATGCAGATTCAAAGCTAGCCTTGCTGGCTTAAGAGAACCTGTTTCCAAATAAAAACATAAAATAGGCCTGGGAGTGTAGCCTGGAAGCAGAAGGGTTTCCAGGAAGCCCAGTATCACCAGAAAAAAAAAAAAAAAAAAAAAAAGATGTATGACTACAATGCACTAATAAATTTTAAAAAATAAAGAAGGGAGATATGAGAGAAGAAAGAATATCATCTTTGGGGAATATGCTGGTATTGGATGAAGAAGAAAGGTTAAAACAGTTTTGAAGTTTCTACTCTTCAATGTGGGTGATCCTGATTTTATTTGAATATTAGGCTCTGTACCTAACTTTATTTTAATCCCTTTTACCCGAATGAATTTTCTCATAGAATTACTAAAAGTGTTAAAATTTGACTTTCTGTAGCCTTTTAGGTTTTAGATTTGTGAACTTTCTAAAGGCTATACAGATTATATTATGAAGACATAAGGAAATTAGGGTTTTTGGTTACTTCTATTTCCAAAATTATTTAAGGTAAAATCAGAGAAAAATAGACATCCACAGTGGCTCTTTGCCCATGTCTCCTGTATCTCATTTGTGTCAAAAGCCAGAAATGGGAGATTTTTTTTCAGTGAATTTGGACACTTGAGAAACTGAGTCTCCTTTTTTTCAGCATTCCATTCTTCTAAGTGCCCAATTACAATTTTTGTTTTCTTATAACTAGTATTTATACTTCAAAAATCTTATATATGTTTGAAGGTATTTTAGAATTATATTTTGGTGTGTGTGAAAACTCAATTAACAAGATGCCTAAGAAATTACAGAATGAAATAGAGGAAACTGGAACATACTTTACTCAAAACTTACGTTCCCAAAGCGGGTAATACTGCCCACCGGAAGGTGCTAGAGAAAAATGCAGATATATAAAAGAATAAAGATTTTTCAGTACAGTTTTTTCTTTATTTGCTTAAAGAAGATAGATTTCCAGATGTATGTATGCTGAGCACTTTTTTCTAATAGGGGGGGTGCTAAATCCCCTTTTTAGAAACAATATAGTAATAAATAGTAGCATAATTGCAGTATCTAGATATTTTTCTTGCATTATTTTATATATCGAATCTAGTTCTATCTAGAGATGTAGATGTGAGGTTTTGAGGTTGTAAATTCTAGATAGAAAGGCATACCTGCAACAATAAATTGGTAACAGAGTTGACACCATTTTTCTCTATACAAATCAATGGCTTTTTGTGAAAGATGACTGTATTGGGGAAAACAGGAGCCCTGAAGGACTGATGGATCTCCACATTACCTGCCTGTCCTGTGACAGTGTAGTCAGCTTCTATCAGCTTCAACACTTGTTTCCATTTGCTGCTGCTATGTCCCATACTACCCCCAAAATTAATGGCTTCCAACAACAGGCAAACAAGAGATCAAGATCCAGATGTTCTGCATTTGGATTGCGGAGTCTCTTCATTCTTCAGTGTGGTTACCATGGGATGGTCAACTGCACATGGGTTTTGCTGTAGCTAGAATTTCCAAAATGTCTTGTTTGCTCACAAATGGATTTCTCAGCTAGCATGGTTGAAACATCTGGGAACTCACTGAGATTCTCTGCTGATTTCTGCTGATAGCTAGTGTTCTGTGCTGCTTACCGTCGACCCCAAATTCATATGTTAAAGTTTCAATATCCAATCTTTGAGAATGTAATCATGTTAGAAAGATTTTTTAAGAAGTGCTAAGTTATAATGAGCTCATTAGGATGGAATTCTTTCTTTCTTTCTTTCTTTCTTTCTTTCTTTCTTTCTTTCTTTTATTTTATTTTTTATTTTTTGGTGGTACTGGGGGTGGAACCCAGAGGCTTTCTATCTCCAGGCTATACTCCCAGACCTATTTTATATTTTATTTGGAAACAGGGTCTCACTAAGTTGCTGAGAGCCTCACTAAGTAGCTGAGGCTGGCTTTGAACCTGTGCAATCCTCCTGTCTCAGCCTCCCAAGCATAGGGATTACAAGTGTGCGCCACCACGCCCGGCTAGGATGGAATTCTTATGCAGTATGATTGTGTTCTTATAAGAAGAAAAGAAAAAGACATCAGAGCCATGGATGCACACAGGGACAGTCATGTGAGGAGGTTAAAAGAACAGCCACCTGCAAGCCAAGGGGAGAAGCCTTGGGAGAGCTAATCTTGCCTTGCCGCACCTTGATCCCAGATTCCTAGCCCTCATAACTGAGAGAAAACAAATTTCTGTTGTTCAAACTACCTACTCTGTAAAATTTTGTTATGGTGACCCCAGCTGTCTTGCTCACAGCATGGGGATCTCAAACAAGTTGAATTTTATACTGGGTAACTGGCTTCTAAGAGATTAGGAGTGGGGATCAAACCATGCTTGTAAAAGCTAGGACTGGAAATGGCATAACATTTCTGTTGTGCTCTGCTTACCAAATAAAGTCACAAAAGTCTGCCTACCATCAAAGAAAGGGGAAATAGATTCCATCTTCTCATGTGTGGAGTGGCTGGCTTATGCTTTGAGGGAGAGAAGAAATTGATGGCATACATCTTTAGAAAATTTATCTAGTACTGGCTTTATTCAAAACTCATACTTCTCTTCAGCCCTTCTAGTTAAAATATATGTCTGCTCGCCTCACTTTTAGACCTTGTTTTATATTTCAGTGAGAACGCTGATGCTATTTTGTGTTATAACTCACAATTTTTGGTTGCTCTGCTAAGAATCCTATCAGTGGTAAGATCGACTAATTCTTTTCCTCTTGCCTCCCCACTCTCCCAGGGGAAAAGTCTTTCTTATTCAAAATTAATTTGTTTATCTAACTCTGAAAAATTTTTTGATATCTGAACAGTTTTCTTCAGGCATCTCTGTCTCTCTCTCATCTTAAATTACTCATATTTTATAAGCTCCTTCCTCTCAGTTTGTAAGTAGGTGTATGTCTCTCCTGATCCCAAAATATATCTCCACATCAGTCCAAGTTTTCCAAAAGTATGTTATACCATAATCTCACTCTTTTCTTCACAACATTTTTGGGGATAAGGTCTACACTTCCTATCTTATTTCTTTTCCTCATCTCTCTAAAATATGGCTTCTATCCACTGAAACTGTCCTGAATAAGTTTTCTTAAAGCCTCCTACTTTAAAACAATGTAAACTTTTTTTATTTTTATCTAATTGGACATTTTGCAACACAGAATAGATATCTCCACCCCAAAATTTATCTTCGACCTTGTTTTCTCTAGTGTTCTTCCTAATTTGTTAATCCAGAATTATTTTATCTTTGAGGGTTTCTTTTCCTACACACATCCTTTAAATACTTCTGTTCTTTAGGGTCAGGCTTAGACCAACTGTTCTTTTTATTTGTATTCTCTGAAGAATAGTGAACCAGTGCTCATGAATCTATCTCAAACCTAGGCTGATAAATTCTAGGTCAGTGTCTCCAATCCCCATCATTCACTCAATGTTCACTATATGTTCCATTATCTCCTGGCCATTTCTGCCTAGCTTTGGCATAGACCTTTGGCACTCTGCATGATCCAAATGAAACATGTCATTCACCACATCCCCAAAAAAGATTTTCTTTGAGTTTTCTATCAGTTGAAGTCCACAGTCATCTACCCAGTTGCATTACATTCAATACCCCATTGATGCATATACAATCACCCATCAAATTCGATTCCATTTTCGAATATTCCACCTTCTCAAATCTCGTTCTCTGAAGCTCAGTATTGCATATGATAGCCCATGCCTACATCATCTCTCTGAGAAAATAGTAAGGCATTTTCTAGTTAATTACCATATATCTATCCAATCAAAGTCTATTTTCAATTCACATCAGAACTTACAAGTAAAACATAACAATAGCTGGATCAATTCTTTTTTAAAATTAATTGCTTCCTATTCCCAAATTCCATGAATGAGACTGATTTTTTTTTATATCCTTGAGCCAAGAGACTGTTTCTGAAAAGTGTACTTATAAAGCACTGAAGAATTGAGAGGACATACTAGTAACATATTAGATCTGACACAATGTGAGTATTGAAAGACCCTCAGTTATGTGTTTGTATATTGTTTAAAACAGGAAAATTCTCAATGCATTTGCAGTATAAAAGTCAATAATTTTAGACAGAGGGCAACCAGGCATGGTAGTTAAAACCTGTAATCCAAGTACTAAGGAGGCTGAGACAGGAGAATGACACGTGTGAGACCAATGCATGGTAGCTTAGCAAGATCATATTTCAAAAAAAAAAAATTAAAGGACTAGAGATGTAGTTCAGAGGTAGAAGCCCCTGGGTTCAATTTCTAGTAAAACACACACACACACACACACACACACACAAACACAAACACACAAACACACACACACACACACACACACACAGAGCATAGTTACATTTAAGGAAAAGATATATGTAATTTTGAAACAATTTTTTTTAGAGCTGAATTATCCATGGTCCTATGTCTTTTGTGTAGGTATCAGGTAGTAATAAGAAAGCCAACAATATATGACAATCCTTTGATGATTTGACCCATTCTGAAACATTATATCTCCAAATCATTACATCTTGCAGCAACAGGATCTCAAAAGAACTAGAAGTACAAAAACATAAATATTGAAGAATCACATTCACTTCATATACAAATTTGCAATTTTAAAGCATTTTTGTGTTCTCTTAGTCTGAATTTCATTTCAAGCAAATTAAATTGGCTTTAGGATGCAATTTTACAAGTGGAAAATTTATTTTTCTCAGTGTGAGGATGATACAAACGTGTATATATATTGTTTACACATTCATAAACAAATGTCTCTGGCATACCATTTTCTTCCCATTTTCAAATGTCTCTGGCATAAAAATGTCCTTGTGCTCACATCAAGTGCTTCACTTCAAATGCTTAACTTTATGATAATGTTCCACAATAGTGTTTAAAGTGTCATATGTTAATATCCACAGCAATGCTATGAGACAGATACCATTATTATTTTGATTTTACAGATGAGAAAACTCAGCCCAACCCACAGAATAGCATATTGCCTGAGAACACACAGGAAGAAAATGCCAATGCAAGGATTAAAGCTTAAACAATCATCACATAGTTGCTCTGGACCAATATCATATGCCACCAAGATACTCAAATTCAAGACCTGCTTCCCACTTCTACTTTCCCTCTTCAAATTCAAATCTTTGAGTATTGCTATGTCTTAGTTAGCTTGCTTAATTTTAGTCTCACCATCTTCAGTCCATCCACTACACTTTGCTAAAGTGGCTTGTCCTTTTCAGGTTGCTCTAACAGAATTTCATTTATCATTTTATTTTATTGTGGTACTAGGGTTAAACTCTACCTTTGAACTACACTCTCAGCACTTTTTATTTTAAAGCAGGGTCTGGCTAGGTAATTGTGAGTCTTATTAATTGCTGAGGCTGGTCTCAAACCTAAGATCCTCCTGTCTCAAGTAATGGGATTACAAGTGTGTGTCACCAAGCCCAGGAGCAGAATTTTGTAGATGGAGTGGCTTAATAGAAATTTATTTCTCTTAGTTCTGGATTCTGAAAGGTTCAAGATCAAGTCACCAGTAGATCCAATGTCAGGTAATGCTCACTTTCTGGTTGTCAATTGCTTGGCTTCTCCTGCTATCCTCACTTGGTAAAAAGCAGAGGGAAAAGAAGTAAAATCTCTTATATTTTTTATAAAGGGCTTATTCCCATTCAAGAGGCCTTGCTGTTAAATGAGATTAGTCAGTCGCAAAAAGTAAGGAATCGGATGCTTTCCCTAATATGTGAAAGCTAAGGTAAAAGGGGTCATAGGAGAAACTCCAGGTGAAAAAAAGAGATCCTATAGAGGAGCAAATAAGGCAACCTAACTGTGGGGATGGGAGGTGGGGATAGGGAAACTCTTTAAAGCACATGATGTGCTTATTCATATCTAAGTCAACCACTAAACCAAGCATGGGAGGGAGGGATGGGGAGGGAGTGAAGTGGGGATTGGTGGATGATGTGTGCATTTATGCATACACAAGTTTTTTACCCCATTATGAAATATAAATACAATGCACCGATAAAATTTAATATAAAAGAGGCCTTGCCTGCTGGATCTAAGCACCTCCCATATAAGCCATTTCCTAATACTACCACCTTTGTGGCTCAGATTTCAAAGTGTGAATTTCAAAAGTGGACGCCTTCCATCTTCAAGATGATTTTTATAAATAGCAAGTCTCTTGCTATAAACTCTGTTTAACACCATTGAAGAAAGGTTCCCTATTCTTTGTGTTTGTGTATTCCTGGGGATAGAACCCAGGGGCATTCTACCTTCGACCTACACCCCCAACCCTACTTTTTATTCTTTCCTTTGAAACAAGGTCTCACTGATTTGCAAAGGGCCTCACTAAGTAGCTGAGGCTGTCTGCGATCCAGGATCCTCCTGTCTCAGCCTCCCAAATGCTGGGATTATAAGCATGCACCACCATGCCGACTCCCTATTCTTTTATTTACATAAAATGCAAAATACTTTGTGTGACATTCAAGGGCTTTGCGATTTGACCTTTTTCTGGATTTTTATCCCCATTCCCTGTCATTGTATTCCCCATGGTCTATGTTCTAGTTATATAGGACTAAGTACCTACCGTCCCTAGACCATGTGATGTATTTTTTGTCATCTTTCTTCTACTTTTGATTATTCCAGGTCTCAGATGTCTGTGAAGTACACCCTACCTACTTCCATCCTCCAGGGTCACCTCTTTATTTTTCTTTTTTTCTTTTTTGTGGTACTCTAAACTAAAGCCTATCAGATTAATGTTAGGATAGCAGGAACTAGTAGAGTTCTTCCTGGTGGAGACAGTAACTTGTTTCCTTAGTATGGTACAACACAGTCTTCTTTCCAGACCCTTGCATGGAGCAATGGTGAAAAACAGCCTTTAGCACTGATAGGCTATGTTTTCCTTTGACAGTCCCTTATGTCAACAAGACTTCAGTCTCCAATTAATCCCCTCTAAAGTGGCTCGTCTCTGACAAGCCAGACAAAGAGCTAGAGTTAGCTGATTCTGAAAAGGACTGCTTTCTTCTAACTTGAATAGGAGTTTTATTTTATTTATTTACTAGAATATTCTGCACTAACCTTGTTTCTTAAACTTTCATTTTTTTTATTAAAAGCACTAGAATTGATACAATAACAACCTCACCCCGGTAGCCTCCTAGTATTGCTATTAATAGAATTTTTCAAGGGGCTTTTCATCTAGTTTCACCATTTACTTAGTTATTTAACACTGGAAACTGTGTGTGTGTGTGTGTGTGTGTGTGTGTGTGTGTGTGTGTGTGTACCCTCAGCCCACTTTTATTTTTTTTATTTGGAAACAAAATCTCATAAATTTACCAAGAGACTCACTAAGCTGCTGAGGCTAGCCACAAATCTATGATACTCCTGTTTGAGCCTCCCAAGTACTGGGATTACAAGCCTGGCTTGGAAACTTTATTTTGACACATCTGGACCTCAGATTCTCCTCTTGAAACTAGCTAGATAATGTCTGTTAGTATTACAATTATTATAAGTAATATTGACAAAATATTTCACACAGCATACAGTGGACCCATAAAATGTGTGCCGATACCATGGTGCTCACTACCAGTAGATATCATTCATTTTTATTTCATCCTGTGAACATCAACTCCTCATAACTGCATGAGCATGAACCTACAGAGTAATATAGTTTTTATAATTCACACTATTGGTTTTGTGGCAACATGGGGAGACTCAGTTGCCCCTTTAACTGTTCCCTATTCTTCCTATCTTTTGGCAACAACCCTTGGAAGAGTCACTTAATGGAGAAAGTATCTAATTTTATAACAAAGGTAGTCATTTTGTCTGAGATTTTAAAATACACCATAAATATATTGTTATATTTATGTGTGCATTCAGTAATTCAGAAATGTTGGGCATTGGCCACAAAGGTAACAAGGACCACTAAAAGAACTTGCAATCAATGTGGTCAGAAAAAGTGGTAAAATGATCCACACTAAGAAATAGTAGTCAAGGCTAAGGTAAAGCAGAAATGGAGAAATGAGAATTAAGTGTGTCAAGCAGGATAAGAGAAGGGAATAATGGAACCTGAGTAAAGTGGTATTTGAGATAGATCAGAGAGCATGCCTGAAACAGGGAGGAGACAGGGCAGGCATTGAGATAAGCCAGGACCAGGTGAAGAAGAAGAATCAAGTAGTATACATTGTATTTCATAGAGAGTGGAGCTCACAGTTAGAAAAGTTCAACTAGCAACTAATGAAGATATCAGAACCTCAAAAACATGGGATTTACGTGCAAATTAGAGGTTTAGGAGCTTTTCTAAATCTGCCTAGACACCTGGGTTAAGGTAAAAGATTCTTCCCAAAGAGAAAAGTCTTATGCTAATTCCATAGGTGCAATAGAGCTTCAAGAATAAATAACATTAAAATAGAAACCAACATGTCAACTGTATAGTTGTATTTTTATAAGTCCTCTCTTCTCTCCTAGAGATTATTTGATCCTTTATGACATTATTTTCTCAGCAGAAAGAATCCTTGACCTGATGATGTTGTTTTATGTTTGACATAAATAAAATATCAGCTTGTTTCATTTTCCATTAAAACTCCTTCAAATGCCTCTAAGTTATAACTCTACAAAATTGGCCGGAACATTTTTTTTTGTCTTTGCATTGATATATCCAGATAGTCCCGTGTCTGAGTCCCCCCGGCCAACATAAATTCAGCTTCCAAGAGAAACAGAAAATGACTGACTAAACATAGGGCTGACCCTTTGATAAGAAAAGATGAAATTTAGCCAAGCGTGGTGATGCACCATATAATCACAGTATTAGAAGCTGAGACAGGAAGACATCTGGTGTGAAGCCAGCCTCAGCAATGTAGAGTCTCAGTAATTTAGTGAGATCTTGTTTAAAAACAAAAACTAAAGGTACTGGAGGTGTGTAGGTATATAGATAAAATAGGTTCAATTCCCAGAATGCCCCCATACATAAAGATGAAATTTTAGAGCTAGAAAGTCTAATGGTTGTCAGAGGCTAAGATAAGGAAGGGAAAAAGGGGAGGTGTCGATTAAAGGATGCGTAATTATAGTGAGACAAATAAATCCGAAGATATGTGTTGTATAACAAGGTGACTATAGTTAATGACAATATATTTTATTCTTGAAAAATGTAAGGAGAAAGGATGTTCCCCACAAAATAATAACTGTGGGAGGTACTATATTAATTTGCTAGACTTGACTATCCCTCAGTGTGTATACACTTTAAAGCACGTAAAAATCACACAATGTTATCTGCAAATTTCTAAAAAATAAATCAGCCTTGTGTTTGAAAAAAAATGAGAAGATGAAAACGTCTGGTCTATACCAACCTATAAAAAAATTAAAATGTTTTATACAGAAAGACAGTGAAAGTCCTTCCAGTTTTTCTTAAAACTTTCAAATATCAAACACTGTAATTATTTTCAAAAGATGAAATCTTCCCAACCTTGGATGCAAAAAAAAACTGAGTTAATAAATCTTCAAGATAAGAGAATTGCCAAAGGGTCTTCAGTTCTTCATTTGAGAACTAGTCAGTCTCTTTGGAAGCATTTCCTCAGCTCAATGCACTAGAAAATCATAATCATGCTGCTATGCTTGGCAGCCAGATGCCCACTGGGAACAAGGAAATTTGATTTAAGAATCCCATGGTGATTGGAGAGGTCTTTCTCTTGCCCCCAGTCTGCTCCTTCAGAGCTTGCTTTGTTGAGAAGTGTCTCTGGTGCTCTCTGCTCTTCTGGCAGCCAAGGCTTCTGAAAAACATGTGGTTCCTCCCTAAAGCATTTTCTCTGCCTTTGGGAAAGGAGCATGTGAAAGTTCAATTGCACAACATCTTGAGAAAGACTCTGCCTTCTCCTCCAGGTTTGCAGGGAGTGTTTCTAGGAGCGTTCACTGAATGGAGCCCTGTGTATGTGTCAGAGTAGTGTGATTTTAGAGGAGTGGGCTGGGAAACATGGATGAGTTATTTGACCGTTTACACTCTCATGCATCTCACTATTAGAATGTAGAGAATGATGATTCACTTACAGTGTTGTTGAATTTTTAAAGGGGGTCTGGTATAGGCCTTTCCACCTAAATATAAGTCATTATTTCTTACTTTTAATGCTGATAATGGTAAATATCTTCTGCAGGACAGTTTCCAATGGCTCATATATTTGTTGGTCAATCTCTCTTTTTGTGTGTGTGTGTGGGTCTGGGGTTGGAACCCAGGGGCATTCGACCTCTGAGCTACACCCCCGGCCCTATTTTTTATTCTTTATTTTGAAAGCAGGTCTGACTGAGTTGCAGAGGGCCTCACTAAGTAGCTGAGGCTGTCCGCTAACTGTGATCCTCCAGTCTCAGCCACCCAAATGCTGGGATTACAAGCGTGCGCCACCACGCCCGGCTATTGGTCAATCTCTTGATGAAAAAGAGTTTTAGGTTTCAAAAAGTCAGTATACCCAGAAGGGATGAGGATTAGTGTAACACATGGAATTCTAGAGCTGGCTGCACCCTCAGCTAAGGCTCCATGAGTCTGGAGGAGTGGGTCAGATGAGCATCATGGGGGGGTATGGGACCTGGGATACTTAGCATCATCTCATAACTTATCTATTTGCTTACCTCGGTCACTGTGTTTAGCTACTGGACTTCAGCTAGGCCTCCTGTAAAATTTGAGTTATCATCTGGAATATTAGAGATCTGAAGGCTGACACAATTCCTTCCCTTGGTGGTCCTGTGACTGATACATTAAAAAAAAATCCTCTTAAAAAAACAGCTGTCATTGTGCTCATGATGGCAAGCATCATTCATTTTGTTAATTAATTCTTTGAATATCAATACAGTCATGAATATATAAACATATCTAAAGATATATTTTCCTTCCCACCCCCTCATGATTCAGGTGATTGATTTTCTGATTATTTTAAGGATTAATTATCAGCAACTAAGTTTGAATGAAAAGATAGGCTTTTTCAGGAGGTATTTCAAAAATAATGATGATGTTGATAAACCAACAGTACAAATAACAATAATTATAACTACATTTATCTAAAGTTTATTATTTGATCAAGTCAGTGGATGGGAGGAATTTAAGCTTGTGTCAGGAAGAAATAGTGAAGAGAGGGGAAAGAGATAAAAATTGAGGAATTATCAGATAGATGAAGCAGAAAATAAAAGTGAACATCCATAGACACAGAGACTCAAAATTGGAAACTGTCTGTAATGAAGAGTCCTCTTTCTGGAACCATGTCATCTTACTTTTTCTGCATCTGTCAGCCCATTGCTGAGACATAATTTCCCAAGGTGGTCCCAAAACTCCTTTTTGCTTCATCACTGGGAGAAACAACCAGAGTTTCTGATTTCCAAATCCAGATATCTCACTGAGCAAAAACGTAATTGATTGACACCTCATTTTAGACATCCACCCCTAACATCCCCAAGTGACCTCCCCCAGGCCCCTCATCTTCAGGAAAGGCTCAAAAATTGTAAAAATGAGCTGCAGGGGCACTGGCCTATAAACTGGGAGGAGGAAGAACAATGACAGAGTTGAGTTAGTTTGTCCCAGGTAAATTAACCAAGATGACACAGAGCCTGGAATAAACCTAGACTGTCGCCTAAATCCACGCTAATGCCTCCTCTCCATTTAAAGTGTACACTGGAAAATGAGGGTTGGATTTAGTGGACACAGACATGTGGGGATGAGTGAAGCTAGGTTCTCATGTGAGGACCCTCATCTGGCCCAATGAAAGGACAGCATGAACTGAGGTCTGTGGGAGAACAGTGTTTCTGTGTCTGTCATGCAAGGTGGCTTTGGACAAGTCATAACCAGCAGTGCTCCTCAGACACTGATGTGTGCGCGGATCACCTGTAGTGTTTATCAAAAGGCAGGTTCTGTTTCAGGTCTCCAGGGATGGACAGTCTTCACTTTTAACAGATTCCCAGGTGACAGCACTGCTGCTTGTCCTGTCCCAGGAGCACACTCTGAGGAAGAGGTTCTAAAGAAAAGAACTCAAACCAACAAACCTAACCCACAGCTGCACAGAGAACGGGTTCCTTGGAAAGCTTAGGCATCTGTGTTGGTCTTTCTACCCAGTCCAGAGACATGATGAGCAGTTCACTGGCCTCACTAAACAAAGTGCATATGCTGTTAAAAACAAATAAACCTGTCCACATATCACCAGTGAATGCTACAATCAGCCAATTTCTCTGAAGTTTTTCTTAAGATATGCAAACTATTCTGTTCCAATAGATTCCCCTTCTTTCTTAGTTTAATTTAGGAGAAACTTAAGGAATTTTTACATATCTTACTGATTTTATATAATTTGGGTACATTTTATGTGTGTGTGTTTTTCAGTTCTGCTCTTTTGGACTTTGACAGATGCCCAGGATCTAACTATCACCTCATTTGTTTGGTACTAAACCGTGTTAGATACCATGTAAATGTAAAATGTTCTTATTTTTTCCATACAAAAGTTGGGTGCTACTGATACTCCCAGTTTAAAAGTGAAAAAATCAAGGCTAATACATGTCATTAGAAGACACCAATCACTCTCTGATACTGAGTTGACTGACTCCTTTGTCAAACATTCCCTTATCTTTGCTGCCTCATTGACACCCTGTCCCTTTGACTTTCATTGATGTTATGTTCCAGTGCTCACATAGTAAGATCTTCAGAATGGACTCTCCTCTCTTGCCTCTTCAGCATGTGGGTGGCAATTACAGAGAATTCTGGCCACTTTTAGTTCTGCTTTAGTGTGAATGTACTTTTATTGCTGCCTTCCTTCGGTTTAGTCCATTAGCTTCCAATCATCTCAGGGGTGGCTCCTAATATTTTCTACACAGTTCAAACCCAGAATAAGCCCCCATCCCTATGAGCAGATGGAACCCAGGGGCATTCGACCTCCAAGCTATACCCCCTGCCCTATTTTTTATTCATTATTTTGAAACAGGGTCTTACTAAGTTGCTGAAGCTGTCCGCAAACCATGATCCTCTGGTCTCCGCCTCCCAAATGCTGCGCCACCACTCCAGGCTGACTTCCTCTTTTCTCTAATGAAAGGGTGGAGACAAATGTCCCTAACATACTTTGAACTGAAATGTCAGGAAACTCAAATGGTTGTAGTTTAAGCAAAGAAAAGTATAAATCTATGCCTAACAAGAAATTAGAGATAAGTTATTTCACATACACTGCACTTAATGTTATCAGTGATAAATTCTTCAGTTTTTAGCTTCTCTTTCTCCTTTTCTTTCAAATGTGTTCCAATTACTGCTAAAAAGAAATAATCACAACAAAAGCAAACTAAAACACAAACTAGCTCGTATTTTAGTTACATCTTTCCTTTTACAAACATCTCCAAAAAGAACAAAATATTTTCTACTTTCATCACTAACTCATGCACATCTAAAATGTATGGCTTTTTCCCCCACCAGTGGACAGAAAAGAGCACCATCGAGCTTTCTGTACAGTTTAACGGTATTTATTTTACCCTCTGTTCTCTTCTAGCAATCTCCCTTTCTTTGTCCCTCAGAGCTCTGCAAAATTCTGCATCTATCCCCACCCTTCCCACCCACTGACTTCTCTGACTTTCCCGTATCTCTAGTTCATGTATTAGTTGTTTATTTTCAATAGCTTGAAAGTGACTTGAGAAAACAAACCACCTCTTATTCCCCATTGCTACCTGTGTGGTGCAGACTGTAGCTGAGATTCTAGCTATTGCAAAACCGTTTAATGTGTCCTCCTTGGCTTCTCTTTCCTTCATCTCTAAACCATCCTGTTACCAGAGTCACTCTTCTCAAAGCACAAATTTTATCACATCAATTCCTTATTTAAAATCACAGCTACTAGCTGGGTGTGGTGATGCATGCGTATAGTTCCAGTACTTGGGAGGCTAAGACAAGAGGATCACAGGTTTTCAGCCGGCCTCAGCTACTTAGTGAGGCCCTCTGCAACTTAGTGAGATCCTGCTTCAAAATAAAGAATAAAAATAGAGCTGATGGTGTAGCTCAGAGGCAGAATGCCTCTAGGTTCAATCCCCAGTACAAAAAAATAAAAAGAACTCCACATGCCATTCAAGTTCCTTCACAAACCAACCCAAACCAATTACCAATTTTCTTTTCTTTTTTTAGGGGGGGGAAAGATTATACTTTTAAAATTTTTTATTAGCTCAGTATATTTATACATCATAATGAAGCAAAAAACTTGTGTAGACATAAATGCACACATCACCCATCCAGTCCCCACCCAGTCTCCATCCCACTCTCTCCCCTTCACTCCCTCTCATGCTTGGCTTAGTGGTTGACTATGATATGAATAACTACATCATGCGGTATAAACAGTTTCCTTCTTTCCCCCTCCCATCCCCACAGTTAATGTGCCTTATTTGCTCCTTTATAGGATCTCCTTTTTTCACCTGGAGTTCCTTCTATGACCCTTTTCACCTTAGCTTTCACATATTAGGGAAAGCATCTGATTCCTTACTTTTTGTGACTGACTAATCTCACTTAGCATAATGTCCTCAAGGTTCATCCATTTCCCTGTAAATGCTACAATTGTGTGCTTTTTAATGGCTGAGTAAAATTCTATTGTGTACATATCCCACAGTTTAGTAATCCATTCATCTTTTGATAGACATCTTGGCTGGTTCCATAGCTTGGCTATGCTGAATTGTGCAGCTATGAACATAGATACACATACATTAGTTTGACAGTTTGGTTTCCTTTTTTTGGTGTAGATACCCAGAAGTTGTATTGCTGGATAGAATGGTAAATTTGTTTTTCCCATTCCTCTGAGGATTCTTCATACTGTTTTCCAAAGTGGTTGCACTAATTTGCAATCCCATTAACAAAACCCAAAGCTGGTTTCTTGAAAAAAAATTAACAAGATAAACAAACTACTAGCCAACCTAACTTAAAAAAAAGAATCAACCTAAATTATTAAGATAAGAGATAAAAAGGAGGTATTGCTACTGACAGTGTAGAAATTCAGAAGATTATCAGAAACTACTTTGAAAAACTATACTCAAACAAAATTGAAAATCTGGAGGAAATTGACAACTTTCTAGATAAATACAACCTTCCTAAACTGAGTCAAGAAGATATTTAACACTTAAACCAACCAATAACAATCAAAGAAACTGAAACAGCAATAAAGAGCCTACCATCAAAGAAAAGCCCAGGACCAGATGGTTTCCCAAGTAAATTCTATAAAACCTTTATACTCCTCAATCTATTTCGTGACATAGAAAAAAACGGACTCTCCCAATGAAGCAAACACCACATTAATACCAAAACCAAAGAAAGACAGTTCAATGAAGAACTACAGTCCTATATCTTTGATGAATTTGGATCCAAATCAATTTTCTATCTTGAAGGTCTTCTACTATATCTCCCCTCTAGCACATATGGGCACACACACACACACACACACACATAGATGCACACACACATTCATTCTTTCTCTTTCTCTCTGACACTCACACAATTATACCCCAGAATCAACTGAGATATCTGCTTAAAATGAAATTCCTAGGTTTCACTGAAGGTGATTTCAGTCATAGGATTCACCTAGTCTGATTGTATATGTAGTGTTTATTTGTACATTATGATTACAAATAATAGTGAGATGCATGGCTATACAGTTGTATATTCACATCCATAATGTCATGGGCTCTATATATTATTAAATGTACATCTGAGGCAACTATAAAGACACACTGAAGTCTCAAACCATGGTCATATATCAGACTTCTGAAGCAAAAACTGATTCAAATAAGTTTGAATACCATTATTTTCTCTCTTCTTAAGTATTTATTATATCCATTTCACAATTGTATTTTTACTCTATCTGTACAAAAGAGGGAGTTTCTAAGATAGAAGTAAAAACAGAAGCAAGTGTTTCTGGGCTGGGGCTGGTGGTGGCATTGTTGTTAGTATCAGCCCTAGGTAGACACTTGGTGTACTCCCCAGTGTGTTGAGCCTGTGTTTTCCACCCACTTCACACACATCAGCTCTCTCTATTGACATCCTAGTGCCAGCAGGCTGTTGTCCCAGTTCCTGGAAGGACCAAATGCTGTAGCACTTAATGAGCACACAGCTGCCTCAATGAAAACAGGCCAAGATTCCAGCTGAGAGTTGATTTGAAAGTTTTATGAAATTTTACAACAAGGGGCACCAAGTGCTATGCCTATGTATGTCATTGTCAACGTGATTTACATTATGATGTGAGACCATAATGTCACCAATAAAAGCATTGATATATCTTTTAAAAAATTACAACAGGCAAAAAATAAATAAAATAGCATTTGTCATCTCAAATACTTATAAAAATTTGCTATGACAAAAGACCATCAATCTTGTTTATTCATTTTTCTGGTTTTCTTTCCATTCTCCTCTCTCACCTTGAGCCCTTTCCTTTTGACACCATGTATGTGGAATAAAATATTACTAGATATTGATACAACAATAGACATACAATATGAAATATTGATAGATTATTTTACATTAATGATGAATAACATATTACTAGACTACGACACAACAGCTATAATCATACTGAAGGATGATGCTGATTATAAACAATGTCAGGGTGAGTTGAGAAGGGGATTAGCATCTTATATTCAGCTAGTCATGTTTTCATATGGACATCCTGTTAGGCTTAGTTGGTCTCTCTCTTCCTTTTTCTTTCCACTATGTTTTCTTTTTTTTCTCTACCTCTATCATCTATCATCTGTTGTTCACCTATATCTCCCTCTCTGTATATGCTGTTTTCTCCCATTCTTTATCCCAACTCTTATATTACCCTTTCCTCTTGCTTTTTCCATTGACTCAGACAAACCCACCAGCACACGTTGCCTTTGATATTGTCTCTGACCTGAGGTCACAGAGGGAAAAAAAAGCTCAAAATGAAAATAGAAATCAAATCAGAACCATAAACAGATGCCACAGGGTATGATAAAATAAAGGACAAAAAGATTAGTCCAGGCGTCTCATTTTCTCCATGAAAGGATTTTCTGTTTGAACAATAGTTTGCTTTTGTAGTCTCTGTCCTCCAGTGACAAAAATGATGAGGAAAATATTTTCAAGTAAGAAAATGTTCTAGGAGCTAGGAAGAAGCAGATGGGCCCAGCTGCCAACCTCCTACAATTCGTCATGGACTCATGGGCTCACTTTGGTCAATGCGAACCGTGCCAAGTTCACACAGCTTCCTGTCCAAAGGAGCATTGCCAGAGAAATCAGTTTTCTCTGATTTTCTTCTGAGTACCTGCCCTAAATAGTACATCTGTCAGCCTTCCAGAAGGTGTGAGCCTCTTGATGCCCCATTGAGAAATCATGACTGAGTTCCAATTTGCTGTGGAACAAGAAGGTAAGAAGAGTATACACACAGTCAGAGTCTCAAGATACACCACTGCTCCATGGAGCAAGCCCAGCTTGACAAGGTTTCATGCTTTTAGATGTCTGTTGAAGGAAATTTTTACATGAAATTTCAAGAGTGTTTTTATTAACCCAAAGTTCCTGATAACAGAAAACCAGGATATTCTACCCTATTACATCCAATGACAGGGACTGAAGCTAATTGTGATGGTACAATGGATTCTCATAGAAGTAGACAGTATATATCCAAGTCATTGAGAATTTATTGGAATTATTTCAGAACTAGTGACAGGAAGAGACAGACAGACAGACAGACAGAAACATCAGCCCACAGTCAATCATCAAGAAAGTTCAGAATTAAAGTTCCTTGAGTGTTAACCTTGTCTATTATATTTTGTGTCCTGTCCTCTCTCAATATGAAGGAAATTAAGTAGAAGTAAGTCAGATGGCAGCAACCATTCTCCCCTAAGGCTCCACATGCTCCTCCATCCTAGAACTCACTCCCACTAACCCTACACACTGAGTAGCCAGGTCACCTTTGTAATGTCCAGTGTGTGCATTTGTTCATCTTATCAAAACCCCTGGCCTCAGTCTGTCAGAGTGGCTCCCAATCCCCGGGGATTATACAGAAGATGGATGATTCCTGCTGCTGGAAAGATCAGGCAACTAAATAAATGACTGAGGGCTTGTCATATTGGGGAATGTCTGATAACTATGCCAAGGATAGAGTTATTTTAGCTCCAGGTGTGCTTAAGTAGAAAGTGTTGTTTAAAAGAGGTCTTCCCTTCACTCTTCAGTTGAGTGCTGCCCCTGGTCCTAAAGAAGTTCATCAGTTTTGCTGAGGGTGAAAAAGGAAAATCCAATAACCAGTTATAGCAGATAACGACTGACAGTTGATTTGAACTTCTCAGCTCAATAGTACATCCAGACCCCTTTGCAGGCAGAGGTAGAGATGGGAATGAATGGTTCTAATGCTGTGCCTATCACAACTAGTTCATTCTTGTCAACTAGATGTGGACATATCTTATAGGACCATGGGTAAAGCTGACCTTTAATCAGTATTAGGTAATCCTCAATCCAGTCAGCATACATAACTGCTAACCTTTAACAAGCAACAAGATAGGTCTGTTGGGATACTTTGCAAGAGGATACCTTTGGGCTCTGAGAACCCTTGTATTAGCCAAATTAAAATAATGTCAGGCTATTATTGATAGTTTCTAATGAAATATAAATGAATGTGCTTAGAGTTAAATAAATGAAAATAACTGTTATTTTAAAAACAAGGATTAATGAATCCACAGATCAGTCTCTTAAAAAAATCCACATCTCTCCATAAATCCTAGCTGAGATTCTATCTCTGCACATACTGATAAAATTTTATTGCTGTGTTATAACCTCTGAGGTATCCTCTGTCATTTTTGCATTATGTAAAATAGGTGCTTTCTCACATAGCACATCTATCTCTTTCATTCTTATTCTTATGTTAATATATTCTTATGCCCAGAACTTTTCTCCCAGATACATACCACACTCTTCTATGGTGAGAACATAAAATGAGTATAAATTCATCTGGCAGAATAAAAACGCTGACCTCCAGGTGTACGGCAGGGAGGACATTTACTCAATGTGTTCAACAGCTTCCCTAAAAGAAAGAAAACAGAGCGTCCAGTCTCCCTATAATTCCAGTGTCTACTCTTCGATTTGCATCAAGCCAGGTCCATAGAAAGCCAAATACCTGACCATATTCTAAGGCTTCCTGAAGAATGGCTTCACTTAATGTTACTTTGACATGATATCATCAGCTGCATTTAGAATTGTGTTACATGGCCCTGTGACACTTACTGTTATAACTATTATAGCCGCACGAATAAGGCCATTGTTTCCTTTCACAGTGCCCTGTTTATGACAGTCCTGAGAGTCATTTCCATCTGGTCTTCATACCAAGAATGGATGTGCTTCTCTTGGGTAATAGTATATTTGCACTTTTATCTCACAAATATCGGGCAATGAGTAACTGACCATATTTTGAACAGATAGAAATGTATTTTCCTGCCGGGCGTGGTGGCGCACGCTTGTAATCCCCGCGCTTGGGAGGCGGAGACAGGAGGATCGCGCAGGTTCGAAGCCAGCCGCCCGCAGCACTGGCTTAAGAGACCCTGCTTCCAAATAAAAAAGTATAAAAAATAGGTCTGGGAGTGTAGCCCGGAGGTAGAAGGGCTTCCAGGAACCCCAGTACCACCAAAAAGAAAAAGAAAAAGAAATGTATTTTCCTTCCTGTTTTTTAAAAATGTATTCCCAAATGCCCTGAAGCTTTCTAAAAGACATTTTCCATTTTGTGTTTTTATTTTATTATAACCTTTTAAAAAATAACCGAAGGACATCCTAGGACAGGAACGCCCCAACTTTTTTCTATAAAATAGCCATGTAGTAAATATCTTAGATATTGTGAAATGCGTGTGCCTCTTTTTTATATTATTATGTTTCCTTTTTTCTCTCCAAATGCCTAAAATCAAAAAGCCACTCTTAATTCATGTGTCCTACAACAATAGGAGTAGAACAGCTTTGGCTCCCAGGCTGTCACTTGCCAATCCTTCTTAGGAGATTGCCAGATGAGTTATTATTTCTGAAAACTACATGTGACTGTGGGTTCTTCCCACTTGGGTTTTTATTGATCAGATTGGGACCAAGTAATCCTGTTTGCACTGATGTGAGCTAATGAAAAAACATGGAAGTCTGACATTAACTGTAAATGACATGTTTGGTCTAACTGTAGTCCAAATGTTACAAAGGCAACTGTACAAACAGCACTTCACAGTCATCCAAATATGGTAAAAGAATTATCTCGGCCTATGCTCACCCACAGGGAGGTGTGCGTCTTCCACATGGAGTGGGGAGTCTGTTTCCTATTCATACTGTGAATGGATTCTGTTCTGCCTTCACACTGAGGGACAATTTCATTTCAGCAAAACAAATTTATTGTATTAAATGAAGGCTGTTGGTTGGATATTGTTTCTGTAATTTTGTTTGTATTGAACATGGTAGTTTAGCTTTGTCTTGTGCCTCTGTAAGAACATTGCAGAGTGCATAACCCCAAGTCAGTTCAAAACCAGGTTCAGCCACTTACCACCTTGGTTCCCATTTTTAAGTTACTTAAGATTAACTATGAAATATGATACTCTCATTGCATATCATGTTGCCATCGCATATGCTTTGGTCATTTATATGTATATAACTGAGGGCTGATAAAATTTATTTGAAAACAAGAGACAGATAATCAAGGAGTGATTGTACCTTTAAAAATGTTCCCAATCAGCTGGGCATGGTGGTGCACACTTGAATTCCAGCATTTGGGAAGCTGAGACAAGAGGATCTCCAGATAGCCTCAGCTATTTAGCAAGGCCCTTTGCAAACTCAGTGAGACTCTGCTTCAAAAAATAAAAATGACCAAACATAGGCCTAGGGGTGTAGCTCAGAGATAGAATGCCCCTAGATTCCATCCCCAGTGCCGAAGGAAAAAAAAATGTTCCCAATCATTTCAAAGTTGAAATAAAAATAAGAAGAAATTATAAGCTTACATTTTTATCTTCATTCCTTCATTTTTATTTATTAATTTCAAGCCTTGTGCTTACTCTTTTGGGACAGTTCTCCCCTTTACCTTCCTACCTGCTCCTGACACACACATCCATTTACCCTGTGACAAGTGTTTCTTAAATTTTAAACTTGTCTCTGGGTAATAACAATAAAACGTGATTGTGGCAACAGATAAAGAGTGAGGCTGGTAAATATGACAGGGCAAATTAGAGCCCAACTTTGAGAGTTTCTGATTGGAAGGTTTGGAATGGAGCCTGAGACTGTGCAGGTCTGACCTCCAGGAGACTCGGATGCTGCTGGTCCAGCAACCATGTTTTGAGAACCCTTGGGTTAGAGCAACAGTTGGAAAGATGGAAAAATACAAAAAGCAGGTCTGGGTCCTGAGTAGAGGAGCAAGAGGCAATGAAAGGAACAAAAAGATTAGGGCTGAATTCTGGTTCTGACTCTATACAATATACAGTCACTGAGACAGAGGAGGTAGGAGGAAGAAGTCTTGCCAAAGGCTGCATAAAGACCTTTCTTGGAAGAATGTTGGTTATGGTATGATGGGAGGAATTATTAAGAAGGCAGAAAGCCACAGCTGTAATTCCAGTACTTGGGAGGATGATACAAGAAGATCACAGGTTCATGGACAGCCTCAGCTATGTAGTGAGGTTTTCAGCAACCTAATGAGACCATGTTTCAAAATAAAAGAATAAAAATAGGCTGAGAGTGTAGCTTGGAGGTAGAATGCCCCTGGGTTCAGTCTCTGATAGAAGAAGGGGGAGGAGGAAGAGATGAAGAAGAAGAAGGAGGAGGAGGAAGAGATAGAGGAGGAGGAGAAAAAGGAAGAAGAAGCAATTATAGGTAAGATGCTACACTAATAATGCAGCTTAGTAAGTCATTATAAGAGGGACATCAGAGGTGAACAAGAAGGACAATGAGAAAAGAGAAGAAGCGAAGGCTCACAGTAGAACTAAAGGTGACTCTAATACAAATATTAAATGAACAATTTGGCTAATTCTTTACAATTATATTCATTAAGGAGAGTATATGGCCTCCCTTCTCTGCTTAAAGAGATGTAGAGTCTAATATGGCTACAAAACCAATAGGCCAATTATTTATTAAAGTGTTGTACAGCATATCTATCTAACTATATGTATATTTAAATATTTATATATACTTCTATGTATATTTATATGTACCAACTTTGTGGGTTTTCATGAATCTGCCATCTCTGTGGGATGTGGGCTGAGTTAATTCTTTCATATATTTATATATGTATGTATGTATATATATATATATATATATATACACAAAATATATTTAGATGAAGATTTATATATATTTATGTGCCTATAAATATATATTTAGTACATATGAATATA
This sequence comes from Muscardinus avellanarius, assembly GCF_963383645.1. Taxonomy (NCBI): domain Eukaryota; kingdom Metazoa; phylum Chordata; class Mammalia; order Rodentia; family Gliridae; genus Muscardinus; species Muscardinus avellanarius. Next base: position 123,546,427 of record NC_137791.1, read on the forward strand.
ATTATATATCTATATATACAATTTTTATATGAGAAAATGAGTCAGAAGGAAACTAACATAAGTAATGGAGTGAGGTCATTGTCATGCCTAAAGAAAACTTTCTACTTAAATACAATTTATCACTAATGCTTGGAAAATTAGAATTCTCAAGGATAAATTGGAACATGAAAATAGATAAATTAAATACTCATATTTATATAATACAATAACGTGCAACTTTAAAAATAAATGAACTATATAGTTTATACTTGTTTAGTAAGCCAATTCTACTGTATATAAATTGTAGCAAAATGTTTCAAATCATTTTCCATAAGTGAAGTGAGATGTTGTTGTGCTCAAAAAACCTATCCTAACCCAAATACTATGTAAGAGAAAATTTTTAAAAAGTTAATGAGAAAGGCTACAGTTTAGCGGAATGGTTACTGACCAGCTTAGATTAAGGACCAAGTGCATTAGCCCAAGGGGCACCCGTGATATTTTCAGCTGAGCGCTTTTCCTGACCTCTGAGAACGGACACCTTCCTACCATCCTCCATTCTTCTGTCTCCAGCAAGAGATACATGGTTCTTACTGACCCAATTCTACTCACTTTCAAGCAAGAATGTGGGCCAAAAACTCAAGGTGACCGAAGTCCTTCTTGAGAAATTTTGGAATCAGGATTGAGACTCCACTCTTGCCCTTGGAAAAAGAATGTTGGTTTATGGAACTCTCGGAAGTGTTTTCCACCACATAGAGGAAGCCAGTTTGCAAAAAGGGAAGCTACCAGAGAAGGTCACAGATGAGACTGATATTTTAGATGACTCTCATGTCATTAGATCCAAGTGTTCCTGCCACCCAACTATAACACTGCCCTTCTTAAAACTGTTTTATACCACAAAACAATCCATTTTCTCTTCTCTAATCTTACCAAAGTAAGCTTTTGACACTAGCAACCTGATGGGCCCTGATTAATATTCTCAGTGAAAAGTTGAGAGCAAGGATAACAAGAGGCACCATGAGATCAGAAAGGACAATCGAGAAAGCTGACACAAAAGCAGAAAATTTGTTGAAGGGAGAGATAAGCTTAAGAATATATTGAGAAAAGTTCCCAGGTTATACACAAGTAGAATAATTTTAGAAAGAAAATAACAATAAAATCTGTGTATTTACTAGTATCACATTTTGTAATTTTAGTAAATCTCTTTACTCATCTATTTATTGACTTAGTTCTATAGAGAAACTACCCTGTTCTTATTATTTTTATTAGTACATTATAGTTATACATCTTAATGCAGTACAAGATGGTAGAGGAATACAGGCACACATTGCTTATCTAGCTGTCCCCATTCCCACTCCATTTCCTCCTCCTCCCTCCTTCTCATGTTTGGCTAAGTGATGACTCTGATATGTTCGTGAATGTACTTGATGTACATTAGGGAATTTCTCTATTTCCCTTTCCCATCCCTCTCAGTTAGGTTGCCTTACTTGCTCAGCTATGGTTTCTCCTCTTTCATCTAGAGTTCCTTGTATGAGGTTAATCAGTCACAAAAAGTAAGAAATCAGATGCTTTCCATAATATGCAGAAGCAAGGGAGGACAGGGTCATAGGAAGTACCCTCTTATTTTAATAAAGAAAATCAAGTTGCTAGTGTCAAATGCTTACTTTGGTAAGATTATAAAAAGAGCAACCTAAAATGTTCACAATGTGTGCACCTATGTTTAGGCACAATATGGTAAAACATAACCACATGTAATTTATTTCCACTAGAGAAATAAAACACTATCAAAAAAAGGCAGGAGAGAACTTGAAACAAGAATTTGGGTTTAAACATATTACCTTCCACTTACATGATCATAGACAAGTAACTGGGTTACTCTGTGTTTTAGTTTATTCATCTGCAAAATAGGTTAAATAAATAGCATTTATCTCATGTAAGGAATTAGATATGAAATGTGTAAGATAATGTATAAAGTCACTGGAACATAATACTTTATTAATAAATATCAGCTATAATTGCTAGCACCAACACTATTCCTCTTGAGTTCCTATTCTACTCTTTCACCATTCCTGCAAAATTTGCTTATTATATATATTTGATCATCACAATGACCTTGTGAATTAAATAATAACTGTTCCCAATAAGGGTCAGAGAGACTATGTAATCTTTTTAGAGTCATACAGCTACAAATTGGTGGAATTAATATCAGACTCTGATTCTGCATAATTCCAGAGATTCTCCCTTAGCTCATAATTCAAATGACTTCCGCATTCAACTTTTATTCTGTACATTTGAAACAACAAGTATTTGCATTCCAGAGAAAATTCCATGTGACTCTTAACAGTGTGTGTGTGTGTGTGTGTGTGTGTGTGTGTGACAGAGAGAGAGAGAGAGAGAGAGAGAGAGAGAGAGAGAGAGAGAGAGAGAGAGAGAGAATTATTTTGTGCCCTATGTCATTAGTTTTCTGTAAATGTCATAAAATATCTGGCCATGGACCACCAATTTTTCCCTTTCTTAGGAGGTATGTTAATTTGCTCTCTCCAAGTAATATAAGGATTATCCAGAGTAGACCAGAGATTCTATTTCCCATAAAGCATGGGTTCCTCGTAACTTACAGAGTGGACATCTACTTAAATGGAAAGAATGACCTTTAAGGAGCTTCTTGTGTTCTTTCCCACCTATGTTAAAAATTATATCAATTAATTAAATTGCCCTGGGACACTGTATTTGGAAGTTTCAGGCATGATAGTCACTGGTAATCTGGAAAACTGTAAGAAATTTTTAATAAACCTGCAGGACAGCGAAAATAATTAGATGAAAACAGTATCATCTACTGCCTTCATCTTTTAGGTACCAAAAATACTTATAGCTTTTCATAGAGACTACCCAGCTATCTAAATGAGCCATAAAAACCACATATCAAATTGTTTTGTTTTCTAAACTTGCAGAGTATCTACATCATCTGCATTTGGAGATAGTGAATGACACTGAATTTTAATACCCTCATAACATAGTCTTCAGGATGTGGCTATAAAATCTCTTGAATGGATGTAAAAAATTAATAATCTTTGAGTGGGATGCAAACTATGTGTATTGGTAGTCTATTGCTACATAACACATTTTCACTTATTTAGGAGATAAAAGCATACACTTTTGCTAGCTAACAATAGTAGAATCAAGGCCAGCATGGCTAGGTTCTTTGCTAAGAGTCTCCCAAAGTCAAATTCCAGGTGTTGGCCAGGCTGTTTTTTTTCTGGATGCACTTTGGGAAAATCCACTTCTAATATCATTCTTTTCAACAGAGTTTCTCTGGCTTTATTACCCAGTTTCCTATTTCCTGGGTGACTTACAGCCAGGGGCTACCCTCGGCTCTCGGGATATGGCACACATTTCTTCCTTCAGCTAGCCTAGCAATGGTGAGATTAGCAATGGTGACTTAAATCTTTTCCTTATTCCCATTTCTTGCTTCTTCTTCTGCAATGAGAAGCATACAGTCTATTTTAAAAAAGACTTATGTGAACATGTGTAAAATTATGAATAAGACATGCTTAACCTGGACAACCATTGGTGGGAGGGGGGAAGGGAAAACGGGAGCAGGGGGAGGGAGAGCACCAAATATAGTTTAAATGTATACTATTTATGTTCAATAAAAAATTGTTAAAAAATTAAATAAATAAATAAATAAAATTTACCACATTAATAGAAAAAAATAAAATAAAAAAATAAAAAGACTTATGTGACTGGGCCAGGTTCATCCAGATAAAATCCCTAACTTAAGGCCAACTGTGCTATATTATATTACCTAATGATTGAGTAAATTTTATAAAATTTACATTTTCAGAGATTATAAAAGGCAATACACCAGGAGATGAGAAATCTCATCAAATCTTTCTACCACTCTATGGAAGGCTCTGTTACCGTGGACTCCAGGGCATACCACACCCTGCCCTTTCTGAGGTTACTACTTGGTATTTCCAGGCATGCTTGATTACTGTGTTGGAAAATTCTAAGACCAATAGATCATTGTGTTTTCTTTTTGTGGTTTTTTGAAACTTATTTTCTGTCCTTGGATCTATGTAGTTCTGAAATAGCTTCTTTAGCAGATAGAAAAATCCTATTACCTTCCTCCATTAAATGAGTGGAATACAAATGTAGACAAAACCAAAAAATATCCGTTTAGAAAAATCCAGTGACACTTGAACCCTTTCCAGCTTGTCACACTGAAATTGAATTTTTTATATTCATTGGAAAGGTTGGCAAAGGGAAATGTTATTACACAACACAGAGCCAGCCAGGGCTTGAGGGGCTGTCCTCATATCATTCCTATTAGAACAACAGAGGTCATCTCATGACTTAAGGGAAATGGAAAATACAGAACTGTTTTTTGAGAATTTTGCATTTGCACAAAACACTGGATTCTCTGAATATAGATGCTACTGTACTCAGCTACTTACTAAAAAAAAAAAAAAAAAAAAAAAAGAAAAGAGTTTATTCTTCAGGCAGCCGACCAAGAATGGAAAATGGAGTTATACTACCTATTGGTATTCATTGTACCTATTTTGGTGTATTTTATACTCACTTGAAACCGTTTTTATTTGGGGCCCTAATGTTTTGGGAGCTTTCTTTCTCTCTTTTTTACTCTGCAACCTAAATACTTCAACACAAAAATGATAGTTTTAGTTTATTGATGTGGTTAAACAAAGGTAATAAAAATGCTCTTTCTGATTTTATAGTCAAGTATAAATATACAAACTTTAAGAGGTGTGATCATGATACAAAGTGTAGAATTAGGCAAGGTCTTCCTTCCATGTGTTTTCCATTGCCTATTATTCAGCCTTACTGGCCAAAATATTGCAGGCTCTACTTCTTCGAACCCTCCAGTATCCCTGTAAAGTATTATTATTTAAAACATGACATTTCAGAACCAGGTCTAACTTCTTCCAGTTAGGTGACATTAGCTAAATGATGAGCCACACCAAAATGTAGAACTTTTAGGAGTCAGAGTGAATATAAATTACTTAATATATATCAAAATTAGAACTTTACTAATTTGGACAACAAAGTATGTTTTTTTCAATTATATTTTATTGGTGCATTGTAATTATACAACATCATGGGGTTCAAAGTGGTCGAAACATACATGCACACAGCACTTGGTGTGTTTCCCTGGATCCCGCCCCCATTCCCTGCTAAAAGTAAACTGGTATTATCTCTAGAGAAGTAATCTTTACAATCAGAAAAAAATTACCTAGCACATATTCTTAGCTTTATTCTAAACTCTTTAAATATGATCTCTCATTTAATTCTTACAATGCAATGAAGGATATAGGTGCCATTATTGTACAAACATTATAGACTTTAATAATCCATGTATATGAGGATAATTCAAACCACCTCACATTTATACAAACGTGTTGCTCATTTATACAAATTTGCATATATAGTGCTCGCTTTGGCAGCACGTATACTAAAATTGGAATGATACAGAGAAGATTAGCATGGTCCCTACACAAGGATGACACGCAAATTCACGAAGCATTTCATATTTTTTAACCTGGACACTCATTGCTGGGAGGAGGGAAGGGGAAATGGCGGGGGAGAGGGCACCAAGCACAGTCTGAATGTATGCTATTTTCAATATGATCCACATAAAAATAAAAAAATAGCCGGGGGTGGTGGCGCACGCTTGTTATCCCCGCGCTTGGGAGGCAGAGACAGGAGTATCGCGCAGGTTCAAAGCCAGCTGCGCGCGCTGGCTTAGGAGACCCTGTTTCCAAAATGAAAATGTAAAAAATAGGTCTGGGAGTGTAGCCCTGAGGTAGAAGGGCTTCCAGGAACCCCAGTACCACCAAAAAAATAAATAAATAAATAAAATAAAATAAAATAAAAATAGAAATAAATTTTAAGAATCAAATTTGCATATATACACACACATATATATAGTGTATACATACATAAATATATTTATAATGTCATTATTTATAGAACATTGGCTTCACATCTTGTGAAAATAAAAATGAGAAAAATTTCAACAGTGGAAATAATAAACCATGAAAATGATCTAATGTTCATTTAATAGTTATAGTGGACCAGCCCCATGACAAGCGCTTTCTTAATTCTATGTCGTTTAACTTTTAGAGCAGTATTGTTTTATTTGACCAATAGATTTTCAAAGTTATTGATCAGGCTATTTTAGAGATGGTAGACAACAATGTAAGAGTTAATTATTAGGTAGTTTGAAATTGGTATGCTGGGTTGAAAACAATCCAAAACATAGAATCATGATGAAACTTCATAGGTACTTCAAATTTAAGAAATTCCACATGCTGGCTTGAGTCACTATATCAGGAAAATTGGGGCTGTGACTCAGAGCAAGACCACATTACTGAGAATAAAATGGGAAATGAGTAAAAATCACAGTGAAAACTAGCTTCTAGTAACTGAGATTAATGGAAACAAATCTTTAAAATTGCTGCATTGCTTAATGCTAATAGGCTTTGTGTGTACATAAAGAGTCCGACATCACTTGATTTTCATTGCCATAGAGGAAGCAGTTATTGATACATTTCACAGGAGGTACAATAGAGTCCTCTGCCCCAGGCCATGTAATGCAGATCTTCTTGCTTCTATTCTAGCTTCTTATAAACAAGATGTCTTTTGTTTTGAGGATTCCATAGCTGATCACCAGAAGAATCCAACAGTCTCACTTTCTACTTGGCATGAGTATGTTAACAATTGAAGGAGAAATGCTTCTTCCAGGCTCATGCTCTTGACCGCATCTCGTAACAGTCAGCTGGTTAAATTCAAGTCCAACTTGGTTAACTTCAAGCTGAAAACTGCTGCCAAGGTCACTTCTTTGTAGTGCCTCAAATAGAAAAAGGACGCTTTCAAGTAGTTACAACCAAATTCCTACTTTTCTGAGGAGCCCCATTCACCAAACCCAGTCTTACATTTTTCGTGACAGAATTGTTAACACCATTTCACAAGTGTTTTAAGGAACTTTTTAAAATATATTCTTATTGGTACATTGTAGTCAAACATCACAATGGAATACAAGACTTGTTAGGATATCCAAGTACACATCCAATCAACCCTTATCCAATCCCCATCCTACTCTCTCCCACTACCTCAATCCCATGCTTGATTTAGTGTTTAATATTGATATATTTATTTACGTACATTATGTGCTTTAAAGAGATTCCATCTTTCCCCGTCCAATCCCCTCTGATTGGTCACCTTAATTGCTCCTCCATAGGGCCCCTTCTTCCATTAGATTCCCTCCTATTACCCATTTCTTCCTAGTTTTGCATATTAAGGAGAGCATCTGATTTTTTTTATTTTCTTTGTGTATGCCCCTTTGCAAGTTCCAATCCCACTCTTGAAGGCCCCAGCACCAGCCTGGTTACCCAGTAGACTCTGCTCCTGGCCTCGCTGGCTCCAGTACCGGCCTTGTCTCCTGGCAGGCTCCGATCCCAGCCTCAGGGGCCCCAGCACCTTCCTTGTCTTTAGGATAGCTCCTATCTTGCCCTTGCTGGCTCTAGCTACAGCCTACCAAATGGCAGGCACCAATCCCGGCCTTGCTGACAACAGTACCAGCCTCACCACATGGCACGCTCTGATCTCAGCCTCTGAGGCCCCAGCAACTGTCCTGCCTCATGGCAGGCCCTGACACCAGCCTCACCCCTTGGCAGGCTCCGATCCCAGCCTCACTGGTCCCTACACCAGCCTCATCCTTCATTAAGGAACTTTTTAATAAAAATTAGATGTCCCACTAAGAAAGCAAGCAACTGGATTGCGTATGGTTAGATCATGTACACCCTTGCATATGTCATGTAAGATGTTGCTCCAAATGACCTAACCATCTTTCTAAATTCTATACCAATGCTACAAGATTATATACACATCTTAATATCCATTATAACCCACACAGAGATCAAGGAATAGAATTCTATCAGAATCACAAAGTTACCCTCAAAGAAAACTTTTTCTATACATTTTAGGTTTGTTCACTGTCCTGACTTTTAAGGGGATCATTGCTTTGTTTTTATTTAAAATTCAGTACCCAAAGTATGCAACCATAAGCAATTTGGTTTGCCACTTTGTCAGGTTTATTTTAATATAGAATTATACAATATGTAATTTCATGAAGTTTACTGATATATTACTGACTTACAATAAATAACTCATCTCTCTCTTTTTTTTTTTTTTTTTTTTTGGTACTGGGGTTTTTGGAAGCCGTTCTACCTCCAGGCTATACTCCCAGACCTATTTTTTATATTTTATTTTTGGAAACAGGGTCTCTTAGGCCAACACGGCTGGCTTCGAACCTGCGCGATCCTCCTGTCTCCACCTCCCAAGCGTGGGGATTACAAGCATGTGCCACCACACCTGGTGCAATAAATCACACATCTTTAAAGTGTAACTTTTGATAGATGAATGCAACCACCCATGAAATCATCAACAGGATCAGAAGAATGAAATATCCATAATTTGAAAGCATCTTCACATTCACATTTTCCTATTGCAACCTCCTTGCCAATCCTATTTCCAGCAACCACTGTATGCATTCTGTCAGTGTAAGCTAATTTGCATTTCTTAAAATTAGAAATCAGATTTTTCACTTAAAACTAATTTGCTAATAACTAATAAATAATTAAAAATTTCAACATAATTTATTTAGCTTATAATTTTAGTTGTGATTCATTATTTTTATCTTCCTTTATATATTTCAAAATTAGATATTTTATAGTTACATATGCATAAATATTTAAGTTTTTTATGTGTTTCTGATGGATCCAGACCTTTGTCATTGTAGAAGAAAAATCTAAATTATAAACATTGTTATCTGATTTGAGATCTACTTTATCTTATATTAGCTACTTCAAATTTCTTTGACAAATATTATATTTTACAATATTATGTTTTAAATTTATACATGTAACTTGCATGCAGATTAGTTCATTTCTTTGTGAAGCTGAGTACTGTTCTTTTGAATGTATAAACTATAATCTCTTTATCCACTCACCTATTAATGGACATATGAAACTTGTAGGACATATGCCATTTTGCACTTGGTAAAATATACAGTTTAAATATCTGTATCAGGCTGGGCGTGGTGGCACATGTTTGTAATCCCAGCATTTGGGAGGCTAAGACAGGAGGATCATGGTTCAAGAACAGCCTCAGCTACTTAGTGAGGCCCTTTGCAACTCAGTGAGACCCTGTTTCAAAAATAAAGAATAGAAATTAAGGTTGAGGGTACAGCTCAGAGATAGAATGCCCCTGGGTTCCATCCCCAGTACTGCAAAAATAAATTAAAAATGAAAGAGAAAGAAAGAAAAAAAGAGGAAAGAAAGAAAGAAAGAAAGAAAGAGAAAGAATAAATGATCACAAGGTTAGTATATTTTGAACTTTTTTAAGATATTGCCAAATTATTTTATGAAGTGATTTCCCATTTTTCCATTTCCATTATAAATACATGAGAATTTTAGCTGCCTCACTTTCCCATTAACATTTGTGTTATTTAGGTCAAGGTGGTTTAGGGTATTATTCAAGTATTTTATGCCCTACTAAATTTTTGGCAATCACTGAGATAGGGATATTGACATTTCTGTCTATAATTTACATATGTCTGTTTCTTCTTCACAATTTTATGATACCTTGTTTTATATATTTTGAAATTACATATGCATAAATTTTAAGATTTGTATATATTCCTAATTAGTCCAGACCTCTGTCACTCTAGAAGAAAAATCTAAATTATAAACATTGTTTTTTTATTTAAGTTCTACTTAGTTTTATATTAGCTACTTCAGTGTTTTTGACAGATATTATGTTTTACACTGTTTTCATTTAATATATTTGTCCCTCTACATGTAAAGTAAGTTGGTAACATTCAGTTGAATCTTGTTTTTGTATTAATCTGTCAATCTTTGCCTCTTATTCTTGGTGTTCATATGATTGACATATAAAGATAGCAATTGATATAGTTGAGTTGAAATATATCAGCTGTCTGTTTTCTTCTTCTACCATTTATTCCTATTTTTCTGATCTTTGTATTAATTTACAAATTTTTATTAATGAATACTGTCTAATTATTGAGCCTATTGGTTGTATTAGAGTTCCTCAGAAAAATAGAATCAATAAAATGTTTATAGCTATATATCCACATGGGGAGCTGTTTCTTTGAAGAAATTGGTTAACACAACTGTAGAGGTTAGTAAGTTCATTATCTACACGGGTAGACTGGTAGACTGGAGAGCCACAGAATATTTGGAGTTCAAGTCCAAAGGCTGTTTGCTAGTACAATTCCCTCTTTCTCTGAGAAGGTCAGTATTTTGTAAAGTGTCCTCTCAATATGAGACAAACAGTTTTACTCAATATTTACTGATTTAAATTTTAATCCCATTCAGAAACACCCTTCTCAGAAACAGCTGTAATTCTGTTTGACAAGTATCTGGGTTCTATTGCCTAACTAAGTTGATACCTAAAACAAACACTTTAAAGTTTTATTGTGTTATCTTAGTAGTTTGTAGAAAACATGGTTAACCTATTACTGTCTATCATTAAAAGATATTCTATTTATTTATATATAGTAAAAATCATACAATGATTTCATTCCATTCTTCTGCTTCAGGCTTCTACACTACTGTTTTCATACAGTTTTTTCGTGTGTGTGTGTGTGTGTGTGTGTGTGTGTGTGTGTGTATGGTACTGGAGATTGAACCCAGGGACATTCTACCTCTAAGCTGCATCCCAAGTCCTATTTTATTTTTATTTTGAAACAGGGTCTTACTAGGGTGATAAGAGTCTCACTTCTTTCTGAAGTTGTTCTCGAACCTGCTACCCTCTGGTCTCAGCCTACCAAGTATTGCCATTACAGGCACGCGCCGCCATGCCCAGATTACACAGTTTATTTCTACATATGATATAAAATTAAAACATTGCTGTTTTATTTTAAATAATAAAAATGTGATAATAAAAATACGTGTACGTATCCATGTGTTTACTACTCTCCTTGGTCTTTATTCATCCTGTAGAAACAAACTTCTATTAGTCTCCTTTTTCTTATGAATGACTTCCTTCAATATTTCCCATAGTACAGGTATCTCTTTCAGCTTTTTACATAAAAAATGTGTTTACCTTACCTTTGTCTTTGAAGTATATTTTTACTAGATAAATCTGGGTTTTTTCAGTAGATTAAAAATTTTGTTCCAGTACCTTCAAATTTGAATTGTTTATGATAAATCTGCTGTCATTTTCATCACTGTTATTCTGTACATAACATATCTTTTTTTATCTGGCCCTGGAATTTGTTATTTTTAAAAGTATATTATTAACAGATAATTCAAAGTTGAGTAATAGATTTATTTTCCAACACAGCAAGTCTTGACATATCTTTATTGTTTCAAAATTCTACTCACAAACCCAACTTTCTTTGATGTGTATTCTATCATCTCTCTATCTCTGTTTTTATCTCTCTCTATCTCCTTCTTCTTATATTTTAAACAATGAGAGCAATCCAAATGATATTTTCAATATTCTCCCTATAGACAAACTTGTCATATACCATAAGTGCATTGGGCAAGTTTCTATCATCCAAGTTTATTGCAGGTGACTATTTTCTCATTTTCCCAGTCAGATATAACAGTTTCATTACTGTTTGCTCAAGTTTTGTTAACAATTTATTGACCATTTTTCCAAACTTAATTGTCCCTTTGCTGCTTTTACAGCTTCTGCCTGTTGCCTCAATCAAAATTAGATGTTGCCGGGTGTGGTGGCGCATGCTTCTAATACCTGTGCTTGGGAGGCGAAGACAGGAGGATCATGCAGGTTCTAAGCCAGCCGTGCTGGCTTAGGAGACCCTGTTTCCAAATAAAAAAGTATAGAATAGGTCTGGGAGTGTAGCCCGGAAGTAGAAGGGCTTCCAGGAACCCCAGTACCACCAAATAAATAAATAAATAAATAAATAAATGCCATATATTTTAAGCTTTATAAGAACAGCACCTACTTCTAGAGATAAATTTCTACAAAATTAGCTTTCACTGCATAATGAACCATCCCAGTATTTAGGAGCTAATTGAAATAAGGACTTACTTATTTAGTTCTTAATTTTGTGAGTCAGCTGAGTAGCTCTGCTCTTGAGGGATCAGCTGATACCGGCATTGGTCTTTCATGAATCTATGTCAGCTGGAGCCTGGGTGATCTAAGTTGGTGTCTCGCATTTGTCTTAGGGTTGGCAGGCTGTCATCCAGGAAAATTAGCCCATGCTTCTTCACGTGGCGGTAGAAGAGCAAAGGAAGAAGACAAACTCCAGAGCACTAGTGGTTCTCAAGCCTTAGAGTCCAGCAGTTTTATGATGGCTTCAAGCAAGTCACATGGACAATCCTTGCATAGATGTGGAGAATCCATAGAACAGATTCAAGCAGGGAGAAATTTGTGGCTATTTCTTTGCAATCTAATATTTATAGTTAGAGTTACTTTTAAGTCATGAAGATGTCTTCCTACATTCCTTCAAAAAGTTGTACTGTTTGCCTTCACCTGGAATGCCTTCCATTTTTATGTCTGTTAAGATACTCATTTTCATTGTTTCTCTTGTACTTTTTCTCTGAGACAAATTTTAAATATATAAATTCTGCATTTCTTAGAGATTTCTTAGGTTGTAGCAATGGCAGACATTTAGAGAAGTATTGGCAATATCCACTGATAAATGTGATTCCCAAAGTAGCATAGTAGTATTTTAGTAAGAGTTTATAACATAAAGAAATAAACCTTGTTACCTTTATTGAAGAGATGGGAGTTAGGAGGAATGAATCTCCTTTTTTCTTGAATTTTTCACTCTGGGAAATATCTTTGCAACTGCAATAGACAAACAAAAATCTGCCACACTAGATAGAAAACAATAGTAACACATGTGGATGGTTTTGTTTTCTGTGTTTTTTTTTATTGATTGTTTAACCTGAGAACTTAGTATAAAAACGCATGAATTCTTTGAGAAGATCTGAACTTACAATATGAAAAGAGACCTTAATTTAAACTTACTTTTTAACTGAAGCCATGATGGAAACGAAATATGTTGACTAACAATCAAAATATTTTCATGCCAACTACTTCTTCCCCATTACAGGCTCTTAATATAAACCCTTAGAAATCACTTATTGGGGGTGGCTGAGAAAGTATGTTTTCCACTTTTTTTTTTACTCTGAATTCAAGTACTTACTAAATTATATTTGATATATCACTTTCTTCTCTCTTTGATAATTATGTTGAGATATTCCTTTGGGAAAAATAACCAGGACCTAATTATTACTTGCAAAAGATGTGTAGTCTTTGCTTATGTACTCATTCTGATTTATTTGTGAACATACTATTCATAACTGTATTATCTTAGAGTCCTTATTTTCCTTTCATTGTCCTTTGTAAGGGGCTGAATTCATCTATGCTCTACTGTGGCAGGCCAGGGCAGGCTTTGGTTCCTGTGCTCTTAGAGCTGAATCCTCCTTAGGGCACCTGAGCCCTATGCGTCCCCTGCTCATATTTCACGATGCCCTACAATGATGGGCTAGACAACATCCTGTTCCTTTTGGTGAGAGGATTAGTTGCTGGTTGAGATCCAAGATATCCCTCATGAAATGGAAATATAGCAATCATATGACCTAGAAAATGTTTTAAGATATTTTTCTGATATATTCAAAGTTTTACTATCAATATGACATTTTATGATCATATTAATTATACTTTCATTTCTTTGTATGCATGCACATCTGCTCCTTAGTCTCTTGTAGTTTATGGTTCCTTCATTAATTAATTTAAAATATTTACTAGTTTGTTATTTACCAGGCACTATGCTAAAGGCAGGAATTTAATGGTTAGCATGATATGAAAAATGTTTCTTTTCCCAGAGAGGCTACAATCTGATGAGTTATTCATTCAAGTAAATGAACTATTGCAATATTGAGTAAAAAGTGTTTGAGAGAAGAATAAAATAATGTGGAAGGAATTATACAATAAAATTCCTTTAAATAAAGGAGAAAATTATCATTTTGCAAAATAGACCACTTTAAGATATCACTCGATATTTAAAACTTAAGTATAAAAAAGGAAGTGTAGCTGAGTACTCAATTATTTTATAAAACTATACAGTTGCTTTTAAAAGGAAAACATATAAAAAGTTTGATTAAAAACAAATTATGACAAAATTTATCAATCGAAGCATTGTATATCTAGAATAACTATAGATAAAATTCATCAAATTACTAATGACATAAATGCTCAGTTATCAGTAGAGTCTAATTCACCCTGTAAATAATGATTTTTATTCAACAGAAATTAGAATTTGGGTAGAAAATTAATCATTATTTTGCACTATAAGTTAATACACTTTAAAATTACCTGTACATATTTTCTTCCACAAAGGTTTTTCACTGAGTGCTTCTTTAATAATGTGACAAAATAAAATCAATATGAGAACAGGAGAAAAACTCTAAGAAGAAAATTAAATTGGATGCAGAAAAAATATTTTTAAGAATCATAAATATAATACAGCATTTAATACCCTTATATGGCATTCTCAGACAACTCCAAAGTGCTCCATTTTCGCCTGAATAAATCTGTCTAAAAAATAAAGTACTGGTGTACTAAATTGGTTGAAAGATATAGGCATTTAAAAGGGAAGTTATAGATGTAAATCCCATTATTACCATGAAATGTGAAAACTACCTTTCCAGATATAAAATGTGGAGAAGGATAGATATTACAGTTTTATCATTTCCAGCTATAGGTATATTAACTACCTATCTGTGCACTAACATTTAAAAAGGGCCCTATCCTCCGAGGCGTGATCGGAGCCAGCCGAGGGGTTAGGCCGGTGCCGGTGCCAGCAGCCGGCATCAGAGCCTTCCATGAGGCAAGGCCACTACTGAGGCCTCCAAGGCGGGGATTGGAGCCTGCGGAGGGGTAAGGCCAGTGCCAGGGCCAGTGAGGCTGGGATCTGAGCCTGCCGTGAGGCACAGCCGCTACTAAGGCCTCTGAGAATGAGATCAGAGCCTGCCAAAGGATTAGGCCAGTGCCGGGGTCAGCAAGGTAGGGATTGGAGCCTGCCATGAGGCAAGGCCAGGCTGGGGCCTCCAAGGCCGGGATCAGAGCCTGTCGAAGGGTAGGCCGGTGCCAGGGCCAGCGGACAGCATCGGAGCCTGCCTTGAGGCAAGGCCGTTACTGAGGCCTCCGAGGCCAGGATCCGAGCCTGCCGAGGAGATAGGCCGGTTCCAGGGCCAGAGAGGCCGGGATCAGAGTCTGCCATGAGGCAAGGCTGGTGCTGGGGCCCTCAAGGCCTGGATTGGAGCCTGCCGAGGGGTAAGGCTGATGCTGGAGCCAGCGAGGCCAGGATCAGAGCCTACCATGAGCCATGGCCACTACTTAGGCCTCCGAGGCCGGGATTGGAGCCTGCTGAAAGGGTAGGCCAGTGCCGGGGCCAGTGGCCGGCCCCGGAGCCTGTCTAGAAGCAAGGCCAGTGCTGGGGCCTCTGAGGCCAGGGTCAGCAAGGCAGGGACGGAGTCTTCCTTGAGGCTAGGCCGATGCTGGGTCCACTGAGGCTGGGGTCAGAGCCAGCCGAGGGGTTAGGTCGGTGTGGGGGCCAGCGAGGCCAGAATCAGGGCCTCCCATGAGTCAAGGCCGCTGCTTGAGCCAGCAAGGTCTGGATCAGTCCACTGGATAACTAGGCCACTACTGGGCCCATCAAGAGTGGGATCAGTACTTGCAACGCGGCATGCACAGAGAAATATCACAGAAAATAAAAACAAGATGCTTCCCCTAATCAGCAATAACTAGGAGGAAAGGGGCAACAGGAAGAGGTCAAATTATAGAAAGGGCCCTATAGCAAAGCCATTAAGGTGACCAATCAGATGGTATGGAATAGGGAAGGATGGAGCCTCTTTAAAACGCAGGAGGTACATAAACAAATGTATCAAAGTTAATCACCAAACAAGCATGAGATTGAGGGAGGGGGAGGGAATGGGATGGGGAGTGGATGAGGGCTAATTGGATGATGTGTGCTTGTATATCCTCTCAAGTCTTGTATTCCAATGTGATATATGATTATAATGCACCAATAAAAATAAATTAAAAAATAAAATAAAATAAAAAGGGCCCTATTTTCAATTATACAACACATAGGTCTCTAGCACAAGGTCCCTTGCATTGTCTCTGTAAACAGTATTTATAATTATAACTGTTCTGAAAAATAACTTTATTTTTTTAATGTTCTGCATTTATTTTATTTATTTATTTATTTTTATTGAAAGTAAATGTTATACATTTAATCTCTGTTTGGTGCCCTCTCCCCCCGCCTCATTTCCCTTCTCCCCTCCCGATACTTAATACCCAGGCTAACCTTGCTATATTCGTACTTTTACGTCTATTTGAACTGAAGACATGAAAATAAGTAGGAAAAACTGATCCATAACTGAGAAAAATCAATTTTGGAAAATAGACCATAAATGACAAAGATAGTAGAGTGAGCAGACAAAAAACTGAAAACAGCAATAATATTTCCAAAGAGTTAAAGGAAAACATACCAAATGAGAAAAGAAATGGAAACTATTTTAAAATATCAAATAGAACTTCTAGGACTCAATTTATAATATTTTCCATTTTAAAAATGGGGTGAAGATCATATTAGACACTGTATAAAAATATCAGTGAATTGAAAACAAGATAATTAAAAATATTCTGGCATATGGAGGGGAAAAAGAGGTTTAATAAAATGAAGAAAGCCTAAATACTTTGTGGAAGAATATCAAACAGTCTAACGTGTAATTGGAGTCCTAGAAGTACAGAAGGTGAAGGGAAGTAAAAATATTTAAAGAAATAATGCTTCACAATTTTATTTTATTTTATTTTTGTATTAGTTTGGGCAAGATTTTTTTTTTTGCCTTAACAATTTATTTATTTATTTTTTATTTTTTTATTTTTTTATTGGTGCACTGTATTCATACATCATAGTGGGATACAAACTTTTGTAGAAATACATGCACACATCATCCAGTCAGCCCCCACCCGATCCCCACCCCATTCCCTCCCCATCCCTCCCTCCCATGCTTGGCTTAGTGGTTGACATCTAGTATTATAGCAATTTATCCAAAATTAAACATGATAATCTCACATAACAGTTTCATTTGTCTGATACCAAACTTTTGATGACTTAAAGATAACATTTCAATATTTCTTTTTATTTTCTTTCTTACCAGAGAATATTTTTTTCTATTATTTTAGGTGAAACTATCATATATTTATATATTTATTTTTCAGAAAAAAAATCTATCCTAAT
This sequence comes from Muscardinus avellanarius, assembly GCF_963383645.1. NCBI lineage: Eukaryota > Metazoa > Chordata > Mammalia > Rodentia > Gliridae > Muscardinus > Muscardinus avellanarius. The sequence continues at coordinate 123,563,726 of NC_137791.1, forward strand.
ATGGAATATGGACTCTAGATACCCAAAACGATCTTGAAAAAGAACAAAGCTAGAAGATATATATTTTCTGATTTCAAACCATATAAAGCTACAATAATTGAAACAGTGTAGTACTATTCTAAAGGCAGATATATAAACCATTGGAGTTAAATAAAAGCGTGGAGCTAAATTCTTCCCTATATTGTCAAGTTATTTTTGACAAGGTTTTTTTTGGATTTTATTTTATTTTATTTTATTTTATTTTTTATTGGTGCACTGTATTCATACATCATAGTGGGATACAAACTTTTGTAGACATACATGCACACATCGCCCAGTCAGCCCCCACCCGATCCCCACCCCATTCTCTCCCCATCCCTCCCTCCCATTCTTGGCTTAGTGGTTGACATCTAGTATTATAGCAATTTATCCAAAATTAAAAATGATAATCTCACATAACAGTTTCATTTGTCTGATACCAAGCTTTTGATGACTTAAAGATAACATTTCAATATTTCTTTTTACTTTCTTTCTTACCAGAGAATATTTTTTTCCTATTTTTTTTTTAGGTGAAACTATCATATATTTATATATTTATTTTTCAGAAAAAAAAACTATCCTAATATGGAAAATGGACTCTAGATACCCAAAATGATCTTGAAAAAGAACAAAGCTAGAAGATATATATTTTCTGATTTCAAACCATATAAAGCTACAATAATTGAAACAGTGTAGTACTATTCTAAAGGCAGATATATAAACCATTGGAGTTAAATACAAGCCTAGAGCTAAATTCTCCCCTATATTGTCAAGTTATTTTTGACAAGGTTTCCACGAACATTTGGTGGTGGAAATAATAATCTTTTAACTAAATATTGTTGAAACATAATAATTACATGGAAAAGAATAAAGTTGGACCCTTACCTAATCCCATATACAAATATTAACTCAAAATAGATAATAGACATAAATATAAATCTTAAGACTATAAACTTTTAGGAGAAAATCTGGGTCATAAAACCTCACAACTTTGAAATTGGCAGTGATTTCTTGGATATGATTTCAATGACACAGGCAACAGAAGAGTATACAGACTCCCTAAAAAATAAAAAAAAAATATTGTATATCCAAAGACAATGTAAACAGAGTTAACAGTTACTAATAGAATGGGATAAAATATTTCCAAATGCTATATCTGAAGGTATATTAATATTCCAACTAGAAATCCTAAAAATTAACAACAATAAAGGCAAACAATACCATTTAGAGATAGGTAAAAGACTAACATAAATAATGAATCTTCACAGATAACCAATCTTAGTTATCTGTTGGATGGAAACTCTTGTTTCTCTGGTTCTGGTGTGTGTTACCTATTTCTTCTTTGTAGTTAATCTCTTTGAGTATTTTCTCTAGTGCTGGTTTTGAAGACATAAATTCCTTCCATTTCTGTTTGTAATGGAAGCTTCTTATTTCTCCATCTAATTTGATAGAAAGTTTTGCTGGGTAGGAAATTTTTGGCTGGAAGTTGTTTTCTTTCAGAGTTTGGAATATGTTACTTCAAGCCCTTCTGGCTCTCATGACTTGGTTTGGGAAGTCTGGAGTGATTCTAATTGGTTTGCCTCTGAATGTCATTTGGCCCTTTGTTTTTGTTGCCTTTAAGATTCTCTGCTTGGCTTCCACATTGGTCATTTTGACAATTATGTGGCATGGGGATCCTCTTCTCCGATCCTGTCTAAAGGGAGTCCTCAAAGTTTCCTGGACCTGTGTATCAACCTCTTGCTCTATGTTTGGAAAATTTTCTGCTATTACTTCCTTGAAGAGTTTGTTGATACCTTTGGTTTCACTTTCTTTTCCCTCCTCTATTCCAATTATTCTTAGGTTAGCTCTCTTAAAATGGGCCCATATTTCTTCAATATCAGATTCCTGCTGTCGGATATTTTTTTCTAGATTAGAAACTATGCATTCATTTTTGGAATGATCATCTTCTAAGAGCGAGATTCTGTTCTCCATGTGTTCTAATCGGTTGTTTGTGCTTTGAATTGAGGCCTTTACTTCATTAATTGCATCCTTTATCTCTTTTTGGCTCTCTCTGAGTTCTTTTCAAAGCACCTCTATTATTTCTACAGTTATTTTCCTGATTTGATCTTCTAGAAATCTCTGATTTTCTGTTTTATCAGGTTCTGATGTTGTGGGGTTGTGGGCATTAATTGCTCCAGTATTATTCCTCTTTCCCATGATTTTGGAAGTTTGTGCCTTCTCTAGGTTCTTCCCTTGGGTCATTATGACTTTATTTAAGGTGTTCTGTATCTCGAGTCAGTAGTATCTCAGACCCCACTACTCCTTTACTGGTTTGTATCACAGAGTCTCCGACCCAGAGAGTCGATAGAGGCTGCTTTAGACTGTGGGGGGTGCCAGGTTGCACGTTCTCCTATGGTGTGATATCTCTGCCACCGCCACTCCCCCACTGGGTCAAGTTCCAGGGAGTACAGTACTGGGATTTCTCCTCTGTGGCCCGCAATTTGACTCACTGTTCTTGAGTAGGCAGATGTAGCTGTACTGGACTCAGCGAATTCGCTGCTGCTGCCGCCGGTGGCAATATGGCGCTGCTGCTATGCCCTCGGCCGTGAGGCTGGCGTATTTCTTCTTCATTTTGAGTTCCACTCTGAATCCCTGCAGCGTGTGCTGAGCTCAGCCACTGGGAGCTTTAGATGCTCCCTGAGCTAAGAAATCCCGCTTGGCTGTTCCGCAGCGGCTCACCTCGGCTTGCTGTAGCCGTCTGGTGAACTTGCCACTGCCACCGGCAGTAAAGCGCTCCTGCCGTGTCCTGGGGCATGAGGCCGTTGTATCTCCTCTGTGGCTCTGAGCTCTGTTCTCAGTCTGCTTTCTCTCTGGAGCCTGGTGATTTTTTTGTTTCTCTGGTGATGGTGTTTTCTGGCTATGAAAGGCGCTGATTTTGTGGTAATGGAGATTGGTTGTTAGCGAGGCTCTTAAGCCCTGCTTTTCTCAGTCGCCGTCTTCCCCGAAGTCCTCAAAAAATAACTTTAAAAAGCCAGGTGTGGTAGAACATTCCTGCAATCTCTGTACTTGGGAGGCTGAGATTGGAGAACTGCATGATTGAAGACAACCACAGCAAGTACTGAAATTCTTATTAACCTAGCAAGATTCTGTTTCTAAATAAGAAATAAAATAGGGTTGGGAGTATAGCTCAAAGGTAAAATTACTCTGGTTTCAATTTCCAGTACCCCACACACACACACACACACACACACACACACACACAAACATTAATTGATATAGCATCTTACAGATTACAAAACATGTATGCTTCTTCTTAGTCAACCTGTCTGGTAGATAGAAGGTATTTTATTAAGCCCATGTTTATGAAAGAGATACTATGATAGTTTATGTTTATAATATGATAGTTTATGTTTATGAGATACTATGATAGTAAGTCCAAGGCCATACAATTGATAAGGTAAAGATAAAGAACTGGTATAGGTCTTCTTATTTCTAATCTAGTAGAGTTTCCTCTCCAACAAATGGTACTTTTTCTGTAAACCCATCTGCTTTATCCAAGAGCCTAAAAAAATGGGAAAAAAACACTTGCAAGAAATTGTCAATGACCAGACATTATAAATGTTTAGTATACATTCTAGATGAGTAAGAATTGGTCTTTTTAAATTTTTGTAACATAAGTGAACAGAATAAAAACTCACCAGCGTAAGTTTGTTGATGGTAGTAATTATTTTCTTCACTTTATAATATAGTTTTTATCAATTTCCAGCAATAAAAGTAATTCATGCTCATTATAGAAATAAAAGAAAATATACAAGATTATAATGAAGAAAATTGTAAGTTACTAATTACTTTCTATTTCTTTATTGTGCTTTTCTTTTAAAAGATAGCCAAAGACTTGGGATTTTCATCAAGCTTTTTAGAAAATCACAATAAATAAATGTAATATATGTCAACCCAATTGTGTTGTTAAATTGTCTTGAGTCAACTTATAACCAATGAGTTATAAGTTCTTACTCATCTAGAATGTATACTAAAGGGTTACACATACAAGAAAAATTACTTGGGTTTATATTAATAATCCTATAGACTTTATTATATGACTTGAAAATTCTGAACAGCTCTAGCCTTATATTTATTAGACTACTGCACACATTTCTTTTAATTTTTGTTGTCCATACATGTATGCTTTTGTGACAGTGTGTTATAATAAAGAACTAAATACTCTTTGAAAAATAAAGAATATTATTTTTCATTCTAATGCAGTTGTCTGAGGAAGAAAGAAAGGAATTTTGTCTGGTAGCCCATTTCTCCACTGAATTCTGCCTTTCAGAATGTACTTTAGTCAAATAAACACTAGACTAAGAATAAAATATGGGTTTTCTTATTCTTTGTCTAGTCACAACCTGGAGCATAGCACTTAATATATTTTGCCTCAGTTTCCCCATATTGAAAATGAGGAATTTGGATGTGATGAGTGTTTCTGACATAAGCAAACTAATGTTGTGGGAACAATTGTCAGTTATTTGAATGTCAGTCCGGGTAGAAATTAAACATTCTATTGTAAGATGACTAAGGCAAAAATAGTCTTGTACTGGTCCATAACACTGATGTGAAATGTGAGTTTTACCACCTGCTAAACATACTGAATGAAATGGGCAAAGTTTCTGGAGCTTTGGCATTCCCAGGCAGGCACCCGGGGCAGGCAGGCATGAACTGGGCCTGCCCTATTCACCACTGTCTTCTTATTCACTAATCTAGTGCCACAGAATTATGGGAGCTTAAATATAAATGTTGATGTAATGGATTCTCAGACTCTTAATCAGCAGAAAATGTAAGGACTTAAAAGGTATCTGAATTTCCATTAAAAAGAATCCCATTTTTATTTAATCCTCTCTGTTTATCCATATTGATGCTATTATTTCTGCTGATCTAATTAATAGTAGAGCTAAGACTTCAGTGTTCTACCAAATTTTGCTTCTCCAAGATGTTCATGATATAATGTAATTATTAGGTCAAAACTGGAAGTCAACTCAAATTTTTTATTCTATTTATTTCTGTGTGCCTTTCTTACTGTACAGGTTTTAATAGCAATTTGGTGGGTAGATTTGATCTGAATGAATAAGAACAACTAAGAAATTAAATTTTCTTGAAATTTGAAACATTAAAGTTTAACTTACGTTGTTTTCTTCTTTTCGACAATTTTAGCTTCCTGATTGTCAGTGTAGTAGTGCTCTAAAGATACATCTTTTGGGCTGTGAAGATAAAACACATAAAACAAACTAATGTATCCTCTCTTGTGCCTGGGGTTAGAGATTGAAATAATAGCTAAGGAAAAATAGGGATTCTCTATCATTTATCTTGTTGTCATATCCCCAAAGTGCCAAAAAGTGCCAAAATACACCAAAAAGAGAGACAAAAGACTATAGTTTTTCATCCTATAAAGAAATAAAAGGAAGAAAATAATTTGGAGTATATGTAACAAATACTCAATTCAGCATTCTACCTCCAACCTACATCCCCAGCCATATTTTTTTTTTAATTTTGAAGAGGGTCTTGCTAAGTTGCTATGGTTGGCCTTGAACCTGTGATCATATTATTTCAGCCTCCCAAATGCTAGGATTACAGGCATGCATCACCACACCTGGCAACTTTTTAAATAGCATTATTTTATTTTAACTCCACTTTTTACTCTGATGCATAACCTGAACCTGCCAAATTCCTGATATCTTAAATTATGGTCTCATCCTGTTGGCCACAGCTATTTTCTTCAACTGTCTTGAGTCCTAAATCATACTACATTTACTCAGTGACTACAATTCAGACCTCTGGCATTGCTAAACTGGTCTCCCAGTCCTGATCTTCTGAAACACCCTTTGAACATCCTCACTTCTTCACCATTGGTCTATGTCCAAATATGTATTCATTTCCTAAAGCCAGTGGAACAAAATACTGCCAACTCAGTGGCTTTACAATAACACAGATTTATTCTCTCATAATCCAGATATCAAAAGTCAAAAGTCCAAAATCAATAATTATTCTCCCCCAAACCAAGTTTCTAGCAGGACCATGCTGTTTTCAGAGGCTCTGGCACAACTCTGTTCTGTGCCTTCTCTACTTTCTGATTAATGTCACATTTCTTAGCGTCTAGCCTCATCTCTCCAATCTTTAAGGTATCTTTAAATCTCTGTCTCTCATAAGGTTATTTGTGATAGTCTGTGTAGCTAACTTAAATAAATTAGAATAATATACCTCTCTCAAAAGCCTTCAATTGAACACATCTGCAACCACCCTCCCATCCCACACACAATCCAATACCCATGATGAAAACCCATCCCTGGAATCAGAAAAAAACTAGATGTGTGAGTCACTACAGACAATTTTCATGCAACTTTAAAGTCCTGTTACTTTGCCATGATAAAAAAAACCCTCCACTCCAAACCACCCTTAGCTGCAGTTAAATGCCTCTACATTCTACAAATTTATCCTGATGCCAGCAATGAATGACAACAGAACATTCTCCCCTTTGACAGAAAAGTTACTTCTTATTAATCATCACTACTTGCTCAACTTCTAGAATAGACATAGGCAAATAGCATTTGATTAATACTTATTTACTAACATTTTTCCACTACAAAGGGGAAAAGATGTTTCATTTCCCTGCTATGGTCTTAATCCTGCCTTCTCTGATATTTTCAATCTCTCGCCATCTCTCTCTCTCTCTCTCTCTCTCTCTCTCTCTCTCTCTCTCTCTCTCTCTCTCTCTCTCTCTCTCTCTCCACTCTTGTATGTCCTATAGTTACTCAAATCTTTAACCCATACAAAATGCATTTGAAGACATACTTATCACAAACTGCCACCAATATCCACCTTTAATGAGAACTTCAACCTACTCTATCTACTGACATAGACTCTTCTTATATGATAACTGAAAAATTCAGTCTATAGCCCCTTACTTCCAACTCATTTTTCTCCTACTATGCAATGTAACCTATTCTTATGTAGGTCATCCTTTTATCATTATTTCCAAAATGTGAATTTTTAAAAGTTAAAAAAAAACTGTAGATTTGGATGCAGTTGTAAGTCAAAAAGATTCCCATATATATCCCTTCCTCCAATGGTAACATCTTACAGCACTACAGGATGATTTCATAATCAGGATATTAACATACCCTGATCTCATTGAGATTTACCCCATTCTCCTTGTACTCATTTGTATATAAATCAGAAATTTATTGAATGCTGTCCAGTCATGACTCATTAGTTCCTTGATTAAAATTCAGGTGATGTATTTGTGCTATTATGAGCCAAGTGTCATTTTAAGGTTTTACAAATACTGATCAGTTTTATCACTGTGCTGACTTTATAGAATAGGTGTACTGTCATCAATCTTATTTTACAAATGGGGCAGCTAAGTCATAGAGAAGTTCAGAAACTTTTCTGAAGTCACACAGCTAGTGTGATTGGTAGAGTCTGCATGCAAATAACTCACACAGTTATTCCCGGAATCTATTCTTTTTTGTTTTGTTGTTTTGGTATTGAGGATTGAACCCAGGGATGTTCTACCTCTGAGCTACATCTCCCACCCTTTTAAGTTTCTTTGAAGCAGGGTCTTACTAGGTTTCCAAGAGTCTCCTTACACTGATGAGGCTATCCTCCATCCTGTGATCCTCCTCTCTCAGCCTCATCAGCACTGAAATTACAGATGTGCACCATGGTGCCCAGCTGAGTCTAAGCCCTTAACCCTTCCTCCTCAGGATGTCTCTGAATCTAACTGATGTCTCTGCTGAGTTAGTGAGTTAAAGCCATAATCTCCTTGAATGGTTCTTTCTTCTGGTTCCATTTGATATATCACAATCTGCTGCTTCTCCTTGTAGCTCTTTGATTACTCCTACCTGCTCCTCATGATCCCTCATCCTGTTCACATACTTTATATGCTGCTTTTCCCCAAAGCTGTGCATTCAGCTCCTTGATATTGTTCATGTCTTGATAATTTTCTTGGAAGATCTCTATGCCTATGTGCTCAAGGAACACAACCCTGCAGCTATTAGATTAGACCTAGTCCCTAAGTTCCCATATCATTTCTCCTTGTCTGCTATCCATATTCACCTGACATTTCAATTTGCCATATACCTAACCCATCCATCTCTTGCCTTTTTCCTGCAACCCACAACTCCCAGTCTTAAAAATCATCATTAACTGGGCAGCCAAGATCCAAGTGCTGACAGGTGCCTGGTCTGGTGAGGGCCTGATTCCTGGTTCATTGGAAAGCCATATTTTCTCTATTTTTTACATCACAGAAAGAAACACTTTGGGGCCTCTTTCATAAGGGTATTAATCTATTTGAGGAAGGATTCAGCCTCATAAGCTAGTCATCTCTCAAGACCCCTCATTCACCCTCACATAGGGGATTAGATTTGAACATATGAATTTAAGGTACACACAAACATTCACTCTAGTATAACACATTTCCCCATAAATGGTCTATTTCTTTGCCTATTTGTGTATTTTAATTTTAAGTTATGATGTCTCTACTCATTCGTAATTATTCTATAATAGCTGCAAAAATGGAGAAATAGCAATACATGTAAAAATATGTTCCTATTTTTATCATCAACAGTAATATTGGGTTCTCTACTGATTAAGTGATGAGCTATGTTCAGTTCACACAAATGTACTATGAAATATGAAATAGACATAGCCAAACACAGTGACACAAATATGTGTAAAAACAAAATGTATTTATGATAACCTGCAAGAAATAATTTTAATTGTATAATTAAGAAAATTATTCTTCAAGAAGGACATATTCCTTGGGAGAATTAAAGTGCAATTAGAAATAATAGATAAAATACAGTTACTCCAACTCTCTGGGAAAAAAAATTCATTTTCAGCTGATCCTCATAACTACCAGAGGAATTGTTTTTCATCTTACTAGGTATGTTGGGAAATAGAAAAGCAAAAGATAGTTGCAATGTTTGGAGAGGTTACATAAGTGCCAAACCAACCCCAGATTTCTTAGCTCCCAACAAAGATAACAAGGACAGAAGGTAACACTACCATGACTAAAATACAACCACTAGTCTCTTTCAGGGAAGCACCAAGGTTAACAACTGATGAACCAGAAAGTGAAAATATCTGTGAGATAATGGAATAAAATATGTATTGTTTTTGCTTCGTTATGTGGGAAGAACACAAAGCATTTAGCTTTATGCCTCACTAGAGTGAGTAAGAATTGCTCTCACCAGCTCATATAACATGAGTTTTGAAGAGGATCTCTTGCTGACTGAAATTATATCTTCACCATATTTGCAAGTAAATGTCTTGAATATCTATGAGCACTAAAAATGAAAAAATGTACAGAATTAAATACAATGCAAAAATGCTAGAGGTTTTGTGACTTCGTGTTGTTTTGTTCTGGGGATTAAGCCCAGGGTCTTGAGCATGATAAACCATCACTGTACCACTGAGCTACATCCCCAGCCTTCTGGTTCTTTTATATGACAGGAGTTTCTGGACACTTTTGAGAAGTCAAGGCTATGATATATCAAATGAAATTATATGTAACAATTAATGCATTAAAACCAGCCAAAAAAGAGAATAAGAATTAGACAACTTGACTTTTCAGAGTAGACCTATTCAAACAGTTACCTCTAAAAGCTGTCTGGCCTTCCAGCCTTTTAGAAGATGCTTAGCTTCTAAAATAATGTCACAGTGGCCCTGTTAGCACTCTCAGCAGGACAGAGAGTTGCCCCCATCATCCACACTGTGTAAAACCACACCACTGTAAAAAATAATCATTATAATTATTAATCATTAAAAAAGCAAAAGAAGATGCAGAAGTAACTCCTACATACAAATTCATAATCCTAAATTATATACATTGTAAACCATAGTGATGAATTTTTTTGTGTGTGTGTGTGGTGCTGGGGGTGGAACCTAGGGGCTTTTCTACCTCCGGTCTACACTCCAAGGCCTATTTTATATTTTATTTAGAAACGGGGACTCACTAAATTACTGAGAGCCTCACTAAGTAGCTGAGGCTGGCTTCGAACCTGTGTGGTCCTCCTGTCTCAGCCTCCCAAGCACTGGGATTACAAGTGTGTGCAACCATGCCTGGCATGACCATGAATTTTGTGTGTGTATGCTTACATTTTCTTTTTTTTTAATTTTGGGAGATAAGAGCTAAAGACTTTATTTCACAAATATGTTGAAACTCTTGTTCAGCTAAAATAAATTAATATATACAAAAAACACAACAGCAGATCAGAAGCAAGATGGCCTCTGAGGCAGAGCCATGTCTGGTTTTTCCCTCTGTTTACTTTATAACAAAGTATAGTGCAGAGTACATAATAATAATTATGTATTGAATAAACACATTAACAGCATTAGGAATTCAGTTCTAGTCAGAATAAGACGGTGATGAGAAAGAGACAGAGAAAGAGAGAAACTTACTATTTAAAATGTAATTGGTACTTCTGCTGGGAACTTTATGAAAATTACCTATGAATTCTCACCAAAGAAAATTAAGACAGGTAAAGCTGTCCTTCGGTATTCAAAGTGGAATCATCCCAGAATTTCTTAAGAATACCAAAAGCCAAAGATGTTCAAATCTCTTACATAAAATGGTATGGTATTCACTTTTAATCTATAGATATCCTCTGTACAATTTAAATCATCTCTAGAAAACTTGTGATACCTAATATACTATAAATGCTATGTAAACAGCTGTCATACTCTCTCCTTTAGGGAGTGACAGGGGAAAAACAAGGTCTGTGATGTTCTGTAAAAACTTAACCATCATAGGCCATAGGCCTAACTTCATAGTGCATGAAGGGATGCCAGACAAACTGTGCCCAAAGAAGGCATCCTGGAGAGAAACGGGATCTGTGCAGAGGTGGGAGCCAGAGCAGGGTCAGCGTGTGTATCGCTTCCTTCATGTGGGTTCAGCATAATGCGTAGCATGCAGAAAATCCACGTTTTGCTCCTTGGAACCTTCTGGATTTTTTTTTTTTTTTTTTTTTTTGGTGGTACTGGGGTTGGAACCCAAGGGCTTTCTACCTCCAGGCTATACTCCCAGACCTATTTTATACTTTATTTGGAAACAGGGTCTCACTAAGTTGCTGAGAGCCTTACTAAGTAGCTCAGGATGGCTTCGAACCTGTGCGATCCTCCTGTCTCATCCTCCCAAGCGCAGAGATTACAAGTGTGAACCACCACGCCCAGCTGGATTGTTTTTTAATAAGATTTCCTACTTGCATTTGGTTGAGTCCACAGACTCAGATGCAGAACCTATCAATATTGTAAGCTAATTTGTATATTACACCTATCTTAGACTGGCAAAGACCTTAGTCCTTGGCATAACTGACAAGCCTTGCCAGCATTCTCCAGGCACCTGTGACATCTCTTCAATGCGTGATCACATCACAGCCATTTGCATGTGGTGTTCCTTGTCTCCTCCCCTAGCTCTCCCTCTTGCTAACTTCTAATCACCTTTTCAGGTCTCTGCTTAAATGTCCCTTCCTCAGGGAAGTGTTTCCTGATACATTAACTGTGTTTGATCAGCCAAGGGCACCTGAACAATGGTCTCTGCTGCCCTTTGTCTTATGTGTATTATCTCCAATAGGTGTTAAACTCCACGTGTGCCATCTCTAATAGACATTAAATTCCACGTGTGGGCCTCATCTGTCTGGTTGATTGTTTCATCCCTGCTTCTATTTTAATATAATTTTATTAATGCATTGTAATCACACATCATAATGAAGTTCACAGTAATAGGGATGTACGTGCACACAGCACTTGGTGCCCTTCTCCTCGGATGCCACCCCATTTGCTCCCCTTCCCCATATATGGTATTGTAATTGTTAGTGATTATTTCATATATGTACACAGCATCAAGTGAAATGCTTCTCCCTATCTCACCCCCATCTCTCTCCAACACTCCCTCCATCATTCCACTCCACTCCACTCGGGTCTCCCCTCCTCTAACTGGAGTCCCTCTTGTATCCCAGTTTCTCCCTGCCTTCCCCACATGAGGAAAAACATATGACCCTTCACTTTCTGTGACTGGCTAATCTCACTTAGCATAATATGACTACACTCTCTGACCTTGAATATGCTTTGAAAAATATGTAAGGAATAAGCGAGTGATGGGAAAATCTCGGCTCACAGAAGAGTAATTTATCTGCAGTCCCTCAGCTAGTTAAATTGCAGAAGTAGATTGTAAGCCAGGTGTGGTCAGTTTCCAGAAGCAGAGATTTGAGCACTCTAAGAAAATGGGAGATTGATTTGAAATTCCAAAAACCCCTCATAGATTAAATAAGAGGATGGTACTTAATAAAGATAAATATAGTCTTTTACATTATATAAGAAAATGACCAAAAGTAGCAAGTTTATAATGATCACCACCATCACAGACACAATTTGTTTTATAGTTAATGTATAGGGAGATTTTTATATAGGCCAGGTTCTACCCTGAAGTTTGACTATGATTTATCTTTGTTTAAACCTTATTATAAATAAATTCATTCTAGTTATACTCATTTTAAATATTTAAAATATTCTCCTGTAAAATAGCGAGTCAGAGCCATGTAGCCTGACTCTGCAGCTCATTAGCACTAAAGGAAATTTTTATGAGATTTTCACATTTAAACACTGGAATGTTCATTGTGTCCTCTTGCTAGCTATCTTCCTTAAAATGCAAATTTTTGGTTACTGAAACTAAGAATGGACCTATTATCAAATAGCAACTGTTCTTCGTAGGCTGAGACAGGAGGAGCACAGGCTCAAGGCCAGCCTCAGCAACTTAGAGAAGCCCACAACAACTTAGCAAAACTCTGTTTCAAAATTAAAAAAAAAAAAAATAGAGCTGTAGTGTAGTTAGGACATAGAATGCCCATGGGTTCAATCCCCAGTAACAAAAAAGAAAAAACAAAAACTGAATTTAGGCTGACTTGCTCCATGTGTCATATCTAGAGTGGAAGAGATAACAGTCTCTGGGCCCCTTTCCCTAAAAGAGTTAAATTTTCTAGGTGTTTCACATGGGACTGAGCCTTATTGTCACCTTTCATAAAAGGGAAGTCACTTTTTTGCAAGAAATCTGCCTGGGCACGCACCAAGGCTAGAGAAAGAAAGGTCCTGGAGAACAAGAGCTAGAGACTGTCTCTGGCTAGGAGAGGACATGGCTGCCCCCTTGTGCCTCAATCTTACAACAGAAACACAGAATATTGGAGACTGGCTCCCCCTCCCCTTTGTACTTTGAGTATCACGGAGTCCTTTGGAGTGTTCTGAGCCTTTTGCTGAAAGAAACCGGACCGAGGGCCATCAACTGAGCCAGCCTGGCCACAGAGGAGAGAAGGAGAAGGAATGACCGATCGGGCTGGAAGCCTGCTCTGGGTATGACGTCCCTGCCAAGCAGCGGCCCCAACCCTTTGCTAATTGTTCCCTCCAGACCAGAACCTCCGAGGAACTGCCAGGTAAAGCCAAAAGACGTTGGAAATGTCTCCAGAATTTACAACGGATAGAATTTTATTAAGAAGAAGAAATGTTGCTTTGACTTGGAGCCAAATTTAGAGACTCGGGGCTGCAGCTAGAAAGTATAGTTTATAATGAGTAAGAGGGAAGGAGGAATGGAGGAGTACATAACAGAATAGAACTGGGTCTGCCCTGTCCCAGGCCTTCCTCCTGACAGCTGGTAACCAGAGGCCTCGAGGTTCTGTTCTCCATCTCCTAGCCCTGGGACATCTGAATTCAGAAAGACAGGTTTGATTTTCACGTTTCTTTGTCCTGATAGATTTCAATATGGTATTGTCTTCTGTGAAGATTTGAGTAATGCCTGTCTCCCCCATAGACAGTGAGCACCTAAGGGCTGGGTCCAAGCTGGCTGATGCAACACTGTGGCTCCAGTGCCCCGGCAAGTGCTGGTTATGTCAATATCTGTTTCATACAGGACTAATGATTGCTGCTTTGATGAATTCTTAGCATTGAGATTTTTTTTTAATCACCATTCATTGTTTTTCTTTTTCATAGTTATACGTGCTTTTCATGGAGTAAGGTTAATAAGATGTAAACGCTTTGCAGTGCATCTCAAGATCAAATCCCCGTCCTGCCTCTTACAATCTGTCTGACCTTGGTATAGTTCCATAAACCACTCTGATCTTAGACCACGTGAGAACATCTCCTACTTGTTATAAGAACTTAATGAGGACACGTTATCTCTTACACTGCCTGGCTCAGTTCCTGGTAAATTATGGGAGATCATTAAAAGTTAGTTATATACATTCCTCTACTCCTACACACCTTCAAAATTCTATAAATATATTTTATAACAGACTTTTAAAAGCACTGTATCTAGACAAAACACGCATATAACATGCCAACCACTGTAATCAGTAGGTTCCATTTCTTTACCCAGGAACATTTTCACCAAACTTGTTAATGAATTATCAGATCAGTTCATTTTTATTTTCATATTTTCTAGACAAATGCAATGATAAGAGGGCTATAGCTTGGTTAGAAGGTTTTTGATTATAAGTAACAGAAAATTAATCAATAAATATGGCTTATACAGCCAGTCATGTTAGTCCATAACTATATTCTCTGTACTTGGTAGGCTGAAGCAAGAGGATTCCTGATTCAAGGCCAGTCTTGGTAACTTAGCAAGACCTTCTTTCAAAAATAAAATTAAGCCAGGCATGGTGGCACACACCTGTAATCCCAGCACTTGGGAGACTGAGACAGGAGGATCACACAGGTTCAAAGCCAGCCTCAGCTACTTAGTGAGGCTTTCAAAAACTCAGTGAGACCCTATTTCCAAATAAAATATAAAATAGGTCTGGGAGTATAGCCCAGAGGTAGAAAACCTCTGGGTCCCATTCCTGGTACCACAAAAAAATAAAAAATAAAAAAATAAAAATAAAATAGGGATGGAGATTTAGTTCAGAGGTATAATGCCCTTGGGTCCAATCCCCATTAACACATACACACACACACACACACACACACACACACACACACAGGCTTGTATAATGAGAGAAGTTTATGATCTCACATCAGAAAGGTATAAATGATAGGCTGAATAAAGTTATCAAGAGACCAGAATATCTAACCATTTCAGTAGGTGAGGAAATTCAAACCAAAAGGGAATAAAGCTACAAAGTATTTAGCCTTATAAAGCATATACACATGTGTGCATGTATATGTATATCATCCTCTGAGCACTTTATTCTGATTGAAACACCATGTGTCCTTTCTCTTATTTAGAACTTTTTAGTTAATATTGTCAGGACAATGGCATGCCAATTCAACTAATCCGATTAGCTCATTCATTAGCTTATTAGCCAATGAAATCTGTAAAATTAGTGAAATGATATTGGTTATCAAGAGCAGAAATAAATAATGACAGCACACACCTCAGCATATGGACTATTCATAGCATGCATTCAAAGAATATTCAATTTTGCCATCACAGCTGGTCTTTACACAGCTGAGTCTACAGCCTTCGCGAGATACATTCTATTCAAATCTCGTTAAACTGGCGCCCCAAATAGTAGTTGATAATTGTGGTAGAACTGGTACGCTATTTGTACGAGTATGAATAATTTTCACCCTTTGAAATGCTGGTGAATTAACTGCAAAAATAATGGCTAAACCGAACTGCTATGAATACCCAAATTGGTGAGATGGAGAAGCAGCAGGTTGTGTATAATCGAAGGACTAACATGCAATAGCCTGTCTTGTGGTTATTCAACCGACACTAATTCAGGTACTGCTGTGACTAGACTTTACAAGTAAAACCAAAGTCCCAAATCAGTTGTACTTAGGATGCAGAGATCAGCTGCATAGGCAAGATCCAGTCTACAAGCCCTTTGCAGGGCAGAAGCCAGAGAGAAGCAGAGTATGAGAAGATTTCAACATGTCTCTGATGGTTTGAAGGTAGTGAGATCTTCATGGGAAACTAACTGAGAGAGAGAGGCCCCCGAAGAGCAGCCCCTTAATTCTATAATCACAAGCCACTCACTTCTCCCAACAACCTAAATAAGTTGGGAAGAAGACTGTGGGGACCAAAGCAGGGCCACACTTTTCTACCCTAAGGTGGTATGCCAGTCAGATTATTTAATATCAAAATCTCAGTGGCTTCAAATGTTAGAAGATGAGCTTCTCATCTCTATTCCAAGTTTATCCCAGGCCAACAGGGGCTTTGTGTATCAGGAGCCCAGCTAGTGGAGCAGCCACCGCGTCTCACGTGGCTGCTAGAGAGAAAGGAGAGTTCCCATATGACTGGCCTCAGAAGTTAAATGCTCCTGTCCAAAGTGAAGTGTATCATTTCCACCGTCTATTAATTGACCTGTGTGACATGGTCCCATTCAGCCACTGAGGAACCAGGAATACACTCTTTCTATGTGTTCAGAAATGGGGAATCCTTGTTGATAAAAAGCTGTAGAGACACGCACACCTGAAGACCTGTCATTCTTGCTTCATCCCATTTGGCTCTTCTTTTTGGTGTATCTCCTGAATTATTGCTGTGTGTTTTTCTGTGTGTCCATCATGCCTGTTGGATTCCACGCACTATAACTATGATCTCTAACAGTTGGACCATGTAAGAAGGTCACTTCCTCCAAGAAGGCACACCATGGCTACCACCTATTCTTGGCAGGTGAATGTATTCTAACCCACTATTTGGATGGAGACATGAGTCTTCACTTTTGCTGCTCTCATCTGAAGGCCTAGCATCCAATCTTTATGATCTATTTGTGTAGTTCCATTGGATATCTGCTTGTGCTACAACTCAGAGATGTCTAGCTCCTTGTTGGGAGAATAATGGAAAGAACAGCTTTTGGGCAAAACATGGATGCCACAATGTTGGTGGGGGTAGAAAAACCAGTATTTACAGGAGGATCACCATTCACAGACAGCCTTGGCTACTACATAGTGAGGCCCTTTGCAACTCAGTGAGATCCCGTTTCAAACATAAAAGAATAAAAAATAGGGCTGGGATGTATCTTGGAGGTAGAATGCCTCTGGGTTCCATCCCCAGTACTAAAAAAATAAAAATAAAAATCGGTCTTCAGCTTAACACCTCGCAGCTGTTACCATGTATGTCCACCCTTCTTGGCTTCAAGGGTGGATGTGAAAGTTAATGAAATACACAGATGCTTTAAAACTGCGAGAGCACAGATCATATTTTGTGATGTCCAAAGAACTATTTCACAAGTACTCTGATTTTTAATTTTTTCTATCAACTATTTGTACTACAACTATTTACTTCTAATTACTGAAGACATATCTCTAAATGTTTAATATAAGTTCTAAACCTGTGGGAATGACACTTACTAGAAAATAATTCTTTGGGAAAACTGGAAATTTAAGCTGGTAGAGTGAAGGAATATTACTGGAATGAACAGTACTATAATCACATTATGTTCTTCTCTGATTTGCATACCACTGCAACCATCTCTAGTACATCCCCCCAGAGCTCTGAGAGCTTTCTAGGAAATGCTGAAGCATTTTCTTAAGATACAAAAGTATGAGAATTCATTATGCATCTTACAAACTAATTTTCTTAGCAAGTCCTTATGCAAGCATGAAGCTCTCTCCAAAGCACCATTTCTAACACATTTCATGACAACAGTATTTTTAACATACTCATTCTCATATAAGCATTACTGGGGAAAATCTGCACTTAAATTAATGAATAAAAGGCTCCTGGGTTTCTAGTGATATTTATTTTCAGGATGGTGACCTTTATTCTTCTCAGCTGTCATGTACAATTACAGTATCCTCCCATCTTTGAGGGTAAACTCTGATGACATTAGATAGAGTAAATTCAATTTGTCATGCTAGAATGGGAAACATAACTCATATCTGCTTTCTAAGATCATTGCACTTTATCAGATCTGTACTGTCCTTGTCTCAAACACTATAATGAATACAATTTAACCCTGGTATATCCACACTGGTGTTATAGTAACCCATTATACAATAGAGTTCTTCTTACAAAATTTTAGATTATTACTATTGTGTTAATATCTAATTTCAAATAAGCCAATATGATGTACAAGGTAAAAGTGATAAAACAATAGGCAATTCTCAAAACATTCCTCTGAAATCAATAATTATCCCTCGTTACAGAGAAGGACAATGAGACTTAGCAAGATTAAACATACTATCAATTTCCTACAGCACCTTGCATCCAATATTACCTGTAAAATTAATCTGATGCTTTAGAGAGATTGTTACCTTTAGTCCAGCAAGGAACACTCCACTTTCGCCCTCTCTACAGAAGAGTGTCCCTTGCTAGACTAAAGGCAACAATCCACATGTTGAAAACCTAACCCAAGGTAATGGTGTTAGAAGGTGAGGGACTTTGGAAGATGATTGGATCATAAGGACATATGTTCACAATTTGGATCAAAGTGTTTGCATACCCTAGAGAGCTCCCTGCCTCTTCTACCACATAAAACACAGCCAGAAAGTACAACCTATATGGACCAACAATGGACCCTAACTAGACACTGAATCTGATGACCCTTTGATCTTTTCCAGCCTTTAAAACAGTGAGAAATAAGCTTCTGTTTATAAACCCCCTATTCTATGGTATTTTTGTTATAGTATCCTGAATAAACTAATACAGTCTTTATTCTTCTTCTGTTCAGTATAGGTTCTACTAGGATAAGATCTCGTCCTTACTTATTGCTACAAGTCTAGTTTCTAGATTTTCCAGAATAATAGGCATATAATATATATTTGCTAGAAGTGAGAGTTAACACAATGAATTGAAATGGGTAAAAGCAAATTTATACTCAGTGGAACTCACTACCCTAGAACTTGACTAGTTTTCATTTGGCAGGAAAAAAAATTTAACCTGACACAGATGTGTGATCAAACATAAAACAAACAAATATGGGGCAGTCAATTTTTAAATGTCATTTCACACTATAATTTATATCTCGCAAGTGCTTCTCCATACTGAAGGTGGCTGACACGCTTCCTGAGTATAGATATCACTGTACTTCCAATCACCTGTCTGCCAGCATCACTCTAACTCTGAGGCAGTTTTCCAGCTCTGACCTTGCAGAAAGTTCCCACCTGATGGCAGGAAGCCAAGCATTTGTTCTACCTTTATTGTCCCAAGCAGATGGCTCAGAGCTAAATAGCCAATAAATCAAAATTTCTGTGCAGGAGAGGGGCCAACTATAAAGAGTTTGTTTGCTTTTTTAATTGGCATGTTGCTGCCAGTTTGATAGAATCATTTAATCAAAATTTTTGAGTAATTAACTGTAAGCATACTACTTTATTACCTTTTGGAGGTTGTAGCTGTTGATTATTAATTCATTTATGTTAGTTTGAGTTCTCCAGAGGGGGAAAAAATAGGAGCTTTTGTATATACATATGGAGAGAAAGAGAGAGAAAAATCAAGAAATTGGCTCACACATTGTAGAAACTTGGCCAGTCCAAAATCTGATGTTGGAGGTCAGTGGTTAAGACAGTCAGGAAAAATCATTTCAAGTTGAAAAAGCAATCTGCTGGTGAGCCAGAAAAGAACTGATGTTGCGGCTCAAATCCAAAGGCAGTGTGCAGAAGAATTCCCTCTTGCTCAGGAAAGTTAGGCTTTGCTTTCCCTGGCCTACAATTGATAAAATGAGCCCCACCAATATTAGAGAAGACAATTTTCTTTACTCAAAGTCTGCTGATTTGAATTCATATCTCATCCATAAACACCTCCACAGATACATCCAAATGCTTGGCCAAACACTTGGGCCATGAAGCTCAGACAAATTAGCACATAAAATTAATCATCAGATTTGCTTGCTTGCTTTTTTCCTCATTTGTATTTAGTTGCCTTTCTTTGGCTCCAATAATCTTAGATCTTCAGTTACTGTTGTTTTCACAGGGGTCATCTAATAAAAAACCATATAGTGACCTGAAAAATCCCAAGCCCATCTTTTAGCTTCCCCACTGTCTTGCTAAATGACCAGGTCCTTTAACACTCAGTCTTTCCAATTATGCCTTTATGAATGGAGCTGTGTTGGCTACCTAAGTCATAGATTTATTATAATGATCAGATGGGAGGAAAAATATCGTGGCAATCTCTATAAGCAGAAATTCACATTAAAACTATGCATTAATTTTTTACCTATGAAAGGTCCTACCATATTTCAAACAAACAAATGGGAAAATAGAAATTCCTCATGCAAAATACCTTACTGCTAAGTAACTAGTTCATTGGAATAGAGGAAGGTAAAATTGATAAAATAAGAATATTAATGAGGGTGCAATGCTTGTAAGGGTCTTAGCCATCAAAATGGATGACTGTCAAAGAAGGCAGAAATAGTAGAGAATTTACTGTACTCAGGATATCCATGTCTCACATCAGGCTTTTTGGGAAATTGGCACTACCTGGGCCTTTCCCAGTGTCTGAGTACAGGGGAATTGCATATCCATGGAGATACTATGACAACTGAATCACAAGGAGCCCTGGTCACAGGACTGTCCCTGAGACACATCTCAGAACCACTGGGCAGAGCTTATCACCTCCCCATCTCCAGTGCACAGTGACCCACCGACATGTGATCCAATGGTGGACTATTTTGTGGTTGTCAGTCGTCACTTCTCATGGTGTCACTACAGCTCATATCCCTCACCACATCCTCTGGGTAACTCTAAAGAGTGGAGTAAGCTATTTCCTCATCTCAATCTATGATCCATTTGTCAAGTCTTTAGTTCTGCACCATTGTGAACTGTTTGCTTACATTGTAGATTGCAGTTTCTTTTGGATAAGATGCCAAATCCACTGTTGGAGGGCCAGCTGTGCCCTAGGGCCCCTCCAGCCAATAGTCCAATGTTAGTGCAACCACTAAGATCAGTATCCATCAGTCTTCAGCAATTCTTCCAAGTGGAAAAGTTTAGGCTTGTTGCTTTTCAGACTTTTCTCTCTAGAAGTTCAAAACCAATGAGGGCATTGACTCACCCAAGGTTACTTGTCAAAATAGCATATCATTCTGTACTGCTAAATAATAACCAACTACTTCTGCTTGAAGCTTCTTGAGTTGCCTGAGATCCAAAGGTGATTCATCATTCCCTTATTGAACTCAAAATTGTGTGGTTTCAGAAAATTTCAAGAGAACACAGAACCAAGACCTAGCAAACACCATATTATAAGCATCTTGCCACATCTTGGTGCAATGAAAAGCAAAAGACTTTTATCTCACTGATAATAAATGGACATGCTCTTAAAAGCAGCTGAGTAGTTTTGAATATATCCAACCAGCTCTGGTGCTTAATAAGCAAAGATATTTACATTTACAATTTTTTTTCTGTGACAACTGGAATGAAGAGAAGTTTAGAATGTACTTTTATTGTCTTTGTAGAAATGGATGGATGGTTATCTTTTTTGGTGTAGTTTTGCATGACAGACAGTTTTGTTTCAAAATGTGCAAAAAAATCAGTTTTATGAACACTTTGCTCATATTGCTTGTCTGCCACTTTCTCTAGGAATGCCCCAGTGGTGTTGTTAATGAGGAAACCTTCAAAGAGATTTACTCCCAGTTCTTTCCACAGGGAGGTGAGTACAAATGTTGACTTGTTAACATCCTCTCATAGAATTATGTTCGCAATCTTGAGTTGGGTTTAATCTCTCATGGCCTGACTCTATATTTTTAATCTTTATGTAAAATAATTAGTGTGTAGCACGCAATGAAATTTTCTCAGTGTATCATAAAAGTGAACTACTTACAAATTATTAAATATTTAAGAGGTTACTTTTAACTTTCAAAGAAATATTACTGTCTAATTTTATGACACTTTCTGAATTTTACCGGGGTCCTCAAAGTGACACAAATTTTTCTCTGTTGTACTCTAGGTCTCATTTGATTCTCTGAACTCTGCAAATCAGGCCATATGTCATTATACTTGGTTTACAGATATGAAATCTGGGGCTTAGAAGAGTTAAATGATTTTCTCAGGCTCCCGCATCGGCTCAGTAGCAGATCTGGGTTATAACCTAGATTTCTCTGTGCCTTTGTCTAGTGTACTTTTGCTGTCCTCTTTCCCTTTCAGTAACTCAGTTGTGACCCTCATTATCCCAGAAAATTAATGCAGCCTAAGTGTTAATTTATTCTAAAAAGGAAACACAGGATGGAATAATGATGTTCCACGCATGTTAGAGAATAGTAAAGAAATGTCTTTACCATTGGATCTCACAGTTTTTCTTCAATCTCACATCAGATATCTGTATTTTTATTACTGCATCGCAGTCATACATCATGAGGTTTAGAGTGAGGGACTTACATGCACATAGCACTTGGTGAGCATCCCCTCGTATCCCACCTCACTCCTTCCCTATCCCCATACATGATATTAAATTTGCATTGATAATTTTATTTTTTTAATTTATTTTTATTGGTGCAATGTATTCATACATCATAATGGTATAAAGAAAATACTTTTGTAGACATACATGCACCCATCGCCCAGTTAGCCCCTACCCGTTCCCCACCCCATTCCCTCCCCATCCCTTCTTCCCATGCTTGGCTTAGTGGTTGACATCTAGTTTTATAGCAATTTATCCAATATTAACGATGACAATCTCACTTAACAGTTTCATTTGTCTGATACCAAACTTTTGATGACTTAAAGATAACATTTCAATATTTCGTTTTGCTTTCTTTCTTACCAGAGATAATTTTAAACATGAACGTATTATCAATTGAATTGGTTCCTTCATCAAGTCTTCTTTTCTCCACCCTCTCCCTCCTCCAGACTCCCTCCATCACTCCACTAGGGTTTTTCCTTCTTTATTTGGAGTCCCTTTTTTTTAATCCCAATTTCTTCCTGGCTCCCACATATGAGGGAAAACATATGACCCTTCAATTTTTGTGACTGTATAATGTCACTTAGTGTAATATTCTCTTATGCCATCTATTTTTGTACACATAACATAAATTTATTCTTATTAATTGCTGAGTAGAATTAGACTGTGTATGTATTTCATAATTTCTTTCTTTTTTTTTTGGTGGTACTGGGGTTTTTGAAAGCCCTTCTACCTCCGGGGTACACTCCCAGACCTATTTTTACATTTTTATTTGGAAACAGGGTCCCCTAAGCCAGCGTGCGCGGCTGGCTTTGAACCTGCGCTATCCTCCTGTCTCTGCCTCCTAAGCACAGGGATTACAAGTGTGCACCACCACGCCCAGCTTCATAATTTCTTAATTCACTTATCCATTGATGAACACTTAGGCTGGTTCAATAATTTGACTATTGGCCGAATTTTGCTGCTATAAACATGGACATGCATGTATCACTATAATATTCTGGCTTTATTTGCTTTGTAAAAATATTCAGGAGTAATCCCAAAGCATAGGGAATTAAAAGCAAATACCTATCTCTAACATGTCTCTAAGTATACTATATTATTAAACATATATGAGGTGCTGGTAATAGAAGAGGAATATAAGGAAGAGGATGTGGTATCTGTCCCAAAGTCTGTTACCCAGTATAGCAGAGGATAATGCCAACTTAAAGTATAAGTGTGGGAATGTAGATTTTAAGACAGCCACTTGATAATCCATTTGAGGATCAATGAGACCAGAGGTAGGGTAGAGAGAAAATGAGAAAGAGGCTATATAGGTAAGTTGAACCTGAGCTGATATTGACACCATCCTGGAGGGGTTCACTACATGCCTGGTTCTGGCATGGTATGCCTCACCCTTCATCATTCAACAACATTTTATATAAATAAACACTAGGGTGTAGTGAGGTTAATCCATCTCCGAATCATGTAGTCTTCCACTGTCTCATCATTCCTTTAAGGAGAAGTTTCACTGTTGAGTGTGATGCTTTCCAGCTTCAAAGGCAGTAGGGATATTCTAATCAAAAGGCATATGAGCCAAAGGGCAGAACAGAAAAGAGAAAAGCACACTTGCAGGAAACTGTTAGGATATGAGTGTGGATTTGGGGGAGAAATGGATACCCTTTGAGAGTCATGGATATCATGTTAATAAATAGGAGATTTATCCTTGAAGTGATACAAAGCCTCTGACTGGTTGAAGTAGGAGCTGTTGAGATCAGATTTGCTTTTTAGATACATTCTACTAATAGCTCTGTGGAGGATTAATTTGACTTGGGCAATACTGAAGGCAAGAAGAATAATTAGTAGGTTATTCCAGGAAGCAAAACAATAAGGTCTTTAACCATGGCATACATTGTAGGAATGGGGGAGTGAAGACAGAGTGCAAATATATTTACATAATAAAAATGGCAGTGTTTAGTGGTTGGGTTTTTATGGTAGAAAGATGGAGAGAACAAAATGATGTCATTTGTAGGAAAATGGAGGGACCCAGAGAACTATAGTGAGGTTAGCCAGTCACAGAAAGTGAAGGATCATATGTTTTCTCTCATATGTGGAAATTAGGGAGTAATTGGGATTTAAGAGAGACTTTAGAAAATGGAATAGAAACCCCAGTGGACCAAGGGAGGTGATTTGGGGGAGGGGAGGGGATGGAAAGCAAGAATTAATGAAGGAAGCAGTCTCACTGACAATATTACATATGTAAGAATAGCAATGCTAATCTCAATATCTTGTATGAGGAGTAGAGGAAGGGGGGAGGGAGCCATGGGAAAACTCATCAAATGTTCTGTGCATGTATGTCAATATCACTATGAAGTATATCATGATGTGAGTCTATCATGCACCAATGAAAGTAAAAGAAAAGAAAGATGGAGAGAGGAATTTGTGATAACTTCCAGAAATCTATCATGATATGCTACCAAGCACTAGTTAAAGGAAGAGTCAGGGAATAATCATGTCAGTTTGGGAGAAATTATAGTTGAGGTGCTGGTGGAGATTTAGCATCAATAAGAGATTGGCAGAAATCTGAGTCTCAGAGAAAAGTAAAAAAAAAAAAAAAGAAAGATTTGAGAATTATTAACCACGAGGTGCTTCAACCACAGCTGCATCCTGATATGAATGAGATTATAGGAGGAGTATAGAAAGTGATGAGTGCCACTAGTCGAGCATGAACAATATCCAGGGCACATACTAAGGACCATGAGACAACAAAGGAAACTATGATGGAGACAGAGAAAGAAAAGCCAAAGACATTGAAGGGTGTCAAGGCAAGATTGACAGTCCAGAAATGAAGAAAAGGAAAATATTAAACTTTGTAACCAAGAGGCCCAGGAGGGTAAAGATTGAAAGGTATCCTTGTGATGTAGCAACTGGCAGGTCACGGCTGAGGATGACCAGGGCAGCTTTAAAAGGGAGCAGAAGCCAAATTTCAGAGAGTAAAAGGTAAATGGGAAATAAGGAAATACAGAAAAAAACAATACAGATAACATTTAGAGACAATTGGCTTCGGGAGTGAAGGGATGAGGAAGCAGATGATAGCACTAGACGGAAACACATAAATAGAAGAATTTATTTATTTTTTTTTATTTTGCAGTACTGGGGATGGAACCCAATGGCATTCTACCTCCAAGCTACACCCCCAGCCCTATTTTTTATTCTTTATTTTGAAACAGGGTCTCACTGAGTCGTAGAGGGCCTCATTAAGTAGCTGAGGCTGGCCACAAACCATAATCCTCCTGTCTCAGCCTCCCAAATGCTGGGATTACAAGTGTGCACCACCACGCCCAGCTGAATTTATTTTTAATAAAGGAAAAGCTAGAACTTGTTTATCTAAAAAGATTTAACTTATAAAGAGGCATATGTTAATAGCCTAGGAGAAAAGGTGGCAAACACATAGAATTCAAATCTTGAGGGAATCGTGATGGGCTAGGGTAGAGAAGGACACAAATCAGGAGTCTAAGAAGGAGACTTCATCCTGAATAAAGAGGAGACCTTGTAGGCATTCATTTCAACTTTGACCTCTACTTCACAGAGGAGGCAACCACTGCTTCTTTCTGTGGTTATGGTCAGAGAAGACTTGGCCACTGACCTTGCCATCTTTTTAAATGGTTTTCCACTTTAAAGAGCCACCACCATCTCCTGCCAAAATAACTTCAGTAGTCTCTGAGCTGATTTTCCTAATTCTAACACCTTTCCCTCAGCCATGGTCAGTGCTCAGAATGAGACAGAGTGGATCTGCTAAAATGCACGCCAGGTCAGTCACTACATCCACAACCTTTCCTCGCATTGGAGCATAAGCCGTTTCCTACCTTTTGGCCTGTGGGCCAAGACCATGGATTGTTTGTGTTCTATTTTCTTCATGTCCTCTCTTGACTCATTCCATTCTAGCCAGACTGGACCACTTGTAATGACACCCCCTTGTAGTGACACCAGTCATATTGCTGCTGCTAGGCTTTTGGATTGGTTCTTGCATGTGCTTGGAATTCAATTCTCCCAAATATCCATCTCAGTCCATTACCACCTTTGCTTTTAGTCCATACTTTCTTTTCAGTGAGACTTTCCTTAAACTGTGGCCCTTCAGACATCTCCCATCCCTTCTTCTCTTTTGTTTCTTTGTCACACTAAAAACCACCTTAGCAATGTGTATTTTATTTATTTTCTTATTTATTATCTTTCTTTACATTAGAAAATCAGCTTGAAAGGAACATAGGAGTTCTCTGTCTTGTTCATTATTTTATCCACCAGACTTGGAGTTGTGACAAAAAAGTAATAGCATTTGATAAATGCTTGCTGCGTGATGGATGGATGGATGGATGGATGGATGGATGGATGGATGGATGGATGACACCCATTTCACATGGTGGCTATGACTCTACAAAGCATAGAATCTATAAAAGGTATATATATGGCACTTAAATAAAAGTTGTTTCATACAAAAATTAGGCTCCCTTCTATTTTTCAAACCATTTGATTCTAAATATTCCATTGGGATTGATGTAATTCCATACATGGATTGCCAAACTACAAGTTTTTGCTAAAGGTAGCCATAAAGGAATCAAATTAAAATACTGATGAAACACAGGGAGATCCTTTATTACATGGATTTGGATATACCACAGATAACAATTCCCCTACTTACTGCAGTGCATGGGGGATGTCTGTTTCAACAAAACGCTGATACTGGTGACAACATTCAAAGGCAAGATTATGATGAATCCATAGTCTGCATTAACGAAAAATTAATTTGAGTATCATTTAATTATCTCTTATAATTCTAAATTATTTTATACCCATGAAAGTTTTAATAAAAGTCACCATTTGCTATCTACTCAAACACTTGCCAACATATCGATAGGTATTGATATCAAAGCACCAACACAAATGGAAAGCTTGAAGCTACTTTTTGATGATTTAAAATAAAATTATTACATGCTAGGGCTGGGAATGTAGCTCAATAGTAGAGTGCTTGCCTAGCATGCACTAGGCCCTGGGTTCAGTCCCCAGCACTGTAAAAAAAAAAATTATTACATGCTACAAATTGGATGCACTTTCACATTAAAATTTTATCTTTTTTTTGAAAAACAGAATTTCCACATTAGAGAATACCTCCTTAATTCAATAACATCAACTTTGCAAAGGATTATTGTTACAAAATCCAAAGGGCTTTAAGGGCAAAATCACTTTTGCTTCCTTAAATTTTGTTGATTATTTATGTTAATTGAATGCATCGATTGAAAAGTACTAGGCATCATTAAAGGGAATGTGATATTTTAAAAATTGATGACCTTGAATTTTAAAAATTAATATCATGCATGCAAATTGTATCTTGCGGTGTTGCTAGCAAAGGAAAAATGTCCTTAAGGAAGAACACAATCTTAGATGGCAGGTAAATTCATGTTCCGGCCATCCTCATACTTCCATGGGGCCATCATTTATTTAGGTTGATGGTCTGGGAGCAACAGGCTTCCCTCATTATGAGCAGTAGTAATGACATGCCAGTAAATCATGACATCTCACCATTTCCTATGTGAAGATGCTTTGTCTATGTAACAGAGCTGTCTGTGCAATTTGCACTGTGGCACGCTCTGACCCTTTTCCAAGGCTTAAAGAGACAGCATACTAAGCACAAACTGCCTGGTGTCTGGATGTCAGCACAATGGATTCAACAGAGGTGTTCCATAAAAACTACTGTAAAGCAAGAAGGAGGAAAGAGCTTGATGGAGCTCCTGCCTGAATGGTTACTTTTACAATAACAATTAGTGTGTAAACTCTTAGCTCAGTAAGCATTTTTAAATCCTAGGAAGCTTGTAGTTTTCTGGGCTGTTTCT
The DNA here is from genome assembly GCF_963383645.1 of Muscardinus avellanarius. NCBI lineage: Eukaryota > Metazoa > Chordata > Mammalia > Rodentia > Gliridae > Muscardinus > Muscardinus avellanarius. The sequence goes on from NC_137791.1 coordinate 123,591,893, forward strand.
GCTTGTGTGGTAGGAAATTCGCACTTACTGTGACTAAACTAGGCACCTGATTAACAATTATTGAATGAATGAATGAATGAATGAATGAATTCAAGTCAGAGAAGTATGTCAACAAATATTCAAAATTGAGCAAGACACTTGAGTGTCTTTGATCTTGAGTGATCAAGATCAAAATATATTTCTTTAACACTCCACCCACTGAAGAGTTTGTTCTAGGACAATAGTTCTAACAATTTCCAAAAATATTAATGATTTTTTTCTTTTTGTGCTGGGGATTGAACCCTGTGCCTTGCATAGGCTAAGCATGTGGCCTACCACTGAGATACACCCATGGCGTTAGAGGAATTATTGACAGAAACTACTATTCATTCATATGAACTTGACTGGCCTTAGTAATAATGCCATTAATTATATGTTTAAATGCATTAAGCTCATTCTGTATTGGTTGGCGTGGGGAGAAGAAACTCAAACTGATTCCATCCCACAGACCTGGGACATGATCATCACTCTAGGGTTAGCTGATATAATCATTGTCATCTGGAAATAACTATGTTGAAAGCACTGGACTGAGACAGGAGTCCGGAGTTTGTGGCTAGATGGCCATCACTGAGGTGTGTGAACTCAAGTGCTTTATTTATCCAGGCCTCAAGTCATTTCTCCAAAAAATGTGAGAATTAAACCCAAGGAATTCTCAGCTTTCTTCCTACTCTAATCTCTTATTTTAGAGTTGATAGTGGCGTATCTTCATTTATTTATGAATTCTACCATTAAGAAATGAGATGACCTTTGTAAGTCCCTAAAAGTGCTTATACCTGATTTCTATCCTTATTAAAACTAGATGACTTGCTAAATGGTTTCCAAGACTTCAGCTTACCCTAAGAATCCATTAATTTTGTTGCCTAATTTCAAAAGTTCAACACATATTTTCAACCACACAAGGAAAATAATGGGAGACTGAGGTAATATTGGCACATCAGTCTCAGTACCTATTTTTGTGGCATAAGAAAAATATGACCAAAGAAGGGCTTCAGGTCATAAAGTGAGCACATAGGCTGCGTTCTTCATTCACTAATTTGGGCAAAATCTCTAGATAGGTTTCTACAGGTTAACTGCAAACTATATTCTATACTGTATTTACAAAACAGAGGCCATCCTTCAAGCTTTCTATCATACTGGATTCTAGAATCCAGAAATCCAGTTATTCATCCTTTTAATAAATATTTGCTGAGTGCTTAGAAAGAGCAAAGTGGGGTGAAATTCAAACCACAGAAGTGGACACGTTCTCTTTGCTTTAACACACCCACCTCCATGCTGAGCTAGACATCTCAGCATCTAGTCTCCTTCCTCTACTTGTCCAGCTAATAGTATTGCTGCCCTTCTTTAAGAAGTTTCACTGCCTGACAGAAAAAATCCAAACTGCATCAGATGGCCCATTGCCTTTCATGATATAATTCTATGGGTCTTTATTGAGTGTGAAAGTGTATCAGATTAGGACCTCAGTCACCCAAGCACACAATGGAAACTTTACAAAAACAGGAAATTTTTAGGTAAAAAAGTGTTACATCTGTAAATATAATATTTTATTATTTATTTATTTATTTATTTATTTATTTATTTGTTACTGGGGATTGAACCCAGGGTCATTCTACTTCTGAGTTATACCCACAGCCATATATATTTTTTCTTTAATTTTATTTATATGTGGAACATATTGAAAATGGTACACATTTAGACTGTGCTTGATGCCGTCTCTCCTCCCCCCAATCCCCCTTCCCCCTTCCAACAATGAGTATCCAGGTTAACCATGCTATATTCATACTTTTACACATATTTAGATTAACTCCTCCATTAATCAACCTCAGCCTTCTTCCTCTCCTACTCTTTCATTCTAGCTTTGCTGAGATTTCCCCTCCATTATCTGGAGTCCCTATGGTATCCCCAATGCTCCCTAGTTTGGGCATATTAGAGAAAATATATGTCCCTTCTTTTCTGTGCTTGGTTGATCTCACTTAACATAATGTTCTCCAGATCTTTCCATATTCTTGAAAATGGTGTGATATTGTTCTTCTTTATAGCTGAATAGAATTCCATTGTGTGTATTTCCCATAATTTTGCAGTCCATTCATTTGTTGATGGAGACCTAGATTAATTCCATATTTTGGCCATTATTAATTGTGCTGCTATGAACATAGGTATGCATATGTTACTGTAGTTCTCTGATTTCAGCCCCTTTGAAAAATACTCAGGAGTGGTAGAGTTGGATCATATGGTGGATCTATTCCTAGTTTTCTAAAGAATCTCCACACTGATCTCCATAGTGGCTGAACTAGTTTGCACTCCCACCAACATATATATATATATATATATATATATATATATATATATATATATATATATATATATATACACACACGAACCAGGGTCTCACTAAGTTGCTGAAGCCCTTTCTAAATTGCTGAGGCTGGCCCTAAATCTGTGGACCTCCTGTCTTAGCCTCCCAAGAGCTGGGATTACAGGCTTAGGCCACTACACACAGCTGACCACATTTTTAAAATTAGCTTTAAAAAAGGGTGGTTTGATTATGAAAAATGAATAATAATCATAATCATAGCTAATATTTGTTGACTAATAGATGCCAAGGGAAATTGTAAATGTTTTGCATATGTAATATCTCATCTAAATTCACATTAAAACTCTATGAAGTACATATTGATACTGTTATCATTTTGTAAATGAGGAAACTGAGTCACAAAAATGTTCAACAGCTTACTCAAGGTCACATCGTTAGTCTGGTGAAGCTAAGATTCAAGTTCAGGCAGTCTGATTTCACTGCACTATTACTAAAAGCTCTCTGCATGATAAATCTAGGCTGAAAAAGTGTCTTAGTTTATAGGAGAACTTCCAACATACTTTGAAAAGAACAGGAATTCCTCTGAACCACATTCGTGTAAACTTTGAGAGTGTCATTGCCACATGCAAAGCTTTAAAACTAGAGAAAGCCCACTTGAGAAGAATAGTAATCATCATATACCTATAATGTCTTATTTTTTAAATTTTAAAAACATTGCAGACATTGTCTATTCTGAGCCATTTCTTATGGTAGGTTCTGCTAGCTAAATTAAACACATTTTCCTTGATTGTGCAAACAGGGTAACAAGAGACCAGCCTAATGAAGCTCATTATCAAACATGCAAAAAAATTTTTCTCCTCCCCTGAAAATAAAATTAGCATACCACCTTATCAACTCATGTCTCCAGAGTGCACTAAATAGTTTAAGAAAACTGTGAAAAAGTATTGTGGAGAGCAAAACAACTTTGGAAAGAATAGACTGCCAATTCTTGATTGCTCGACAGTGAAACTTCCTAACAAAGCTCTAAGTTGATTGCAATTAAACCGCTGACCCTACCTCCAAAATGATTTATTCTTGCAATAAGTCAATGCTAGATGTACACATTCTTTAGACATAATGATTTTACATATTATTTAAAACCAATTTTGCTGCCTGGTTAGTTCATTGAAAACGATGCTAATGATTCATGTGTTGAAAAATAAGTAGTCCCTCATAGCATATTTAAAGTTAAGAGATGAGCCGGAGTGATGGCGCATACCTGTAATCCCAGCACTTTGGAGGCTAAGGCAGAAGAATCACAGGTTCAAGGACAGCCTCGGCAAGTAGTGAGACTTCAATCACCCTAGAAATACTCTGTTTCAAAATAAAAATAAAATAGGGCTAGGGGTATAGCTCTAGGTTCAATCTCCAGTCCCACAAAAACAAATTAAAAAAATAAAATTAAGAGATGAGAGAAGGTGCCACTGTCATTTAGAAAAAAATGAGTGTATAGAACATTTTATGAAATGTTTGACCTCAATACTGTTAAGCACTGGGTTACAGCACTCAGTAAAAACAATGCTTAAATAGTTCATGGGCCCTAAGATCATAAAGGAGTTTGGAGCTCTTCTGGCAATAGTGAAAATTTTTCAACAAGAGTAGTGATACTACCAGAGCTGATTGGGTAAGGGGACAAAACATAGGGACATCTGCCCACTTTTATTTGAGGAATGCAGGAGCCTACTCCTGCTATGCTTAGTTTCTCAATAGAATCTCAAAAGTAATTTACAGAGTAAAAGCTGAATAGAACTTATATTAGTTCTCAGCAAGAAAAAAAAAAACCTGAAAGTCATAAAGTAGAAATGAGATTTTAACAGAAGATGAAAGGCTAGAACCAATGAGCTGAAAGGTTACCTTATTTTTTTTTAAGATAACAAAGGTTAAGACAAAGGCTAAACTTATAAGAAGAAGCATTTAAAATAATCATGTAAATTTGATCAAGGTCAAGCACAAAAAAGCACTTAGAAATGAAAGCCAGGCATTAAGCAAAGAAAACAATAAAAATACTTTGAAAATGAAAAAGCAGAAAGTTCAAAGATTAGGGAGACAATGGAGAAAAAGACAAATGAAGAAGGAAAAATTAGAAGCATTCAAAGAGGGAGAATTAGATTCCGGGGGCCTTTGATGTCTGCAGCATCCTGAATCATGACAGGAAGTTGTCCATACTTACCCATCACTATCCAGAACCTCAAATCCTACACAGGACCTAGACAAAGTAGGATATTCTTCTTTCTTTCTTTCTTTAATTTTTTTTTTTTTGGTGGTACTGGAGATTGAATCCAGGGGCATTCTACCTCTGAGCTACACCCTCAGCCTTTATTTTAATTTTATTTTTTGTTTTGTTTTGAAACAGGGTCTTGATAGGTTGTTGAGAATCTGATTAAGTTGTTGAGGTTGGCCTCGAACCTGCGCTCCAACTATCTCAGCCTCTCAAGTACTGGGATTTCAGGTGTGTGTCACCACACCTGACTCAGAGTAGAGGAGTCTTGTGGTATTATGCTGCATGCAACTGGGGACCTTAGGACCACTAGATCCTCTTTCAGTATGAATATAGAAACTTTCCAAGTCCACAGTTCATCAGCCAAGTATACTGGCTACAGAAGAGCCTCAGAATATCCACATTTCATAATTACTCCTTCCTCAACTGCAAGATTCTCAACTTCCCTGAGTCTCAATAGTCTTGTCTGAGTTGCAAAACTGATGAAAGCAACTCAGCAACTCATCTCTCTGTCTCTTTACCTGTACTATTATTTTGCTTTTAGATATAATTTCCACCAACCACTATGCAATCTCTAAACTGGCATTACTCAGTCCTCACAGTCACCTCTGGGGAAACTTGTTCCAGTGTCAGTCTTGTCTTGTCACCCAAGATACTCAGATTCGGCATATTTTCCAGCCAGAAGCTCACAGAGAATGTTTGTCACCAGTGTCCTCTGTAAATGTGCTTTACCTCATGAATCTCAAATTACAGTTCCCTGCCAAGACTGTGTGGGCAGCAAGAAAGAAAGCAGAAGCTACAGAGGGTGAAGATAGTTTTCCTGAATGAAGAGAGGCTTGAGCTTCTTTGTTAAGTCTTCTTCTGGCATGACAACACTGACTTAACCGTCTTCCCTTTTCAACATTTCAGATTCTACAACATACGCACATTTCCTGTTCAATGCATTCGATACAGACCACAATGGGGCTGTGAGCTTTGAGGTAAGCTCTACACTCTTTTCTATCTTAAGGCACTCTGGAAAGGTTTCTGGCCTTTTTTTTTTTTTTGTACAAAAGTTTGAAATTGGCGATTTGTAGTTTATAACTGTCCAGAAATGGATTTTCTCAACTTCAGAATGAACTCAGAAAGCAAATGACTTAACTAACATTTACTGAAGCTGCCTGTGGACCAGTCACTTTGGTAGGCCTGTACTGCAGAGGGTAAAGGAGCAAAGTCAAAACCCTGCTTGGAAGGCCAGTGAGTAGAAGAGTCAGACATGGAATCAAATGCAGGAAAACACAGTACTAAACAGGCCTGGCAAGTCTCTAAGTCAATCTCTTTTTAAATCACAAACTTGAAGAGATCTGTAGAGAAAGCATGTAATTTTGTTCATGAAATACTGTATATTACCATTTAGTAAAATGAAATATGTCCCAGATAGTCACATAGCACTTATATAAGAACATCCATCATATATATTATATTATGTATTATATATATATATTATATAGATATGATAATGTGTGTATGATAAAGACATATATCTCTAGAGATGGATATTCACTATATTTAAAGATAATGAGGCCAGGCATGGTAACGTACGCTTGTAATCCCTGCGCTTGGGAGGCTGAGACAGGAGAATCGCACGGGGTTCTAAGCCAGCCTCAGCTACTCAGTGAGGGTTTCAGCAACTTAGTGAAACCCTGTTTCCAAATAAAATATAAAAAAGGTCTGGGAGTATAGCCAGGAGGTAGAAAGCCTCTGGGTTCTACCCCCAGTACCACCAATAAATAAATAAACAAACAAACAAATAAATAAATAAATAAATATAACGAGGCCCCTTATATAATTCATATGATACATAGCAGGTCACATGCAGTGATATATTTAAATCAAAGTGTTAAGAGAATATACCAAATGCTAAATGATCACCTGTTAAGACTGACACCTTTTATATTTGTTAGGAAAACTATGAGTAGAATATATAGCTCATGTATTGGTACATATTCTGAATGGCTGAGTTTGGTCTCTGGGCAGTAGAATTCTCTGTTATTTATGTTGTAATTCCAGTTTCTCTCAGCTAAATGAGTACCTTTTACTCATGTAGATAGCTATATCTATAGACAGTGGACATGAGATGACATGTCCACTGTCCATAGATGTACATAAGATATACATGATGATAGATAGATAGATCGTCATAGGAGATAAGATGTTGGGAGGGAGAGAGGATGCAGCTTACACATAGGCAGAGATGCCAAGACCAAGGGAAGCAAATAGTGGAAGAAGACCAGCAGACAAAGGGGCTGCAGTGAGAGCTTCAGCATTGAGACTGATGGAACTAATCCTGAAAGAAACAGCAGAAGCTGGTCAAGAGAACAATGACTCAGGATGGGAAGCAGTGGGGTGAGGCAGAGGTCCAGCAGAGTGGTCCAGCAGAGCATTTCTGTCTCAGGAAGGAAGAGAAAGCATTTGCAAATCATCTGGAAGACAGCATGTAAATGAGAGGACCAAGAGGGAGGTATAGGGAAGGAAGCAGGGGCCAGGGCCCACATGCCTAGACAGAATGCTGAGGAAGGAGGTTCCACTGTCTTGTGAGCAATGAGGAGGCCTAAGGACATGAACGCAGGGGTGTTCATGTAGCTGAGTTTTGTTCCTGGAAACAAGGAGTACAATTACCAGGTACTTATTCTAAGAGTCCAGACAGGAGAGGGACCCATGGAAGATTGAACTATGGTACAGACATTGAAGATGGGTGGGATGATGGCAGGGACTATCAAAAGACAGTCAAATGAAATGGGTAAAATTTTTTTAACAATCTGTCATGTTTAGTAGGAGAAATGCTCATTTGCGGAGCTCTCTGTATACAAGGGCTATTAGAGAGGATGGAAAAAGAAAACTGGAGCCTCCTGGGCTTTTTTTCAGTCAGGGGTCCCCAGGGGAGAATTCTCAGGCTGAAAAAAGTTCCTCCTCACACATATTCTGACCACTTCTTGCACATAGAGTGGAACACGCCTGAAGATTCTTGTCCAGGAATCTCCCCAAATTAGAACTTAATCAAGAAATATCACTGGGAAAAGAAGAAGCTGGTAGTGGCTAGGAAGATATGAACCAAGAAGTCAGTAGAGAAAATGGATTTACCCTGGGCCTAGAGCAAGAGTTACTGTAGGGGAGGTCAGTGTGAGATTATCCTAGATGTCAGTATTCTGAAGCATCTCATCTACAGATGGCAGCTCAGACTAACCCAGGATAATACCTTTGGGTTTGTTTTGTTTTTGGTGGTACTGGGGTTGGAACCCAGGGGCTTTCTACCTCCAGGCTATACTCCCAAACCTATTTTATATTTTATTTGGAAACATGGTCTCACTAAGTTGCTGAGAGCCTCACTAAGTAACTGAGGCTGGCTTTGAACCTGTGTAATCCTCCTGTGTCAGCCTCCCTAGCGCACGGATTACAAACATATGCCACCACGCCCAGCCAGGATAATATCTTATTCACATTTGCTATACTTTATCTACAAGATTCACTCCAGAATAGCTTTAATTCAACTATAATATAGAAGTAAAACTTTGTTTGACCTAATAAAAATGTGTATAGTTAGTTTGTAAAGAAGTGAGAAAAGTAAATACTACTAGTGTTTTCATTACTTGAAGTAATTTATATGACAGATAATAAATTCAAGCAAGGTGTGGTGGTACATGGCTGTAATCTCAGTACCCAAGAGGCTGAGACAGAAGGATTGCAGGTTTGGGGTCAGTGTGTGGTAACATAATGAGATTCTGTTTCAAAATTAAAAAAAAAAAAGTAGGGCTAGGGTTGTAGAATGGAGGTAGAAAGTCCCTGAATCCAATCCCCATTATCACAAAGAAAAAGAAACATACCATCAATTTCTTTTTTCTTTTTGTTGGAACTGGGAGTAGAACCCAAAGGCTTCCTACCTCCCGGCTACACTCCCAGACCTGTTTTATATTTTATTTGGAAACAGGTTCTCCCTAAGTTGCTGAGAGCCTCATTAAGTAGCTGAGGCTGGCTTCGAACCGGTGCGATCCTCCTGTCTCAGCCTCCCAAGCTCAGGGATTACAAGTGTGCGCCACCACGCCCAGCTATACCATCAATTTCTTATAGCACCTTGAATCCAATTATACCTGTAAAATTTGTCTGGTGCTAATAATGAAGAATAATGCATAATAATGCATAATAATACTTATGTAAAATATCAGTAATTATAACAAATATTGACTCTAATTTGGGAAATTGGTTGTAATGGTTATATATGATAGTATGCTGGTATAATGTCTTTCCTTTAAAGGCAACCCGATCGATAAATTAGTCAATGTTGTGTCAAGTCAAATTCAAAACCACATTATTGCAGTTATTTTTAGAAGTTTATTAGCTCCCTGAAAATCTAAAATGCAGAAAGAATTAGGAAAAGAGCATATTGTTAGTAACAACAGCATACTGGGAGGTACAGGAGAGAGAGCACTCGCATTCTAGGATGTGGGGAAACTGAAGTGTTCTACTTCCTCTGCTGAAAGCTGAAGGGCAGAAGGAATAAACGAAGAGCTGTGGCTTTTAGTGAGGTTGGATCTAACTTCCACTTTGCCACCAAGTGTTTGCTAGATCCTGGGCTGAGTATGTAAACACTCGCCTCAGTGTTTATATCAGTAAAATATCAGCAACTGAAGCAACTTCACAGGATGATGTAAGACTGAGAAAGTAATGAAGTCAGTAAAGGGCTTGGCACTGTGCCTGGCACCAAATATGTGCTCAATATTTATTAGATGTTAACAATAACAGCTATGTCTTGGGGGATTTTTCTAATGAAGATGATTAATAATAATAGTGGTCATCACATTATAAAGGAATCTGTCTTAAACATATTCAAGCAAAGGCTAGATGACTATTCTGTTTGCAACATTATGAAAGATAGTTCTGCATCTGCTTATAAGTATTTACTATATTAAGTGCTTAAAACAGCATTAGCAATAAGAGTAGCTATGCAATAATGATGCTAATATTTGCTTAGCATTCATACATTAGGCATTGTATCGAGTGAGTTATATACTACTTATGTATTTAGTCCTTCTAGGAACTTTTATTATCTCCTTTTTAGCAAATGCAGAAAGCAAATCACAGGAAAAGTTAAACAACCATAATGGTCACACAGTTGGAATATAACATACCCAGGATTCAATGAAGGCAATCTGGTCTCAGATTGTGACCAAGTATATATAAACCTTCTATACCATATATACCCCCAAATCTTAAATCCTCAGAGCCTGCTGAGTTGTTTCTTTGTAAGTCTGAACTGCAATAACTTCAATAAGATAATAATTATACTAGTTATTATAATTATGTCTAATTATATCTAATAATATTAGTTCTAATAATAATTAGAACTGCAATAACATAGACTATATTCATACATATATACATATATATGTATATAGATATATAAACTATATATTGTTATAAAGATACATATAAATACTCAGTAATCAAATCATAATATGCTATCTATCTACATTAATATTCTTTTTTCTTCTTCTTCATCTTTTTTTTTGTGTGTGTGGATCTGGGGATGGAATCCAGGGGCATTTGACCTCTGAGCTACACCCCTTGCCCTATTTTTTATTCTTTGTTTTTGAAACTGGGTCTAAGTTGTGGAGGGCCTCATTAAGTAGCTGAGGCTATCCGCGAACCGAAATCCTTAGGTCTCAGCCTCCCAAATGCTGGGATTACAAGCGTGCACCACCACACCCGACTTCCATTAACATTTTTACTGTTATAATCCAAAAGACCTGACCACACAACATAGAAGAAGAAAGATTTATTTGCTCACAGTTTCTTGGTGATTCTGAGTTCAATTCCCATGAAACTGTGGATTATGGATCTCAGGGCATGGAAGCAGGAAGCAGAGAAAGGGAGAACACATGGGATTTACACTTCACATCACAGATACCAGAAGCAAGAACAAGCAATGGGTGGAGGAACCATTTAATCCCCAAGGCCACACCTGCAGGGCTTACTCCATAGCAGACAAACACCACTTCCAACACTGCTACCTTGTTTCCATGAATATAGTGGAACATTCTTTCCCCCTTTTTAATTGGTGGATTGTTGTCATGTATTTTAATGGAGTACAAGATGGTAGAGGTGTACATGCACACATCACTCATTTAGCTCTTCCTGAACTCCCACCCCATTTTCTCTCCCCTCCCTCCTTCTTATGTTTGGCTTAGTGATTGATATGTTTGTGAATGTGTATCATGTACATTAGAGAATTTTCCTTTTTCCCCCTCTCATTCCCCCCAATTAGGTTGCCTTATTTGCTTATCTATGATTTCTATTCCTTTGTCTAGAGTTTTCCCTATGACTCTTTTTTCCCCCTAGTTTCTGCACATTAGGGAGAGCATCTGACTTTTTTTTTAACGTTTGTGACTGACTAATACCACTTAGCATAATGATCTCGAGTTCCATCCATTTCCCTTCAAATGATATAATTTTTGTTCTTCTTTATGGCTGTATACATATCTGCATTCATAACTGCACAATTCACAATTGCCAAACTATGGCACCAGCCAAGATGTCCATCAAGAAAAGAATGGATTACAAAACTATGGGATATGTACACAATAGAATTTTACTCAGCCTTAAGAAGGACAGGAGAACATTCAAAATCCAAATCAATACACTATTTTAGCTATCAGCTAACAAAATCTCTCTTGTTCAGTCAGAGAGAATCTATAGTGATGATTAAGAATGGAGTTGGAAACTATGGCCCAGGAGCCATAGTTTTCTAAACTATTTATAAAACGACCTGCTTGTATAAATAAAATTTTATTGTAACACTATAGATAGATAGATAGATAGATAGATAGATAGATAGATTGTGTATATATCTCATGATTATATTATATAAAATATATTATATTAAAGTACATATGTTTATACATAAATACATATAAAATATGTACACACATATATGGCATGTCTCCATCAGAGTTTACAACATGCTATAATCAAATATGTAATACATGTGCAGCAAAATATCATGAACATGTCAGAGACTGCTGTCGGTCACCAATGTTTCTGTGTTCTTTTTAGTGATCACAGAATTGGTTTACATTTTCAGACCCTATGTACTTAGGAGGGCCATCATTAAGGTTCTATCCATGGAATATGAGTAAAAGTGATATTTTCTTTATTTCTCTTCTTTTTTGTCTTGTGGTACTGGGGATGGAAACCAGGGCCATTATACCTCCAGCTTCACCCCTCAGCCCAATTTTTTTATTCTTTATTTTGAAACAGGGTCTCACTGAATGGCAAAGAGCCTCACTAAATAGAGGAGTCTGGCCTCAAACTCCTCCTATCTCAGCCTCCCAAATGCTCCTGTCTCAATCCTCCTGTCTCAGCCTCCCAAATGCTGGGATTGCAAGCATGCACCACCATGCCAGGCTTTATCTCTCTTCTTAATTTGGAGATCATACAATCGCATATACCAGAGAACCTTGCAACAGAGTGGAAGAAGCCTGAATCCCTGAATGACCACATGGAACATGGCCTCCCTTATTCATATTTCACTGCATGCATGATTAATAAGCGTATCGTAGTCAATGTCACTGAGATTTATGGGTCAGTTAAAGTCCTCTGACCAAAGTAATATATAGGTGCTAGATAGATAATAAGAATAGTTTTGTGACAGTTCTTGGCGCAAAAATTCACCAAATAAAACAGGCAAAGTGGTGCATGCTTGTAATCTCAGTACTTGGGAGGCTGAGACAGGAAGATTTCAAGTTTAAAGATAGCCTTAGCAATAGTGAAACTCTCATGAACCTAGTGAGACCTTGTTTCAAAATAAAAATAAATAGGGCTGGAGGTATAGCTCAGAGGTAGAATGACCCTGAGTTCAATCCTCAGTACCACACTCAAAAAAATTATCCAAATTGAGTTTTAGTACTAAAACTTATCCCCACCCTGCCTTCCCACTGTTTTTTATTAATAACTTTAAAGAATAAATTGCAGATAAAAAATAAACTATTGTGGGGTGTGGTGATGCACACTTGTAATCCCAGCATTCAGGAGAAGGAAACTGGAAGATCAAGGTTCATGGATAGCCACAGCTACTTAGCAAGGCCCTTTTGCAACTCAGTGAGACCCTGTTTCAAAAAATAAAAAGACTAAAAAATTAGACTGGGGTTTATCTCAGAGGTAGTATGCCCCTGGGTTCCATCCCCAGTACCGCAAAAAAAAAAACATTATATATATATATATATATATATATATATATATATATATATATATATAATATATATTATATATAATATAATATATATATATATTACCAACTACATGTTAGAGATAAGGAACCCAAAACTTAGAGAAGCTGTCTAAAATAATTTAGTTAAGTAAATTGAAACCAGGATCGGACCTTAGTTCTACCAAAGTTTCTAAATCCCACCATCTTAATGAGAGGTCAGCAGACTTTTTGCTAAAGGGGTAACTAGTGAATATTTTTGGCTTCCCAGGTCATAGAGTTGGATGCATCTACTCAGTTCTGTTACAGCAGCACAAAGGTGATTAAAGATTAATCCTAAACAAATTACTATAGCTGTGTTGCAAGTAAAACTTTATTTACAAAAGCTGCTAGTGGGTCAGACATGACTCAAGTGCCATAATTTTTTAACCCCATTCTTAATCATCAGTACAGATTCCTTTCTACTGAGCAAGAGACATATTGTCAGATAATGTCCTAAATGGCATTCTATGAGCTTACTACTGAGTATTATCAACAATTTTTAAAATTATCATTCAGTAGTCCATCTCACCCACAAAATCACTGACTACTGACATAATTATTAGCTGCCAAATGACCATCATAATAGATAACTTGTACCAAACATTAACACCATCAGGGTAATGCACACTGCTGAGAGTTTCCCAAATGGCATGATTACTTATATTACTGGGGCTGAGGTAAAAGTGTTTTTGTCATCTAGAATAATTCTGGAATTGCTGCGCCTACTGTACTCCAGGTAACTGATGACCTGACAGGGGAGCTGTCCAGTTCAGAGCTGCAGGAAAATGCCACTCACTGACCATCCAAATGGTGCAGAAGAAACCATGAGTGGCACTCCCTGGAGTTGTGCAGTGGAGACATTATCAACAAATAGCTTTGTCATTTACAGGGCTGATGAAAAAAAATATATTCTATACAGATATCCACTGTGACTATGGGAAAACTTTCTAGAATGAGTCACTTTGTTCAATTAAATGGAAATTTTCTTTTGAAATGTCAGAAATAATTACTTTTAACCATGTTTCCAATGAGTATAGAATTTGATTTCATCAGATCTATGAATTCTTAAACTTTATCTCTTTGGTCTCTCTTTCATGCTCCTCCTTCCTAGAGCACATAGATGTTATTTTTATTTTGTGGCCATTCCAAGGAGCTCTGCAGTTATTGGAGGAGAAGTAGAAGGCAGCTTTAGATGTCTTTTTATTTCATCCATTCATATAGAAAATATTTATCAAGTATTACTATGTGTCAAACACTCTTCAAAGTTCTGGGGATATTCCTTAACCTGGGCCCATCCATCTGCCTCTGTTGAGCCCCAAGGACTATGGTGCTACTAAGTGTCTTCTAGCTGTTGCTTGTTACACTTTCACTCTGTCCTGCTTCTTCCTGATTGTCTGGCCAGGAGAGATCTGGCTCCTCCTTTCACAGCTCCTCTAGCCTGGATGTCATCTACACCTCCTAGAGGACTCTAATGTTCAGTGGAACCTGGGAGGAACCAAACAATTTTTACAAGAGAAATGCATCCAATATATATCTGCATCTGCTCCTATGGTCTGAAGACCAATACCCTTTTTTTCCGGGGGTATTCTACCTCTGAGCTACATTGCCAGACCTTTTTTGCTTCTTACTTGATTTTTTTAAATTTTATTTTTGAGGGTCTGGGATGGAACCCAGAGGCATTTGACCTCCAAGATACACCCCCTGCCCTATTTTTTATTTTTTATTTTGAAACAGGGTCTCACTAAGTTGCGGAGGGCCTCATTAAGTAGCTGAGGCTGTCCGCGAACCGCCAGTCTCAGTCTCCCAAATGCTGGGATTACAAGCGTGCGCCACCACACCTGGCTATTTTTTTAAAAAAACAGGTTTTTTTCTAAGTTGCTGAGGCTGGCCCCAATCCTCTGAGCCTTTTGTCTCAGCCTCCCAAATACTGAATTCATAGTTGTGTACCACTGTACTAGTCAGGATTCACTAGAGTAAGAGAACTCACAGAACGTGTATATGGTAAAAGAAGATCTATCAGATCAGCTTACAGTCCAAAAGAATGTTGTCCCAAGTTGTCAAATGTGCATGGAAAGCTGTAGGAACCAGAAGCTGGTCCAGAGGTCTAAGACCTCTGGAGTCTCATAATTAGAGTGACCACTAATTCAGTCCCAGTCCAAGATGGAAAGGTCAGGAACTCTCCAAAAGAAAAGGAAATGATGGTGACAATCCTGAAGCCTGATATCTCAGATAAGAACAGATGCACTTTCTTCTTGAAGAACCACACCACTTTTGTCTTCTTTTATCCAGGTTCTGCACCTATCAGAACCATGCTGCCCATGTACAGGGCAGGACTTCCCCTTCAATCTGCCCTTACATAAACTAGGCATCTCATCAAAACACCCAAAGTCACACAATTCTGGGTGTTTCATGATCCAGTCAAGTTGACAATCCATCACAAACCACCAAACACAGCCAGTACCCTCTTCTTCAAATTCATTTTTAAAATAATTTTTTAATTTTATACCACTTTTATATTTACAGAAAAAAATCCAAAGATAGTGCAGAAAGTTCCCATGTATCTCATATCCAGTTTCCCCTATTAGTTATGCCACATATTAACAGGGTACACTTGTTTCAGTTAAGGATATAGTGTTGGCACATTGTTATTAACCAAAGTCAAGCCTTATTCATATTTCCTTAGTTTTTACTTAGTGTCTTTTCTGATCCAGGATCCATTAGGATTACAATTCATTTAGTCTCATTTACATTTCATTTAGTCAAATCCATAGGTCCCTCTTGGCTGTGACCATTTTTCAGACTTTCTTCGTTTTTAATGGGTTTGAGGAGTACTGGTCAGGAAATTGTAGAAAGTCCTTCAACTGAGATTTATCTGATGTTTTTCTCATGCTTATACAGTGGTTGTGTTTGGGAGAGGTAGACCACACAAGTGAAGTGTCATTTTATTATATAATGTGGAGAGTACATACTATTAAAATGTTTTATGACTGTTGGTGTTGGCCTGGTCATCTGGATGAAGTAGTATTCATCAGGTCTTCAAAGAACTTGCTCTTTTTTTCACTTATTCGAAACCATACTTTTTAAGAGGAGATTATTATACAAAGTCCAAACTTAAAGCCCAGAGGATTCTGCTCCACTTCCTTAATAGCAAAGAAGCTAATTCATTTGGAATTCTTCTCCTTCTCCCCCATTAATTAATTTTCAGCTGTTTATATCAGTATGGCTCACGAGTATTTATTTTATACTTTGAGTCCTAACCCAGTGTGACTTCATTTATTCAGTTGCTCATGTTGTCTCAGTGTGGCCATTGGGAGCTCTTTCTGCCAGCTCCTGTGTCCCTCTTACGTACCTCCATTAAGGCTGTTTCTGAGATTAAATATGGACCCAAGAGCTTAAGAAATTGTCTGGCACATAGAAATGCCCAATTACTACTAGTAAGTAATGTTTGTGATAATATCTGGTCCGTCTTGGAGAACCAAAATCACTATCTCTCTCAGTCAGTTGTAGAGTTCCTGGGCATCTAAATATTGATGTTCTTCTTAAGCTGATCTTATTTTTGTATATTATTCATATTAGTACATATATCAAATACTGACTCACTCTTTTTAGAAGTTAAGGGCACTTTCTAATTTATTTATGCAGTAATTTAATGGCAAGAATTATGAATTCCTGACAGCTCCAAATGTTCTACAAATGCTGTTAGTAATTGAATTACAATTGCTATGAGTCACTATTCCACTTCACTCCACAAAGAAAGAAAATGAGACATTGCATTTATTTATATCATGCTGTTCAACTTAGCCCATCACTTCAGTTCTAATTAAAATGAGAACAGGAGCTCAGAGGTAGAGGACTGGGTTCATTTTCTATTTCAGCTTGCTCCCTGGCTGCACACCTTGGCTCAACCACTGTCGTGTCCCTAAGGCTCCGTCCTGCAGAGCCCTGGGAAAGAAGACACAAACGCCGAGTCTGTTGATGATGCTTCCTCTTTAATGCTTCCTCCTCAGTGGAAATATATATCAGGAAATATATACACAGCAGGCAAATATATATCAGTCTCATAACCCCTCCCTCATCACTCCACCAACCCCAAGCTTCCCACAGCTAGGGCATGCACATTTCTAACCCTCTCATAGGCGGGCTGGTGGTAGCACAAGGCACTGCGTCACTGATCATCCGTAGGGCACCTGATAGGGCTCACTGCGCAGGCTCAGGGCACCGCCAGCCTCGTGAGCCTCATGACTTGGCAACATGCCTAGGCACCATCTTGAGCCACCGCCCCATCCCGGTCTAGCCGAGCGGGCCCTGACATCTCCCCCTGTTTGTTTTATTAAAATTAAGGCTTGGGACCGTGCCCGTCTTAGGTTGTCGAACCTCAAGGATCATTCTTACCCGTCATCGGGAAAGCAATAGCATGATTACTCCCGTCTTAGGTTGATATGATCCCGGGGACGATCGTACCCGTCTTTGACTACCGATCCAGCATATTGAGCCATACGTGAGGAGATGAGCCAGCTTCAAGGGCAGCCAGAGCTTGCACCAGCATGTGCTGTTGTTGCACAGTTTGTTTTCAAATACGCCTTATATATCCAACCAGGACACAGCATACTACCACCAGCAAAAAATGCCCAGAATGCCATGCCACCCCAATCTCTTAAGAAGCCCACTGTCCCCTGTATCAGGTCCATCCATTGTTGTACTGAGGCAATCTCCACGCGGGTAGATTTGATCGCGACAATGGACACTCACAGTTCTGTCATAGTCTGTTCAAATTTATGGCTCCAATTTCCCAGAAGCATTCTGCCTATCTGTCGGGATAGTTTGCCTGCATGGGAAAAATTCTGATACTGCACAGAGGTTATGCATAATCCAGACAATTTTTGAATACATGGTACCATGGCCATCTGTCCCAAAATGTCGACCTGTTCTTGTAATAGGTCCACTCTTTGATTTACCATCATTATGCCTGCTTTAAGCTGCCCATTTCTTTCACTCCTCCCTTAAAAAGAATCTTACAGAGAGCCTCTTTGACTTTCATAGTAGTAACCTTAGACCCCATGATAAGTCTTGCTTCGTCACAATCCGTGAGCTTTCAACTTCGTCTTCGTCGCTAAATCCTGAGAACCTACACAGAGCTGTACCTGCGAACTTACCCCACGGCTTGGTTCATCACAATCTGCAAGCTTTCTACTTCGTTGCTAAATCCTGCGAACCTACACAGCGCTGTACCTTCCTCGCTTACCTGCGAACTTATCCCACGGCGTTCCCGGGTCTCGGCACCACTTGTTGTGTCCCTAAGGCTTCGTCCTGCAGAGCCCCAGGAAAGAACACACGAACGCCGAGTCTGTTGATGATGCTTCCTCTTTAATGCTTCCCCTTCAATGCACACAGCAGGCAAATATATATATCAGTCTCATAACCCCTCCCTCATCACTCCACCAACCCCAAGCTTCCCACAGCTAGGGCATGCACATTTCTAACCCTCTCATAGGCGGGCTGGTGGTAGCATGAGGCGCTGTGTCACTGATCATCCGTAGGGCGCCTGATAGGGCTCACTGCGCAGGCTCAGGGCACCGCCAGCCTCTTGAGCCTCGTGACTTGGTAACATGCCTAGGCACCATCTTGAGCCACCACCCCATCCCGGTCTAGCCGAGCGGGCCCCGACAAACCACTATCTCTGAGCTTCTCTCTATAAAATAAAGATGAAGATAGTTGCAACCAAGTGCCTATGGGGACACATTAATGGCCCAGCAAAGGTTACACAGGTACCGCCGTGCATCCCCTGTGGTTAATGGAAAACAACTGACTGCATTAATGTTTAGGAGATGCCTAACAAACTGTAGTCATTATTACTATTAAATTATAGTGTCCAGGACTCTTTATCCATGAATTCCTCTTCTTTCCTAAGAAAATAGGTCAAAAGGATAGGATATAGAGAATAATGTTTACTACAGTGTCATCTATAATAAAGAAAAATTTGCATTACTTTTCATATGCAACACTAATATAACCAAGCAATATTGCAAATTTCAAACTGCAGCCATGTAGGTACTGAAACTAGAGGTCAGTGAACATTTTGTGTGTGTGTGTGTGTGTGTGTGTGTGTGTGTGTGTGTTACTGGCATTCCTGGAAGCCCTTCTCCCTCTGGGCTACACTCCCAGACCTTTTTAAATTTATTTGGAAACAGGGTCTCTTAAACCAGCGAGGCTGACTACGAACCTGTGCAATCCTCCTGTCTCCGCCTCCTAAGCACAGGGATTACAAGTGTGCGTCACCACGCCCGGCTTGTGAACACATTTTTTTTTTTTTTTTTTGGTTGTACCGGGGTTCCTGGAAGCCCTTCTACCTCCGGGCTACACTCCCAGACTTATTTTTACATTTTTATATTTGGAAACAGGGTCTCCTAAGCCAACTCGCGTGGCTGGCTTCGAACCTGCGCGATCCTCCTGTCTCTGCCTCCCAAGCGCGGGGATTACAAGCGTGCGCCACCACGCCCGGCGACTTGTGAACACATTTAAAAAAAATAATGAGAGAAAAATGGCAAGGGAATATCTGAATTATGACTTTAGTTTCTGGTGTACAGTTTTGTTTTGTTTGTGTGCATGTACACGTGTACGTGTGTGTGTGTGTGTGTGTGTATGTATGTGTGTGTGTGTGAGAGAGAGAGAGAGAGAGAGAGAGAGAGAGAGAGAGAGAGAGAGAGAGAGGAAGAGGAATTGGGTTGCCTTTTTCTGTGGTGGTAGATGCTTGTAATCCCAGTACTTGCAAGGCTGAAACAGGAGGACCACAGATTTTGTTCAGCCTCAGCAACTTAGCGAGGCCATCTGCAACCTAGTGAGATCCTGTTTCCAAATAAAAGAGTAAAATAGGTCTAAGGATATAGCTCAGAGGTAGAATGTTCCTGTGTTCCATCCCTAGTATCACCAAAATAAATAAATACATAAATAAATAAACAAATAAATAAATAAATAAATGTAATTTTTATTGTGGTTTGTGGTTCAAGATGTTCAAAAGTCATGTGATTTGCATTTTATTACAGCATAAGAAATTGCTCCTTCTGACAAATATGATCAAATATCATTAATTTCATATGATTCTACAAAAAAAACCGTAGTTAAATAATATCCTAGCAAATTTCCAGTGATATGGGAAGATGTTTGTGATTTTAAATAAAATATAATAAGTAATATATATCATAATATTTAATATATAAAAACATTACATATATGACTTATGTATGTTATTTATTATAATTAGATGCTTAGGTATATGTGAAAAAAGATAAAATGCAAATGATCAATGTAAATGGGTGTTAGGATTACATGTGATTACATTTTCAGTACAGTCTTCTGTATTTTCTACAAGGTCAAGTAGTATATTCACATACATGTTTATTATATATTGATATTTACAAATAACATTTTAAAATTTATCCATTTTTAAAGGCCACTGGTGAGATTAAATCAAAGAACCTTCTAATTTAATATGGCTATAATTATCCTTTAAGACATTGAAATACCTAAGTAGACATTGTATTTCAATTAGTATAAATAAATTTTCTTCTTATATTATAAATTTAAGCTACAAATCTTGGGAAATGTATTTCTTATTGTATTTTAGATATGCTAATGCCTTCTCTTTAGTTTCAAGCAAATGCAAATTTTAGGTAGTACCTGAAACTGTATCTTTTAAATATTTTAAATAGTAACTCAACCACTGTGGAAGTTTGACCTCTTTAGGGAAGTCATGCTAAAGAAAATAAACAACCTTAAACATTTTTATGAAGTTATGTGAGCAAGCATAAAATCAGAAACACACTGAACACATGAATGAGTGTTTTTGCTGAATCTCTCACTGCCTAGCTAGTTAACCTTCGTAACCTTTGCTGGGTCATTAATGTGTTCCCATAGGCCTTTGGTTGCAACTGTCCCAAAATGATTCATTCTTAGCCATGGTGGTCTATGACTGGCAGATGGGGGGTCAGGAGAATCAATGCTCTTGGCAAAGTGACCTGCTCTGAGACAGTAATGACTTGGTAGATGCACAAAGGTCAAGGCCGAACAAGACCAAGTTGTTAGGAAGTCAAAACTCTATGCTTTTTTCCTTCTTCTGCTTTGATAATAAGAGAGTTGGAAACCACAATTCAGTAGAGATCCCTCTTATTATTTTTTGTACATTAAGAAATAAATGTAACCATCTTGCACAGATAAAATTAAGGTAAATGTGCCAAGTACTCTAAGAGTTTCTTGTTTTGAGCTTTGACACTGCTTGAAACATTTCAATTTCTATCCATAAAAGCATGGAGCAAACCTTCAATTACATGGAGTTTACTATTTTGTTTTTTATAAGATAAGGTAGTCATTTGCTTTTTTGAAATAACTATTACTATCGGCTTTTCAGAAATAGTGTTCTCAGGATACACAAGCGTTAAGAGGAAGGTGTGAATTAGGTGTAAGCATGGAAATCAAGATACTTTTGTTCACAAGTATTAGAAAAGTCATACACCAACTGAAAAAACCAATGTGATAACTTAGTTGACTCAGAGGAACAAAAAGAGCGCTGTCTACATCCTATTGTTGGCCTTTGTAATGGATACATAAAGATAGCAGAACCCTTGGCTCCATGGGTGTTCTTGTGACACAGAGTAGGAAGAACAAGAGTCCAAGCATCCTGAGACTTGCTTATACCTAGGCTAGTTCAGTCATGTAGCAACCATGGATCTAATTGTCTTGGCAAAATAGATGCCATGTGCTTCCTGGCTTGACTAAGGACATACTCCATCACTGGAGCCAAGGATAGAATCAGCCTCCAAAGGGCTGATGGGGCACCAAATGAAAATGTAAGGACTGCTACAGAGGTAAATGATAGAAATCCACACTTGAATTAAGAAGGTTAGCTTTAAATCTTTGACTGTTACTCTGGTCTATTTTATTTGGCAGTAAGGTCAATGATGAGCCCCATAGACTTGCCTAATAGACTGCCTGCATTTCATTAGTGAATTCTTGTCCCGAGAAATATGTTGTGTGCATCACTGTATTTTTAAAACACAGTATTATTAGTTTTTGTCATTGTTGTTAAATGTGTACCCTAGCAATAGAAAGCAAATATCGTTTGTACCCAACATTCTGATGTTTGGAAACCCATATTGCTATAATTTCCAGTATCGTGGTTAATTTAACACACAGTTTTCGACTAGATAATAATGTTAAAGTTAGTTAATGGTTTAAGCCCACAAAGATCTCAGAAATAGATGACCCAAAACACTAGCTGTCTTGCTAAATAAATTATTCAAAATCAGAGTATTACCCTTGCTTCCACCATTTGAGAGAGAAGTATATCAGAGTTCTAAAAATGTATTTTTATTTCTTTTTAGGATTTCATCAAGGGTCTTTCCATTTTACTCCGAGGGACAGTACAAGAAAAACTCAACTGGGCATTTAATTTGTATGACATAAATAAAGATGGCTACATCACTAAAGAAGTAAGAGAAGCCTCACCAACAAAGCTATCCTCTGGATCACTTTTATTTTTTAACTTCAATATATTGAACAACTGTAATTGTTAATTCAAAAATAATTTTTTTTCAGGAAACCCAAAGTTTTTTATGTGGTGGTGGTAGAGAAACATATACTAGTAAACAAATTTAAAATGGATAGGAATTGTTTATGTTCAATCTCCAAAGGAAATACTTAGTATATCAAGATTAAACTGTTGTTTCTTATAGGCACTTTAATAAATACTGGGAATGGAAAAAAGAATGGTTAGAATAGGATGGAAAGAAAATATATACAAACCACATTAGAATCTTTAGCCAGAAACATTTCTTCCTAATAACATGATCCATGCAATCTTGCAATCACTATTGTGCTGTGACTTGTGGGATGGAGCTGATGAAGTGCCTGGTGTCCCAAATACACATCCAGGCAAGCTATTCAGGAAAGGAGACACAGACCAAAGTAAGATCCTTATATCAGATGGTGTTTGAAATCAGTTTAAAACACATAAGAAGCAAAGGGAAGGAGCTGGGATAAGTTAGGCATACTTAAGAGATGGTGCAAGTGGGCTGACAGCCTACCACCTGAATCCTGGGTACACACTCAATGCCTTTTTCTGCCTCCTTAGCTTTCCTAGAGGAGTATTGGACAAGAGACAGAAGGTACCTGGGACCAGTGATATGAACCTACTGGATTAGAAATTAGGAGATTAGCCCTAGCTATAGCTTGATTAGTAGTCATGGGTTTTTTTTCCTCAGGCAGAGGACACATAGGGTCATAATAGTTATCACCAATGGTGCTGAAGAAGATGACATATACATTGTTCACTTTTATGGAAAATATTCAAGTGGATGCTTCCTAAATGTTTGGCAGAGCATGAATGTTCAGTACCTGGATACTTCAGGAACATTAATAATCTTAGTTGTTAACTCCCTTTCTGTTCCTCTATTTAACCCATTTTTATAAATTCTGTGTATGTCTAATCAACTTCTTGCTGTTTATCTATGTTCAAAGCATCTTCAGAAGTTTCACCTGTTTTACAAACTACCTTGTCATTTATAATAGAATATTGTCAAAAGTAAATATGTATTATATCTGTACTATTCACCTAATCCAGACTTTTATGTGAAACAATTTTTTGAATGTCTAATTATATATTATTCATACTTTCATAAAATTTAGAGTGACAAGGCAAAACTAGATTTTTATTTTCTTTTGAAAAGCCAACTAAACAGAAAAATGTTCCCCAGAATCAAAATATATTGAGTGGCATTTATGTGCGACTTATTCAGTTAAAGCCATAGTTGAATAAAAATGAAAATTCTAACGACCTAACTGGAGATTAGCTGTAATTAGCAATTAGTAATTTTATTTTTAAAATTTTCATTTGTGCATTGTAGTCATACATATTAATGGAATACAAGCTGTAGGAGGCATACATGCACACATCATCCAATTATCCCTTCCTTAATTCCTACCCCATTTCCTCTCTGCTCCCTCTTTCTCATGTTTGGCTTAGTGATTAACTTTGATATGTTTGCTAATGGTTTTCTTTATGGCTGAGTAAAATTCCATCCTGTACATATCCCATAGTTTTGTAATCCGTTCATCTATTGATGGACATCTTGGCTGGTTTCATAGTTTGACAATTGTGAATTGTACAAGTATGAACATAGATACACATGCATTAGTTTGGTAATTTGGTTTCCATTCTTTTTGGTAGATACCCAGAGTAGTATTGCTGGATCATATGGCAAGTTTATTCCCATTTTTCTGAGGATCCTCCGTACTGTTTTCCAAAGTGGTTGCACTAATGCGCAATCCTACCAACAGTGTATTAGAGTTGCCACTTCTCCGCATTCTTGCCAGCATTTGTTGTTTGTGTTTTGAATGATTGCCATTCTAGTTAAAGTTAGGTGAAATCTTAGGGTAGTTTTGGTTTGCATCTCTTTGATTGCTTATAATGTTGAGCATTTTTTCATGCATATATTGGCCATTTGAATTTCTTCTTTTGTGAATTGTCTATTTAGTTCATTTACCCATTTTTGATTAGGTTGTTTGTTTTCTTATTGCTGAGTTTCTTGAGTTCTTTGTATATTCTATTTATTAGTCCTCTATTGGAGGAGTAGATGCTAAAAATCTTCTCCCATTCTGTTGGCTCTCAGTTGAGGTTTTTGATAGTTCATTTGCTGTATAGAAGCTCTTCGGTTTAATGTAACCCCATGTATTGATCCACCTTTTAGTTTCTTGTGCCTTTCGGGTCTTGTTGAGAAAGATTTTACCTGTGCCTATGTGTTGTAGTGTCGGACCTCTGCCCTCCTCAAAGAGCTTCAAGGTCTCTAGTCTAATTTTCAAGACTTTGATCCATCTTGAATTGACTCTTGTACAGGGTGAGAAGTTGGGTTTATATTTATTTTTCTGTATATGGTTAACAAGTTTTGCAAACACCATTTGTTGAAGAGGCTATCTTTTGTCTAGTGTATGTTTGGGGCCCATTTCTAAAAAATCAACTGGCTATTAGTGTGTGGGTTTGTTTCTGAGTCTTCTATTCTACTCCATTGATCTATGTATCTGTTTTGGTGCCAATACCATGGTATTTTTATTACAATGGCTTTGTAGTATACTTTAAAGTCAGGTATTGTGATTCCTCCTGTATGTTTTTTGCTGCTGAGAATGACTTTGACTATTCTTCTTTCTTATTTTTCCAAATGAATTTAAGAACTGATTTTTCTATGTATGTAAGGAATTAACTTGGTAATTTAATGGGTATTGTGTTGAATCTGTAGATGCCTTTGGAAGTAAGGCCACTTTAATGATATTTATTCTAACTATCTATGAACATAGAAGACCTTTACATTTCCTAAGTTTTTCTTCAATTTATGTTTTCAATGTTTTATAATTTTTGTAGAGGTCTTTTACCTCCATAGTTAAGTTTATTCCTAAGTATTTTATTTTTATGTAATATCCTGAATGAAAGTGTTTTCTGGATTTCTTTTTCAGTGGATTTATCATTGGTATGCAGAAAAGATTCTGATATTTTAAGATAGATTTTGTATCCAGATACCATGCTGAATTTGTTGATAAGTTTGATAAGCCTTTTGGTTCAGTTGTTGGGTCTTCTAAGTATAATATCATGTCATCTGCATATAGTGAAATTTTGAGTTCTTCTTTTTCTATTTGTGCTCCTTTAATTTCCTTTTCTTGCTTTATTGCTCTGGCTAGAGTCTCACGTTCTATACTCAAAAGAAGTGGTGATACTGGACATCCTTGATTTGTTCCTGTTTTTAGGAGGAATTCTTGCAGGTTTTCCCCATTTAATATGATGATGGCTATGTGCCTATTGTAGATTTTCTTTATGATTTTGAGGTATGTTCCTTCAATTCCAATTCTCTACAGTGCTTTTAGCATAAACTGATGATGGATTTTATCAAATGATTTTGAATGTCTATTGAAATAATCATATAATTTTTGTCTTTGGTTCTGTTTATGTGATGAATTACTTGGATTGATTTTTGTAGTTTGAACCAGGCTTGAATCTCTGGGATGAACCCTACTTGGTCATGGTGTATGATTTCCTTGACATGGTTTTAAATGCATGTTGCTGGTATTTTTGCTTAGCAGTTTTGTGTCCAAGATCATCAAAGATAGTGGCTTGTAGTTTTTCTTCCTTGAGCTGTCTTTATTTGGTTTGGTATTAATGTGATTTGGACTTCATAAAATGCATTTGGGAGAGTCCCATTTCTTTCTATTTCATGAAATAGATTGAAGAGTATCAGGATTAGCTCTTCTATAAAGATTTTATAAAATTCACTTGGGAAACCATCTGGTCCTGGGCTTTTCTTCGAATGGTAGGCTCTTTATTACTGCTTCAATTTCTTTGATTGCTAGTGCTTGAATTAAGTTTTCTATATCTTCTTGACTCAGTTTAGGCAGGTTGTATTTATTTAGAAAGTTGTCAATGTCTTCGAGATTTTTTTTAATTTTTTGGAATATAGTTTTTCAAAGTAGTTTCTGATAATCCTCTGGATTTCTACACTGTCATCCTTTTTCATCTCTTTGTAATTTGGATTGATTTTCTTCTTCTTTTGGTTAAGTAAGCTAGTGGTTTTTCTATCTTTTCAACTTTTTTTGAGAAACTATCTTTTTTTGTGTGGTACTGGGGATGGAACCCAGGGGCCTTATACCTCCAGGCAACACTCCCAGACATATTTTTTTTTACATATTTGGAAACAGGGTCTCTTAAACCAGCTGAGGCTGGCTTCGAATCTGTGTGATCCTCCTGTCTCAGTCTCCCAAGTGCAGGGATTACAAGCATGTACCACCACACCTAGCTAGCTTTTGGTTTTGTTGATTTCTGTATTATTTTTTATTTTCTACTTTGTTGATTTCTGCTCTTATTTTAATAATTTCCTGTTATCTACTGGCCTTGGGTTAGACTGTTACTGTTTTTCAAGGGCTTTGAGATGTGTCATTAGGTCATTTATTTGGTGATTTTCTGTTCGCATGTGGGACCTCAGTGCTATGAATTCTCCTCTTAATACTGCCTTCAAAATGTACCAGAGGTTTTGATATTTTGTATCTCTATTTTCATTTGTTTCTAGAAATTTCTTGATTTTACCCCTTACTTCTTCTATGACCCTTTCTTCATTCAGCCATGTGGTGTTCATGTAGTTTATGTAGTTCATGTAGTTCATTTGTTTATGTAGTTTCTGTGGGTCTTCTTATAGTTGATTTCTTTTTTCATTCTATTATGGTCTGAAAAGACATAGGAAAGTATGTCACATTTTTAAAATTTGCTATTGCTCACTTTGTGGCCCAGGATGTGATCTATTTTGGAGAAGCTTCTGTGAGCAGCTGAGAAAAATGTGAATTCTGCTGTAGTTGCTTGGAGTATTCTTACATGTGTAATAGGTCCATTTATTTGATGGTGTTCTTTAGGTCTGAGGCATCTTTACTGGCCCTTTGTCTAGATGATTGGTCTGTTTGAGAAGAGTTTTTTCCTCTCCCAGTATTATTGTCTTGGGAATTATGTGTGATTTAATGTCACAAAGTTTGATTTATGAAAATAGCTACAACCTATGTTTGAGGCATAAGTATTGACTAATGTTATTCCCTCTTGCTGGATTGTTCTTATTCCAGTAAAAAAAATTACCTGCTTTGTCTTTTCTAATTAGCTTGGGCTTGAAGTCTAACTTGTCTAAAATTCTAGTTGCTACTTCTGCTTGTTTTCAAGTTCCATTGGCATTGATTAACTTGCTTCAGCCTTTTACCTTTAGTTTGTTATTATATTTACTCTTAAGGTGTGTTTCTTGCATGCAACAGACAGATTCTAGTTTTTAATCCATTATTTCACCTTATGTCTTTTAATTGGAGAGTAAAAACCATTTATGTTTAGTGTGATTATTGAGCGATGATTCTTAATTTCTACTATTTTGAATTTTATCTGCTGTTTAAGATAGTGTTTGTTCTCCTTTGCTTAGTAATTTCCATGATGGAAATTCTTGTTTATCTGATTCTGACATATATTAATTATTCCTTCTTTGCAGTTAATCTGATTATTTTCTCTAATGCTGATTTTTAAGACATAAATTCCTTCAGCTTCTATTTGTGGGGAAGATTTTCATTTCCCTGTCTAATTTGAGAGATAGTTTTGATGGGTAGGAAATTTTTGGCTGCAAGTTATTTTATTTCAAAGTTTGAAATATGTTACTTCAGGCCATTCTAGCTTTCTTGACTTTGCTTGGGAAGTCTGGAGTGATTCTAATTGGTTTGCTTCTGAATGTCACTAGACTTTTGTTTTTGTTGTCTTTAAGATTCTTTCCTTGACTTCTTCCCTGATCAGTTTGACTATTTATGTGGCATGGTGATCTTTTATTTGGTCTTGTCTAAAGGGGATACTCTAAGTTTTCTCTACCTGAGTATCGATCTCTTGTTCTATATTTAGAAATTTTCTGAAATTGCTTCTATGAAAAGATTTTCAATCCCTTTGGTTTCACTTTCTATTCCCTGTTCTATGCCTATTATTTTAATGTTAGCTCTTTTAAGATGGGCCATATCTCTTCAATGTCCAATTCATGCTGTCAAATTGTTTTTTCTAAATTATATACTATGTGTTTGTATTAGGAGTGATCATCTTCTAGAAGCAAGATTCTATTGTCCATGTAATCTAATTGTTTATAGTTTGAATTGGTGTC
This sequence comes from Muscardinus avellanarius, assembly GCF_963383645.1. Classification (NCBI taxonomy): domain Eukaryota; kingdom Metazoa; phylum Chordata; class Mammalia; order Rodentia; family Gliridae; genus Muscardinus; species Muscardinus avellanarius. The sequence continues at coordinate 123,620,467 of NC_137791.1, forward strand.
TTTGCTTCAATGATTGTACCTATTATTTCTTTCAGACTCTCTCAATTCTTTTTGGAAGTCCTATATTATTTTTACAGTTAAATTTCTTATTGATCCTTCTGGCCATCTCTGCAATTTTGTGTTGTTAGATTCTGTTATTATGGAGTTGTGAGAGCTCATTGCTTCCTTGTTATTCCTCCTTCTCATGAATTCAGAAGCTTATATCTATTGCTTTTGATAGATTTCTCTCAGTCTCTAGGTGTCAGCTGGTATATCCAAGGGAAAGTTGTGTTGTATTCAACAGCGAAGTTTGAGTTGAAGTGAAGTTGTAAATGCAAGAATAGGGTAAAGCCACAGATAGGACTGAATAGAATGAGAGTGTGAGTTTGGTAAGGTAGTATCTAGTAGAGATTAGAGATCATGAATATGTAGTAGTGTTCTAGTAAGCAATGTAAAGTATTTAGTATGGTGATATAAAGTGGATTTAATATAAGACAAAGAAGGGAAAAGAGAGAAAAAGGGATGGAGAGAAGAGAGTAAGTATGTACAAGGGAAGAAGCTTGGGAGAGGGTTAAGAGAGAGGTAAAAAAAAAAAGGCATACACACTTACACACAAAAACGAACAACAACAAAAAACCACCAAAAACAAATTAATGCAACTCTACAAATATATAATTACTCCAAACACTGGGCCTCTACAGTCTCTCTCTGGACAGGCACTGAGTGCCACCAGCACCTTTCCTGCTGCAAACCTGGTTCTCTTCATTTTTCTCAGTCTATGCAGATGGCAAGTATCAGTGGGGATGGATAAGTCACCCTCCACACTTTCCACATATGTGGAGCCTGAGTCTTTCTCTGCCTGCATAGGTGGTGGATGCTTCTGGGACAAAACGCAGTGTAAGAATCTCATTTCTCCACTGCTAGGGCTGGTCTGGTCTGACTTCTCCCCATTCACCATGATTGAGGATTCTGTGGAGATGTACTGTTACAGAGAACACCCGAGCAAGAAGACCACTGATTCAAATTAAAATATAAATCAAGCTTTAAATACAGATTCAAATCCGGACCCAAGCCTCATTTGTCACAGCAGAGATAGCATGGACCCCAATCATAGTTAGCAAGCACCTTTTATACCTTTGCAATGAAGTTGTTGTTGTACAAACCTGATTGGTTGACCTTTAAGTAAACAAAGCAACAATGTAAAGCTTGCAGTTGTGCAGGAAGGCATAAATCATTATGAGCTTATTTTGACATATTTTGTAGGTGTTTTGACATATTTTTCAAGATGTGGTTTATGTGAGTATGTCCAAAACACCATATGGCCTGTTTATCTAACTGAAACATTTTCTAAACTAACTTCCTCTTGCTCCCCTCCTTTGTTCTCAGGCCTTGTTCTTTTCCTGTTTACATCAAGGCAGGCCTTGACATTCCCTACTGGTCTTTACGTGAAATCAAATCATTGATTCAGAAGTCATAAGGCTCTTCCATAACTAGGTTTTGATAGCGACTGAATATCTTAGAACACTTGTAACCTCTGTGGAATGTACTGAGATTATTATGGTAGCGACTCTAGAAAAGGAAAATGGTTAAGTGGGTAATGTTCAAGGTACAGGCAAGTACCTGCTCGCTGGCGGTTCCAATGTCAGGGAGGGTTGTCTTCCCCAAGTAGAGATGTTCGGGAACATTTTCAGTGGATATATTCCTGCCTCAGTCTGTATCTCGAGTGTTTTTGTGGTGGTGACACTTCCAACTAGAGCTCTATCCAGAGTTTGGGTTACTTCCCAATGATAAGAAGAGGTGTGGTGTGGGTAACATGGGCAAGGGTGATATGGGTCAAAAACCAGATGGCAAAGAGGAGTGTCGCACCAACCTGACCTTTAACAGGTTGTTGGAGGGGCTGACCTCCCATATTTCGTCTTCCTCCTGGACCTTTTTGATCTGTATACGATGTATCCAATGTTGTTTTTGTCCGACGTTTACTGCAGAGGGGTTGCTCAGGATAACAGGTTGTGATCCTTCCCACTGGGGTTCAAGAGAGGCAGGGTCCCTCTTCTTTACCCACACCAGATCACCTTGCTGGGCCACCGGAGTATCTGTTCAAGGCTCCATTTCTGGTGGGCCGCTCACACAAGTCGTTGTGTTACCTCATGGGTCACTTGGAGCGCCTATAAAGATCTTAAAAGATTGTAATTTGACAGACCTGCTAACTGTTCTTCCCTCAGCCAGAAAGAATAGGTGGAATAGGTGGGGGGCAGCCAAATATTATTTCATAAGGAGTCAGTCCCTTTATATAAGGGGTACACCATGCCCGAAGGAGAGCAAAAGGAAGGAGACTCACCCAGTTATCGCCAGTCTCTAGCTTTAGTTTAGTTAAGGTTTCCTTCAAGGTCCGATTCATTCTTTCTACCCATCTTGAACTCTGAAGTCTATAGACACAATGTAATTTCCAGTTTATCCTGAGTGTCTTAGCCAATAATTGAGTGACATCAGTGATAAACGCCGGACCATTGTCAGACCCCATATATAGTGGCAGGCCAAACCAAGGGAGAATCACAGTGAGTTTTTTAACTACTACCTGAGCTCTTTCGGTTTTGGTTGGGTATGCCTTGAGCCATCTGGAATAGGTATCTATCATAACCAAGAGATACCTGTATCCTCCAGGAGCTGGAGTCAGTTCAGTAAAATCAACCTCCCAGTGTTCTCTGGGGCTCTCACCTCTGAACCGGGTTCTTAATGGTTCCTGGTGTGGGGGTCCTGCCTTTACCTTAGCGCATGACCGGCACCTACTGGTCAAGTCTTTGGACAGTTTGTATAATCTAGGAATAAAATACTCTTTGTGAAGCAGTTCAGCCAGTTTGGTTCCTCCAAGGTGAGTGCTCTGATCTGTCTGGTCCGCAATCTGGCACCCCAAGACTTGGGAACTAAAAATTCTAGAATCTGGTAAATAGAGCCACCACTGTTTACCAGGTCTTGTCTGGAGATTTTGCACCATAGCTTGTTCTTCTTTGGAGTACATGGGCTGTGGAGGCAAGAGGTTTTCAGGAACTAAAGTTAGAACCTCAAGGGGCCCTACTGGTCTTTTGGCAATGCCCTTAGCTGTTTGGTCAGCGAATTTGTTGATGTCCCTTGAAGTGGGTGACCACAACTGCAGGTGGGGCCCAAATGGCTGCCAAAAGGTCGAGGATTTCTTTTGCATTTTTAATGTCCTTTCCTCCAGCCATAAGGAGCCTCCTTTCCTGATAGAGTGACCCATGAACGTGGACCGTGGCAAAAGCATATCTACTGTCAGTGTAGATGTTTACCCGCTTCCATCTGCTCCACTGGAGTGCTTCAGTCAGGGTGACTAATTCCACCCTCTGAGCCGATGTCCCATGTCCCAGTCCCACCTTACTTAGAGTTATCACTGCCACTTCAGCACATCTTGTACCATTTTCAACAAAACTGCCCCCGTCAGTGTATAAAGTCTCATCTGGGTCTGGCAGCGGTACATCCATCAAGTCTGGTTGGAGGGAACTGAGAGAAGTTAGTATCTCGTTACAGTCATGCAGGGGTTCCCTCCTCAGGGGTTGGTAATAAGGTGGCCAGGTTTAGTGCAGTTGTCTTCAGGAAGCTCACACGGGTAGGATCCAAAAGGAGGATTTGATATTGGGTTATGCAGGTGTTTGATATCCATCTATCCGGATGGCTCCATAAGAGAGCCTCTATATTGTGAGATAAAACAACTTGGAGGTTTTGGCCAAAGGTTAGTTTTGAGGCTTCCTCTACTAGCAATTCCATGGCAGCTATAGCCCTCAGGCATCTGGGCCAACCAGATGCCACTGGATCACGTCTCTTAGATAAGTATGCCACAGGTCTTTTCCATGGGCCTAATGCCTGAGTCAGTAGCCCTTTGGCAATACCTTGTGACTCAGCCATGAATAGCTGGAATGGCTTAATTAGGTCAGGTAAAGTTAGGGTGGGAATGCTGATGAGAGCCTGTTTTAGAAGTTTTAAGGCAGTCACTTCTTTTTCAGTCCAGTTTAAACTCGCCTCCCTTCCCCCTGTAGCCATATACAGGGGCTTAGCAATTTCTGCAAATCCAAGAATCCATAGCTGGCAATACGCCACTGCCACTGCCCCCAGGAACTCTCACGCCTGTGTCTTGGTTGTGGGTCTGGGGAATTTTAGGATAGTCTGGATCCAGCTGGTAGAGAGAGTCCATTCCCCACCTTTGATGTTATACCCCAAATAGGTCATCTCTGTCTGGCAGAGTTGTGGCTTCTTAGCAGATACTTGGTATCCCAGTTGATTCAATGTTTGCAGCAGACTCCTAGTCGCCCCTTCCCATTCTTGCTTGGTTTTGGTGGCCAGCAGGAGGTCATCCATGTACTGGAGTAGGGTAACGTCAGGGTGGCTGAAACAAAATTCTTTCAAATCCTGGCTGAGAGCTTCATCAAACAAAGTAGGAGAATTTTTGAACCCTTGTGGCAACCGGGTCCAAGTCAACTGACCTTACTACCCTTTTTCAGGATCTGTCCACTTGAAGGCAAAGATGGACTGGCTTTGGGGTGCTAGTGGCAAGCAGAAGAATATATCCTTCAGATTGAGAACAGTGTAAAATCTCTGGCTAGGCTTCAGGACACTGAGTATAAGGGTTTGGGACTGTAGGGTGGATAGTCTCAACCCTCTTATTAACCTCTTTTAAATCTTGAACTGGTCAGAAGTCCTCTGTTCCCAGTTTTTGGACAGGCAGGAGAGAGGTATTCCAGGGTGATTGAAATGGAACCAGAATTCCAGCCTCCCGGAGTTGGGTGACATGCTTTGCAATGCCCTTCCTCACCCTTTGACTCATTGGATATTGTCTGACCTGCACGGGGCATAGTGGGGTGGCCTACCAGGGACTGGGACTTCTTCATTAGAGTCCTTCAGGACCAGAGGCAGAAGGATCTGGGGAGGAAGGGGTCCTGGACTCAACTGCTGTGTCCAATTAGGCAGTTGGCCTGTGACAAGATTCCAGTGGTCGGTAACAAGGACTTGTCCCTTAAAGACATTTTCCAGCTCAGGTGACACCCTTTAAGCCATGAAGGCTGGTCACTTAATATATCAATCCAAATGTCTACAGAGGGTATTTGATCAGGGTGCCGTGCCAAGCGCTGACTGGTTCCATAGACAACATTTTGAACTGCAAAACAAATATTTTTATCTAAAGTGCCATTTGAGGGCAATCCGACACCATATGTTGGCCAATCAAGCTCAAAAAAATGTTTTTAGAGTGACAGCATCAACTCACACCACAATGTTCTCCCCATTTCTTGAAATCCTGAAAAATTTTAAGAAAAAATTCTAAGGGAGACAGGGTCCCTGAGGAGGATGATCCCTGCCCCACGTCAACACCAAACCGCAGAGACAAAGCACCACAATGAACATTTCCAGACCAACAGACAATTTACTAGGACCTTTGGCTGTCATCACAGTGGCAGGCATGGACCGGGAAAATAATGCGGCATCCCACTTTTCTGCAGTCCCAGTTGGAGCGCTCCCCAGAAACCAGAAAATCTGCATGACAGGCCTGTCTTACCCAATATTGTTGGCCGATGAGTTGAAGCTTCAAAAATTTGGATGATTTTAGAGACCTCTCAAAACTATTCCTCTTGGAACCCAGGACCGGGACAAGGGAGAGGTCTGTGCGGCATCTCGCTGGGGCCTCCAGATGTTACAGAGCACACCCAAACAAGAAGACCACCGACTCAAATTAAAATATAAATCAAGCCTTTAATACAGATTAGAATCCAGACCCAAGCCTCATCTGTCACAGCAGAGATAGCAAGGGCCCCAATCATAGTTAGCAAGCACCTTTTATACCTTTGCAATAAAGTTGTTGTACAAAATTGATTGGTTGACCTTTATGTAAATAAAGCAACAATATAAAGCTTGCAGTTGTGCAGGAAGGCATAGATCATTATGAGCTTATTTTGACATATTTTCTAGGTGTTTTGACATATTTTTCAAGATGTGGTTTATGTGAGTATGTCCAAAACACCATATGGCCTATTTATCTAACTGAAACATTTTCTAAACTAACTTCCTCTTGCTTCCCTCCTTTGTTCTCAGGCCTTGTTCTTTTCCTGTTTACGTCAAGGCAGGCCTTGACAGTACTAATTGGATCTAAGCATAGGTCTCTCTCCACACTTTCCACTGATACAGATCCTGAGTCTGTCTGAGCCTCTGCTATGTCCAACAGTATACTATACCCCCACCTTTGCTGGGTTGAACTGCAAAGTCGGTATTGTTGAACAATGCTCTGGATCTCTGGAGGGCAAGGTGAGCTTGGCCGCCACCTCTGCAAGTCGTAGCTGGTGTTTGTGCAGGAGGAACTGATGGCTTACAAACCAAATGATCTGTAGCTGCTTACTGTGTTTAAAGTCATTGATTACTGAGTCAGATACAGTGGAACAAGATGGCACTGCAGTGGCACTCATAGCCACAGCTGTTGAAAGCCGGCAGGATTCTATTCTGCTCTCTTATCAGTAGTCTAGATTTCTTTCCCTTCTGTCTTATACTTATCATGTTCTCTTTAAGGTTACGATGTTTTCTTGCTTTTGTAGGAACACTGCTTTTATTTATTTATTTTTTGTTTTGTTTTATTTCATTTTGTTTTGGTGGTACTGGGGTTCCTGGAAACTCTTCTACCTCCAGGCTACACTCACAGAACTATTTTATATTTTTTAAATTTGGAAACAGGGTCTCTTAAGCCAGCACGGCTGGCTTTGAACCTGCGGATCCTCCTGTCTCCGCCTCTCAAGCACGGGGATTACAAGCATGTGCCACCACACCCTGCCTGAACACTGCTTTTAAAGCAATGGAGATCAGATGTCTGCAAGACTGACATGTGCTGCTTCCCTCAGTCAGCATCTTCCCAGAAGTCTGCCTTAGTAATTTTATTTTTTAATATCTTATTGATGCATTGTAATCATACATCACATTGGAATACAAGACTTGAGAGGATATACAAGCACACATCATCCAATTGGTCCTCATCCAATCCCCATCCTATTCCCTCCCCCTCCCTCAAACCCATGCTTCATTGGTGATTATCTTTGATACATTTGTTTATATACTTCATGAGTTTTAAAGAGGTTCCATCCATTCTCATCCCATCCCCTCTAATTGGTCACCTTAATTGCTTCGCTATAGGGTCCTTTCTATAACTCGAATTCCTCCTGTTACCCCTTTCCTCCTAGATTTTGCTAATTAGGGGAAGCATCTGATTTTTATTTTCTGTGATAATTCTCTGTACATGCTACATTGCAAGTTCCGATCTCACTCTTAACGGGCCCAGTAGTGGCCTGGCCACCAAGAGGACTCTGATCCCGAACTCGCTGGCTCCAGCACCGGTCTTGCCTCATGGGAGGCCACGATTCTGGCCTCGCTGACCCCCGCACTGGCCTAACCCCTCAGCTAGCTCTCATCCCAGCCTCTGAGGCCCCAGCAATGGCCTTGCCTCAAGGCAGGTTCCGATCCCAGCCTCACTGACCATGGCACCGGCCTAACCCCTCAGCAGGCTCCTATCGTGGCCTCAGAGGCCCCAGCACTGACCTTGCCTCATGGCAGGCTCCAATGCTGGCCTCACTGGCCCTGGCACCAGACTTATTTTCCTCAGGCTCCAATCCAGGCCTCGGAGGCCCCTGCACCAGTCTTGCCTCAGAGCAGGCTCCAATTCCGGCCTCGCTGGTCCCAGCACTGGCCTAACCCATCTGCAGGCTCCAATACCAGCCTTGGAAGCACCAGCACCGGCCTTGCCTCAAGGCAGGCTCCGATCCCAGCCTTGCTGACCCTAGCACCAGCCTAACCCCTCGACAGGCTCCGATCCTGACCTCGGAGGCCTCAGTAGTGGCCTTGCCTCATGGCAGGCTACTATCCCGGCCTCACTGGCCCCGGCACGGACCTAACCCCTTGGCTGCCTCCAATCCCAGCCTCGAAGGCCCAGCACCGGCCTTGCCTCATGGCAGGATCCAATGCCAGCCTCGAAGGCCCAGCACCGGCCTTGCCTCATGGCAGGATCCAATCCTGGCCTCACTGGCCCTGGCATCGGCCTAACCCCTCGGCAGGCTCCAATCTCAGCCTTGGAGGCCTCATTAGTGGCCTTGCCTCATGGCAGTCTTTGATCCTGGCCTCACTGGCCCTGGCACCGACCTAACCCCTTGGCTGGCTCCAATCCCAGCCTCAGAGGCCTCAGTAGTGGCCTTGCCTCATGGCAGGCTTCAATCCCAGCCACACTGGCCCCGGCATCGGCCTAACCTCTCGGCAGGCTCCAATCATCACCTCGCTGGCCCCGGCACCAGCCTAACCCCTCGGCAGGCTCTGATCCCAGCCTTGGAGTCCTCAGCACCGGCCTTGCCTCACAGCAGGCTCCAATCCCAGCCTTGCTGACCCAGGCACCGGCCTAACCCCTCGGCAGGCTCCAATCCAAGCACCCTCTTCACCCAGCAGGTTGTCTTATGTTCCCAAGGGTGAGTGGTGGTAGCATTCTGCCCCTGGTTTTTTTTTTTTTTTTTTTTTTTTTTTTTTTATTGGTGCAATGTATTCATACATCATAATGGTATAAAGAAAATACTTTTGTAGACATACATGCACACATCGCCCAGTTAGCCCCTACCCAATCCCCACCCCGTTCCCTCCCCATCCCTCCTTCCCATACTTGGCTTAGTGGTTGACATCTAGTTTTATAGCAATTTATCTAGTATTAATGATGATAATCTCACATAACAGTTTCATTTGTCTGATGCCAAGCTTTTGATGACTTAAAGATAACATTTCAATATTTCTTTTTGCTTTCTTTCTTACCAGAGAATATTTTTTTCTTTTTTCTTTTTAGGTGAAACTATCATACATTTATTTATTTATTTTTCAGAAAAAATCTATCCTAATATGGAATATGGACTCTAGATACCCAAAACAATCTTGAAGAAGAACAAAGCTAGAAGATGTATATTTTCTGATTTCAAACTATATAAAGCTACAATAATTGAAACAGTGTAGTATGTTCTAAAGGCAGATATATAAGCCATTGGAGTTAAATAAAAGCCTAGAGATAAATTCTTCCATATAGTGTCAAGTTATTTTTGAAAAGGTTTCCATGAACATTTGGTGGAGGAAATACTAATCTTTTAACTAAATATTGTTGAAACATAATAATTACATGAAAAAGAATAAAATTGGACCCTTACCTACAAATATTAACTCAAAATAGATAAAAGAACTAAATATAAATCTTAATACTATTAACTTTTAGAAGAAATTCTGGGTCATAAAACCTCACAACATTGAAATTGGCAGTGATTTCTTGGATATGATTTCAATGGCACAGGCAACAAAAGGGCAAATAAACTCCTTAAAAAAAATATTGTATATCCAAAGATAATGTAAACAGAGTTAAAAGTTACTGATAGAATGGGATAAAATATTTCCAAATGCTATATCTGAAGGCATATTAATATTCCAACTAGAAATCCTAAAAATTAGCAACAATAAAAGCAAACAATACAATTTAGAGATAGGTAAAAGACTAAAATAAATAATGAATCTCCACAGACAACCAATCTTAGTTGTCTGTTGGATGGAAACTCTTGTTTCTCTGGTTCTGGTGTATGTTACCTATTTCTTCTTTGTAGTTAATCTCTTTGAGTATTTTCTCTAGCGCTGGTTTTGAAGACATAAATTCCTTCAGTTTCTGTTTGTCGTGGAAGCTTCTTATTTCCCCATCTAATTTGATAGAAAGTTTTGCTGGGTAGGAAATTTTTGGCTGGAAGTTGTTTTCTTTCAGAGTTTGGAATATGTTACTCCAAGCCCTTCTGGCTCTCATGACTTGGTTTGGGAAGTCTGGAGTGATTCTATTTGGTTTGCCTCTAAATGTCACTTGGCCCTTTGTTTTTGTTGCCTTTAAGATTCTCTGCTTGGCTTCCACATTGGTCATTTTGACAATTATGTGGCGTGGGGATCTGTTGCAGACTAATCTCAGTCGGGTCGTTATTGTCCGTTCCCGGTCAAATCCTCAGAAAGATGGGGCAAAAGGCAGGTGAAGTACTACAGAATCTTATCTGCAGCGATTCTTTCCCTTTAGGGACTAAATTTTCTTTAGGTCCCTAAATGACGACGCTTTGGAAAGAACCTGAGGTGGACAAAGGCTTCTTGAGCCAATGACACTTTATTACAAAAACCCCAAGAAATTTATACCCTTTACCAGTAAAGTTAAGAAAAAAGGGGGGGTGGGTGTCTTTCAGCTGGCTGTTGGCCCTCGAAGAATTAACTCCTGTTCCTCTCCAAGGTCTTGCAGATAAGCAGTTCCAGGTGGCAGCCTCCCAGAATAGTCAAGGCTTGGGAGCTTCTCGGGGAATCTTCTTTAACTTTTCCTGGAACTTTTCCATCTTTTGGGGCTCAGTTCATATAGCAAGTGTGGGGAAATGTGGTGATTCAGGTGGATGTGATGGAGTTTCTTCAGGTGTTGGTACCTTATCTTCTAAGTCTGAAAGCTTAAGCATACTCACAACACAGTTTGGCAAAGAAAATACCACAAACAACACCACAAGGTTCTTAGTTCTAATTGTCAGATGTATTTCCTTAACTGCTAAGCACTCTTCTTTAGACAACAAGCCTATTAAAAGCCTATTCATCTTTAATAATCCACTTCCCTGTCACAAACCCTCTGCAACCTGCTTCTAACTTTCTAATTCCTTCCTTTCCCAGTTGGGACTTTCTTATGATAAGCCCTTCTTCATGCAAAAATGCTTTTCTTACTCTTATGGTATTTCCTTTCCTTCATACATATATATTTAGAACATCTGTCCTTTATTTAGTCATATTCATTTCTAACTATGCGGTCAATCAACAGTCTTTTTCTTTGGGTCTATTGTATTTGGGCAGCTAAGTTGTTTATCAACTAAATTGCTTTAAGGTCACACATAAGGTTTTTCTCTGTCTCTAGGCAGGATTTCAAGGGTAAACGATTACTTTGAACTGAGCTACTTTGTCGGAGTTAATGGATAGTGATGAAGGTCGGAGGCCATTTGTGATTGCTGCAGCTGGGGTGCTTATCACAGTACCTGAATTCTGGCCAGTTTCTCATTATTGTTGAGCAGAGCCAAGGACGTTTAGACAAATTATTAGAGAGTTTATTTCCACGGACTCAGTTTCTTTTTATAGTCCCGATTTCACATCACTGGAGCAATTCGTGTAGAAAGTTAAAAGGAATAATAGTGAAGGGTATCTAAAAGTGGGGGGTACTTTGGCCAGAGACGATACCTCCTTCTCAGGGCTTTTTTGCCGATTAACTATGTGGAGTGGGGTCTCAACACATAGATGCCGAGGCAGCAGGATGTCTTGGCAGGGATCCTCTTCTCTGATCCTCTGTAACGGGAGTTCTGTAAGTTTCCTGGACTCTTGCTCTATGTTTGGAAATTTTTCTGCTATTATTTCCTTGAAAAGATTGTTAATCCCTTTGGTTTCACCTTCTTTTCTCTCCTCTATTCCAATTATTCTTAGGTTAGCTCTCTTAAAATGGGCCCATATTTCTTCAATGTCAGATTCCTGCTGTTGGATTTTTTTATCTAAATTAGAAACTATGCGTTCATTTTTTGAATGATCATCTTCTAGGAGCGAGATTCTATTCTCCATGCGGCCTAATTGGTTGTTTGTACTTTGAATTGATGCCTTTACTTCATTAATTGCATCCTTTATCTCTCTTTGGTCTCTCTGAATTCTTTTTGAAACACCTCTATTATTTCTACAGTTATTTTCCTGATTTAATCTTCTATAAATCTCTGAATTTCTGTTTTATCAGGTTCTGATGTTGTGGGGTTGTGGGCATTCATTGCTCCATTGTTATTCCTCTTTCCCATGATTTCAGAAGTTTGTGGCTTCTCTGGGTTCTTCCCTAGGTCACTACGACTTCACTTAAGGTGCTGTGGATCTCGAGTCTATGGTATCTCAGTTCCCACTACTCCTTTACTGGGTTGTATCGCAGAGTCTCAGACCCTGGGAGTCAATCAAGGCTGCTTTAGACCATGGGGGGGTGCCAGGTTGGGCATTCTCCTATGGTGTAATATGTCTGCCACCACCACTCCCCCACTGGGTCAAGTCCCTGGGAGTACAGTACTGGGATTTCTCCTCTAGGGGCCCCAATTTGACTCACTGTTGAGTGTGCACTTGGAGCTGTCGTGGACTCGGTGAACTCGCTGCTGCTGCCGCCGGTAACAATATGGCACCACTGCCGCGCCCTCACCCGTGAGGCTGGCGTATTTCTTTTCTGTTTTTGAACTCCACTCTGAGTCCCTGCAGGGTGCGCTGAGCCCAGCCCCTGGGAGCTTTAGATGTTCCCTGCGCTGAGAAATCTGCCGAATTTCTCCCGGCTGTCCCGCAGCGGCTCACCTAGGCTCGCTGTCTGCCGCTCCTCTCTGGATCTCGGTGGGCTGTTGAGTGCATTGGTCTGTAAACGTCCAGTGAACTCGCCGCTGCCGCCGGCAGTAAGGCGCTGCTGCCGTGTTCTCGGATGTGAGGCCGGCGTATCTCCTCTCTAGTTTCTGAGCTCCGTTATGAGTTCCCTTCCTTTCTGGAGCCTGGTGCTGCAAGACAAAATGGTGCCCGCCGCTTCACGCCACGACTCCGGCTGCAGCACGGCGGTCTGGTTTCTGGTGTCTCGTTTTTCCAGCCCTCTTTTTCTCTGTCCGTTAAAATTACATTTTTTGTTTCTCTGCTGATGGTGTTTTCTGGCTATGAAAGGCGCTAATTTTGTGGTAATAGAGATTGGTTGTTAGTGGGGCTCGTAAGCCCCATTTTGCTCCGTCGCCATCTTCCCGGAAGTCTTTCCCTGTGTTTTTTTTTTCAAAAGTTCCAGGTATAATGCATCAGATCTCTGCCTCCCCTGAGTACTGGCCGCTGCCATTGCCACTGCCTCCACCCTTTCAAATCTTTCCCAAGCTCTTTTTTCCACTCTACATGTTGTCCTGTGTTCCTAAGCATGTGCAACAGTAGCATTTGACATTTGTGGTAATTTCTCCAGAAGATAAGGTTGGTAGGATTAGATTTCTGCCTCTCTCAAATACAAGTCTCCACTGCCATTGCTGTGACTGCTTCCAACACTGCCTTCCTCCTAGGTCTCCGCTAAACTCTCTCCTTACAGGTGATGTCCAGGATTCTTAAGAATGTAGAGAAGAAGCAGTCCTCCTTCGCGAGGAATTTTTCCAAAAGTTCCAGTTCTGTTGTATAAGTTTTGTCTACATCTCCAGTATCCTGGCAGCTGCCATGGCCATCTTGACCCCTCTCTGATACTTTTCTTTTCTTTTTTCTTTTTCTTTTCCTTTTTTTTAAATAAGAGAAGACAGTATGTGTGGTTTGAGGAGGTTGTGAGATCAGGCACTTGGTAGCACTGCAGCCCAGGCCCCGATTCTTCCGGGGGTCCGGTGTGCCCCACACGACCCCTGCCCGGGGCCCAGGGCCCTGCAGCCTGTGCCCCAGTTCTTCCAGGGTTCCGGTGTGCCCCCTGCCTTAGTAATTTTAAAAGCAACCTATGTTATTGCCAACAAGTGAAAATTGAAAATCAATAAATCAGATATACATCTCAACCTAAAACCAGATAACTTTATTCTTACATTTTGATACTGCTTTAGGGGCAAAATGTTTTCTGCTGGCTTTACAACAACCAAAGGGCACCTCATAAGCTGGACATGATGGCACATGCTTGTAAGGCTGAGAGGTTGAGACAAGAAGATCATGGTTAGAGGACAGCCTCAGGTACTTAGTGAGGCCCTTTGCAACTCAGTGAGACCATGTTTTATTTTATTTTACTTTTATTGGTGCATTGTAATCATACATCACATTGCAATACAAGACTTGAAAGGATATACAAGCACACATCATCCAATTGGCCCTCATCCAATCCCCATCCCATTCCCTCCCCCTCCCTCAATCCCATGCTTAATTGGTGATTATCCTTGATATATTTGTTTATGTACCTCATGAATTTCAAAGAGGTTCCATCCTCCCCCATCCCATCCCCTCTGATTGGTTACCTTAATTGATTCTCAATAGGGCCCTTTCTACAACTTGACCTCCTCCTGTTACCCCTTTCCTCCTAGTTTTTGATAATTAGGGGAATTGTCTGGTTTTTATTTTCTGTGATATTTTTCTGTGCATGCTGCATTGAAAGTTCCAATCCCATTCTTGACGGCCCCAGTAGTGGCCTGACCACCCGGAGGACTCTGATCCCGAACTCGCTGGCCCCTAGCACTGGCCTTGCCTCATGGGAGGCCCTGATCCTGGCCTTGTTGACACCCACACCGATCTTACCCCTCAGCTGGCTCTGATCCCGGCCTCTGAGGCCCCAGCACCGGTCTTGCCTCATGGCAGGCTCCAATCCTGGCCTCGCTGACCCTGGCACCAGCCTAACCCCTCAGCAGGCTCCTATCCTGACCTAGGAGGCCCCAGTACCGGCCTTGACTCATGGCAGGCTCTGATCCTGGCCTCGCTGGCCCCAGCACTGGCCTTTCCCCTCGGCAAGCTCCGATCCTGTCCTCAGGGACCCCAGCACAGGTCTTGCTTTACAGCAGGCTCCGATCCCAGCTCCGCTGGCCCCAGCACTGGCCTAACCCCTTCACAGGTTCCAATCCCAGCCTTGGAGGCCCCAGCACCGGCTTTGCCACATGGCAGGCTCCAATCCAGGCCTCGCTGGACCCTGCACCGGCCTACCCCCTCGGCAGGCTCCAATCTTGGCCCTAGAGGCCCCAGCACCGGCCTTTCCTCACAGCAGGCTCTGATCCCAGCCGCACTGGCCCCAGCACCGGTCTCACCCCTTGGCAGGCTCCAATCCCCACCTTGGAGGCCCCAGCACTGGCCTTATCTCAGGGCAGGCTCCAATCCTGGCTTTGCTGTCCCTGTCACCGGCCTCACCCCTTGGCAGGCTCCAATCCAAGCCCCCTCTTCCTCCAGCAGGTTGTCCCACATTTCCGAGGGTGCACAGTGGTAGTATTCTGCCCCTGGGGTTATTTCTTCACAAGTTCCAAGTGTATTGCATCAGATCTCTGTCTCCCCTGAGTACTTGCCGCTGCCATTGCTGCTGCCTCCACTGTTTCGAATCTTTCCCAAGCTCTTTTCCCATACTGCATGTTGTCCAGTATTCCTAAGCATGCATGACGGTAGCATTTGACCTTTGGGGTAATTTCTTCAGAAGATCAGGGTGGGTTGGATCAGATTTCTGCCTCTCCAAAATACAAGCCTCCACCGCCATCGCGGCCACCGCTGCCAGCACCAAGTCCTCCTAGGTCTTGCTAGACTCTCTCCTTACAGGTGATGTCTAGGATTCTTAACAATGTAGAGAAGAAGCAGTCCTTCTTCGTGGGGAGTTTTCCCAAAAGTTCCAGTTCAGTTGGATATGTTTTGTCTGCATCTCCAGTATCCTGGCTGTTGCTGTGGCCATCTTGACCCTTCTCCAATATTTTTCTTTACTTTTATTTTTTTATTTTCCTTTTTGTTTTTTTAATAAGCGAAAACAGTATGTGTGGTTTGAGGAGGTTGTGGGAACAGGTACTCAGTAGCGATGATTTGTTTTCTTTCCTCCCTTCCAAGAGCAGAGTCCAACAGCCTCATCACACACAGCAGAATCTGCAGTTCTAAGCACACTATGGCCTAGCCCAGCACAGCAGTGTTGGGTTACTCTGGACCTTGCAGCTGGGCCTTTTGTTTGGTACCGGGCCTCCCGGAACTCGGGCTCGGCCTCCTGCCTCGCACCATGCCTTCTCTGGGGAAGGCTGGGCCGCCTGTCCCCCTCCTGGTGCTGGGGCCTTGCGCCCGGGCCTCTGGGGCTTCCCTTATTTTATTTTATTTATTATCATTATTATTTTATTTTACTTATTTATATATTTTTTGGTGGTACTAGGGTTCTTAGAAGCCCTTCTACCTCTGGGCTACACTCCCAGACCTATTTTTATATTTTTATTTGGAAACAGGGTCTCTTAAGCCAGCATGGCTGGCTTCGAACCGGCACGATCCTCCTGTCTCTGCCTCCCAAGCGCGGGGATTACAAGCGTTCGCCACCACGTCCAGCCTCTTATTTTATTTTTTATTTTTTATTTTTCGTGTTACTGGGGGTGGAACAGAGAGGCTTTCTACCTCGGGGCTATACTCTCAGACTTATTTTATATTTTATTTGGAAACAGGGTCTCATTAAGTTGCTGAGAGCCTCACCAAGTAGCTGAGGCTGGCTTTGAACTTATGCAATCCTCCTGTCTCAGCCTCCCAAGCATGGGGATTACAAGCATGTGCCACCATGCCAGGCTGAGACCCTGTTTTAAAATATGGAATAAAAAATAAGACTAGGGGTGTAGCATGAAGATAGAATATCCATGTTATATCCTCAATACTTAAAAAAAAAGATACCTCATCAAGAATTTTTCAAAAATCAAGAATTTTAAACAGCAGGAATAACCTACTCCAGGGTATTAAACAGACTGTTTTCTTCCTTCTTTGTGTCCATACTCATGTGAGTACCTCTCCATTTTCAGGAAATGCTGGACATAATGAAAGCGATATACGATATGATGGGTAAATGCACTTATCCTGTCCTTAAAGAAGACGCTCCCAGACAACATGTCGAGACATTTTTCCAGGTAGGAGAGAAAACCAAAGTCAGGGAGGGAGAGAAATTTCCTGATATCTGTAAAGCAATATGATGATTCAAAAGAATGCAAAATAGTTATTTTTACTTTAAAGGGATAAAATGGTAAAAACTCTTTTACTATTATTTAGAGTTTATTATAACACTGACAGTTAAACTTACTGAATATTCACTAGATCCTAGATTGAACACTAAGCAATTCTCATGTTTTACAAGTTTTTGCCTATTTTTGTCATTCAATTCTCACAAAAACTTCATAAGGTTATAAGTCCTCATGAGGCCCATTTTACAGATGAGAAAACCAAGGTTTCACAAGTTCCAGCAACTGCCTATACACTATCATATTTATTCATTCATTCACTCATTCTTTCTTTCATGGTAATGGGAATTGAACCCAGGGGCATTCAATCTCTGAGCTACAATCCATGCCCTATTTTATTTTTACTTTAAACAAGGGTCTAAGTTGCTAAAACTGGTCTTGAACCTGTGATCCTCCAGTTTCAGCCTTTCAAATCCTGGGATTAGAGGTATGTGCTACCATGACCAGTACCATCATATTTATTTATTTATTTATTATTTATTTATTTATTTATTTATTTGGTGGCACTGGGGTTTCTGGAAGCCCTTCTACCTCCGGGCTACACTCCCAGGCCTATTTTTTGTTTAATATTTTTATTTGGAAACAGGGTCTCTTAAGCAAACCTGCGCGATCCTCCTGTCTCTGCCTCCCAAGCGCGGGGATTACAAGCGTGTGCCACCACACCCAGCTAGTACCATCATATTTAGAAGACAGAATTTTACCTAGGGCAGTGATCTTCACATTATACTCTAGACCTTGCTGTTATACTGATTACGGGTTTAGCCTGGAACAATCCAGCTGTATGATTCATATTTCGGAGAAAGGAGTAGTTCTTGCAATGATGATGCAATCTTCCACATAAAACAACAGATGAGCTTTCTTTTCATTGACTTCAGCACACTGGAGTCAAGTGTGAGAGTATGAAAAATGTTAATAAAATTTTCTGAATACAATGTTTTGTTCTTTTCTTTCTGAACAGAAAATGGACAAAAATAAAGATGGGGTTGTTACCATAGATGAGTTCATTGAAAGTTGCCAGAAAGTAAGTAATGAAAAGAAAATGTTACCCTTTTGTTTTCATAACAGCTACAGTATCACCAGGGAGCCATGAACTGAGCAAAAGATCAAATGCCTAATTCTGGCACATCAGCAGGAAAAATAGGCCTACCATTTCGAAAACAAGCAGCAATTTACACATGCAATCAATATCAAAGTGTGTCTACTCTAAGGAAGGCTATGTAGAAAGCGCTGGAGATAGAAATTATACATTTATTGTGTTTTTGTTCTTCAAATCCTTTAGCAAGTATTCATCACTGACAAAAATACTTATAAAAAAAAAAGATTTGGATTCCCCTTTTCCCAGACTTAGCACATAACATATGTGTTTATCTATCCTATCTCCATAGAATTAGTTTTAGTTCAGCCAAGTATGTATCACAGGTCTAGTTTATATATGATTTCTAAGAGAACTATCATTGCTTTAGCGTAACATGGGCAGGAAGTGGAATTTTAGCTGAACACAGTAACGATCTCCAGTCTCTCTCTCTCTCTCTCTCTCTCTCTCTCTCTCTCTCTCTCTCTCTCTCTCTCTCTCTCTCACACACACACACACACACACACACGCAGAACAGAGTTCTCAGAGGAGAAATATGTTAATCTGTGAAGACAGTTTTAGCTTACCTAGAATTATTTCACTTGTTGTGTGGGTAGAACCACTAAGATAATCATTGAGAGAAAGAAATTGGTTGTTGCTTTTGGTTTTCTACTTTAAAATGGTTGTTTTCACCCTTCCATATGCCTGCTTCTCAACATACCGTAAAGCAGTAGTCATTGAAAGAATCAATTTGGTGATGTCAATTTGCTTAATGGTGGTATTTTGATTAAAACAAGTCACTAATGGCATTCACAATTGACAAGGACTTCTAAAATGTCCAGTGTGTCTCCATTACTCATTTCTAAGGTATATGCTCAACTGAACCCAGCTACTGTGTGATAGTTTTCTCCTAACCAATCCTTTCTTGGCATTGTGACCATTCACTGTTGAAGATGCCTAAAATCCACATGGAGTTACCATAACTGGCAGACGTAGAAAGAGGTATAATTATTGCAAACATTCATTTATCTTAATCCTCCACTTGGCCGTCTTTACCCTAACCACCAGTACTCAGGATGTTGGCACATAGTTCACACACATACTGCTTTTTTGAACTGTTTAAGTCTCTGTGATGTGGCTTGTGATCCACCTGAATTGTCAAAATTCTCATTTTTTTTTTCTTTTGATGCATTGTAATCATACATCTTAATGGGGTAAAAAAAGGTAGAGGCACACACGTGCACATAACTAGGTTAGCCTTTCCCTAATTCCCTCTCCCTTCCCTCCTTCTCATGTTTGGCTTAGTGATTGACTTTGATATGTTAGTGAATGTACATCATGTACATTAGGAAGCCTCCCTCTCTTATCCCCTCCCATCTCCCTGTTAGGTCGCCTTCTTTACTCATCTAAGGTTTCTCCTTCTTTGTTTAGAGTCCCTCTTATGACCCATTTTCTCCCTAGCTTCCACATATTAGGGACAGCATCTGATTTTACTTTTTGTGACTGACTAACCTCACTTAGCAAAATGTTCTCCAGTTTCATTCATTTCCCTGAAAATGACATGTTTATTTTTATGGCTGAGTAAAATTCCATTGTGTACACATCCCATAGTTTTGTAATCCATTCATCTGTTGATGGACATATTGACTGGTTCCATAGTTTGGCAACTGTGAATTGTGCAGTTATAAAAACAGATATGCATTTATTAGTCTGGTATTTTGGTTTCCATTCTTTTGGGTAGATGCCCAAAAATGGTATCGCTAGATCGATCGTATGGTAGGTTTGTTCCCATTCCTCTGGGGATCCTCCATACTGTTTTCCAAAATGTTTGCACTAATTTGCAATCCCACCAACAGTGTCTAGTTCTCACTTCTCCCCATTCTCACCAGCATTTGCTTTTGTTTGTGGTTTTTCTGATTGTCATTCTAATTGGGTTTAGGTGAAATCTCAGGGTAGTACTGATTTGCATCTCTCTGATTGCTAATGATGTTGAACATTTTTTCATACATTTATTGGCCATTTGAATTCCTTCTTTTGTGAGGTGTCTCTTTAGTTCCCTTGCCCGCGCGTTCACTTCGCCTTACCCCTGTGCCTCTCTGGTTTCCTTTCTGACACTGCCATTTGAGTTATATCCTCTATCAACACAAAGCAAGATTTACATAGAGCATTTGAACCTGGGAGACTCAAGAAAAGATAACTTGGGCTCTCCACAGTAATCTTTGTGGAAAGTGGATAGAATGGCATTTACATTTGCAAACACTATGTTAGCTTTGGTACAGGCAGTTGGTGGGAGGAGGCAACACTTCTGGGAACAGCAGCATACTTTCCAAGGCAGACACACTGAGTTTAATTCCTCTGTTTCTCCCTTACAGGATGAAAACATAATGCGCTCCATGCAGCTCTTTGAAAACGTGATATAACTCATCCAATCGATCCTCAGTCAAACAGACAAATGTGAACCGCTCTACCACACGTACAGTCGGAGCTACCACTTTTAGCATAGATTGCTCAGCTTTACACTGAAGCGCATTATGCAAACAAGCTTTTGTTTTAACATAAAACCACCCCGAAAAGATTTGATTTTTCCCATTACAAATTTGCTTCCTTTTCATAATGCCACTAAGTCTATGAGATGTTCTCATTCATTCCATACTCTGAATATTCAAAAGTACTAGAATCTGGCATATAGTTTTGACTCTTTAGCCATGGGATTATTGAGGCTTTCACAAATTGGTGATTTTAAAATATCAGTGGTTTTTTTTTTTTTTTTTGCTACTCATTTGTATGTATTCAGTCCTAGGATTTTAAATGGTTTTCTAAAATACCTATATCTGTATTTAATTTCCAGAAATTAATTTCATTTTATTTCATTTACACACTTACAAAACAATTAAAAGAAACCCCAAAACACAAAGTCCCAATTTCTATAGATTTCCCACCTTCTGTTAAAAGACATTATCTGGCATTTTTATAACATTTAACAAATTAGTTTTATTACCAGATGTCAGCCTATGCCTAATAAAACTTATTTTAATAAGCATTTACTTTTCCATAATGCACATTACAGCCAAGGCCTACATAATATATATGTATATAATTTTAGATTTGCTCAGGCTTAACAGGTGGATTGTTTTTTTTCTATTGTGTCATTACATGCAAGTTCAAGAAGGTATGAATGAAACAAAGCAAGGATGTTTACAGACATATGCACAGGGCCAGGATATCTGTCCTCTGAAACACAGTCATGCTTAATAACAAGTAATCCTTTACAGCATTAAAGGCCAATTCCATCTCCTCTCCCCTGCCTTCTTTACAGCATGTCTATAGTACAAGCCATTCAGGGACAAAGAAACCTTGACTATCCCAAAGCCTCCTAGAATAAACAGCAAGCTGAATTCACTTTGAAAGCACCTGTGACTGTATCATATTGAGAACTCCTACTAAGATTTCATAGACAGCAAATATAAATACTGAATAACTCATCTGAATTGCAATATGATTTAGCTCATTGTAGAACTCCAACAATTCAGATTCTTAAGTCAAAACTGTAAAGTTGCCACGATATTATTATAGATACACACATCTTCCCTGTTTTGTGGAAATATCACAAAGACCAAGAAGCTACAAGATGAGGAAATCTGCAACTGTCTTTGCAACAATAAATCAGGTATCTATTCTGGTGTAGAGATAGGATGTTGAAAGCTGCCCTGCTGTCACCAGTGTAGAAATTAAGAGTAGTACAATACATGTACACTGAAATTTGCCATCACGTGTTTGTGTAAACTCAATGTGCACATTTTGTATTTCAAAACGGAAAAATAAAAGCAAAATAAAGTGTTTATAACTCTACTACATATGGTGTAGGTATTGATTCTAACAGATTTTATTAAGAAAAAGTAGTATTTTCAATCTAGTAATTAAGTAAAATCTTACAGCATTTAATAGATTGTAAATATCTCTGGACGGTATAGAATTCAAAGAGGGAAGAAAGCAATGCCAAGGGCAGGTGCTTCTGTAGCCAGTGTGATCTGAGGATCTGACAAGGACTGGAGACCTGAGCAGTGGCCAGAGGAACCTGGGAGCAAAAGCTCTGAGGGAGGGTGAGCATTTCCACAATATGGTTCCTCAGAAAACACTTGGGTTCTTTCAAACTGCAGCTTTGAGACTGTATCTGAAACAAGAATTGCAAACAGATTACCCCAGGTTTCTGAAGTAAAGAACGAGGGAAGGGTGTTCTTCAATACTTTGGAAATATGAAATTGCTGTTCCTCTGTAGGATAATGATTTCTTGTCTCAATTCTTCCGCAAGAATTGCTCTGTTTTGGAGTTAGCGTGGCTGCTTAAGTCCAACTAGTCCCTATTCCTGCCAATAACATATGTCTTATTCTTGTTTTCTTTCTCCTCTACTCCTTCCTCTTGTATAACGATCTATAGCTTCTATTAAATCAAAAATTCTGAATACACCTGTAACTTATTCTTTTAAAATTTCTTTCATGTCAAATTCAACAGATCACCGAATACATGTAAGAGTTTTAAGTTTTTAATTTAGAGCACTTGTATATAAGCATCAGTATTTTCAGGCTAAGAAATGCAAAAATAACATTTACTTAAATACAATGAACACCTAAAGTTTAGGTAGCTTTAACAAGTTGTAACAAACAACATATGTATGAGAATTTATACATTTAAAAAAATGCCTTACAGTACAATACTCTGGAAAAATTTTTTCCAAGCATTATGTACTATAAAATACATATTTACAAATAATAACAGTGAATTCACGAATGCTTATTATTTTAAATTTTTATAGCCTTAATATAAAAGCCAAGAAATAGCAAAAAAAACTCTATAAAAATAATACACAACTATAAAATGATTGCAAAAGTGCTGTTATAAAAAGGTACTAGAAAATAAATTAAAACCTGTCTAATCTTCTGTAAGTTCAATGATGGTTCTTCACACAAATGATAAAAACATGAAAAAAAACACAAAATTGTACTATTATAGAAGTTCCTTTAATAGTTTTCCATTATTGCCATTCTTTTTGTGGATGAATAACTTACTATTCAGTGAGACCACATACACTCATGGTAACTTAGTAAACAATGAATGGTGGTTGATTTACAAAAGAATAAACTGAACTGCAAAGGTTCCATGGGTCCCGGGGCGAGTGTCTGACGCCTGTCAGTAGGAAGATGGCTGCTGCTGGCTTCTTTACTCAAGAGCAGATAGAGCAATATGTTGGAATTTTGGACTTGATGATTATAAGGCTTCCCTGTCAACAGAAAGAAATTAGCATCTTTAGTTCCAGAGTTACCCTAATAAGTATGAGATTTACAGAAACATGCCTAAGAGGTATCCAAAACTCAAAGCAAAGCAAAAAGAGACAGAAGCCAAACAATAGACTGAGAAGTGGAACTTTTTTTGAGTTAAATAAAAATATGGATTATTATTTTTTAAGGTGTCCAGAATAGTAGTTATGCACCAGCTTCTCTCGTCATGTCACTGTCAACCTGAATGAGTTACTTCTCTGTGCCTCAGTTT
This sequence comes from Muscardinus avellanarius, assembly GCF_963383645.1. Taxonomy (NCBI): domain Eukaryota; kingdom Metazoa; phylum Chordata; class Mammalia; order Rodentia; family Gliridae; genus Muscardinus; species Muscardinus avellanarius. Next base: position 123,643,804 of record NC_137791.1, read on the forward strand.
CTCCTTTAAGAGAAGAATAATAAAACATCTATCTCTGAAAATTGAAGTAAAGATTAAATGAGTTTGATGCCCAAAAACCACTCAGCAGAGCACCTGGTATGAAGTTTGCACACAGCCAATAAAGAGATAATTATTAGTGTACACATAAGTAGATGACTTTCCAACCACTAATAGCATACCCCTAAGAAAATTAAGTCAGGCCGGAAATGAACTACCATCAGGTAGTAAAAAGGAGAGTTAGAAGTGACTCAAAGTGGAACAGATTTCCCCAGAAGGTGGATCTTCAACAACTCAAAGTTTAGTTCCACCTATGAAAGGTGGAACTGCAATATGAGAAAAATCTTTCTTAAAGAATCATTTCTAACACTATAAAAAAAAAACTTATGTAAGCTTTTAAGTTCTTATACAAGAAAGAAGAGCATGCATCAAGCAAATGAGGGATGGCACAGTACAAAAGCAAGCACAAAAATAATTAATCCAACAGCAAATCTTTGCTATATAATTTCAATAGAAAATTTTCTATTGTAATTACATCAATTATTAAAATATTTTGCAAGACAAAGAAGGAGAATACAAAGTCTAAAGAAAATAAGCAAGACTTAAGAGCCCTTATGACTAGAAAGTCCTTTGAAAATTCAGTACTAGCAACATTCAAAACTAATTAGATCAAGTAGCAATAAAAGAGGAACTATCTCTGGGTCCCTAGACTACTCAACTATACCCTCTGTATTCTCACACCAAACTTAATATGGTACTTCTAACATTTATTTATATGCTAACTATCTTGTGCTGCCTAGCACTAAATAACTAAATAAATATATAAATAAAAACAAAGAATTTGAAAAAGCATCCTTCTACAGTAAGCTCTACAAATGAGTCATTTTTCTCCCTGAACTTTCTAATGGTCAAATCATAAACATCTAGAATACTTTAACAAAGAAACTAAAGCTGTACTGCATGCAGTGCCCACAAGCAGTGTGAAGGTATACAGGTCTTGCATTTACCCAACCTGGACCTGAGCTCCAGAAGCTATGCGCTCCAAAATGAAAACAACACTATCACCGTCACAGACTTACTCCCAGCTGCAATGAGAAAATCCTTGTTCTAGTCAGTGTGGGGGGGTGTGATGTGTAAGTGTGTTGGGGGTCTGGTGATTGAACCCAGGGGAAATTCTACCAGTGAGCTACACCCCCCCCCAGCCTAGTTTTAAAATTTCAAACAGGGTCTCCCTAAGTTTCCACACTGGCCTTGAACCTACAATACTCCTGTCTGGACTCTACAAATACTGAGATTTTTAGCATGCATCACCTGACTTGGCTATAGTCAATTTTGTAATAGAACTAAACAAATCAAAGTCATGATTTGGGAGCCACGTTCTACGTACACTTCCGCCATGCTGCTCCAGCTTCTGCAATGCACTGGTGATGGGTTCTTTGAATTTCTTGTCCATTAGTCTCTTGGAAAGCTGTTGAAGAAAGAAAACAGAAGAAGGACGGAATGCTTTGAAAAGTATAAATGAACACAAATAAAACTTTACAAACACCTCTTATTTTGAGATTTCGGGGCTTCTTTTATATATAAGAGCCATCACTATTTTTTTTTAATAAAACGAGTTTACATTAATTCAAGTAATATCAACCCCACCACACCTGCTATAGTAAGCTACCTGGATATGTTTTTTTAGGAAATAGCGTATTTTCCCACTTTGCAATATGCAAGCACTTTTGGAAGACCATGCCATAAAGCTACACCTCAAAAACACATATTTTCCTAAAATAAAATGTAAAGCATTTACAAGTATAATTAGTAACAGCGATCAAGAAATCAAGACTAGAAACCACAAATCTGCTTCTCTCTGGGCGCATACTAAATGGGCCCTACCTGGAAAGGTAGAACTTTGTTTAAAAAGGGAAGAACCCAATGATCACCGTGGCAAACGCTTCCAGTCCCTGCCCTAGAGACTGAGACAGGAGGAATGCAGGCTGGAGGCCAGCCACAGCAACTTAGCAAGACCCTATTTTCAAAGTAAAAAATAAACAGAGCGGAGGGCAAGGCTGAGGTAGACTCCCTATCTGGAAGAGAAAGGACAGAGAGGAGAGAATCACAGGAGCAAGCAGAGAAACCAAAACCGTACATCTTCTAAACCAAGCACAGCTTCTGAGGGTATTCTCTCCAATGTCTATATTACTGCACCCAAAGACCTAAAATTTTCAGCTTACTGTACTTTTGCTCATGGGTTCATGTTCCAAAATTATAAATGAAGCCTAAACATGAATTCATCTTTCACCAAACATTCTTAAGGCCTAAACCATATAAAATTTACTTCTGATTCTTCCTCCTCCAAGGTATGAAAGGAACCCAGTAGAGTACTTCACACCACTGAACATGGAGCAGCTGGGTCTGACAGCCAATCTTAGACAGGCTCAGAAGAGACTCCCAGAGAGAAAATGTGAGAAAGGCAACCTGAGATTCACAGGGCCTGTCAGTGCTCTGGGGATTGACAACACAAGCCTCTCTACAGTCCCTCATTTGCAAGAGGCCACCATCCTCTTTAAATAATCCCAACCAGGCTTAGCTTTACTTAAAGAAAGGTCTGGCCCCTACCTCCTGAATGGGAGCCTTTAAGTTCTTAGAATATTCTGCCAGGTAAGAGTGTCTTTGTTAACTTGGAGATCTTTTAATCTTACTAGAATGTCTATTCTCACAATGTGATTTATGGTGGAGCCTTGGGACAGACTATCAGCTAGATTTTGGAGAGGTTATAGATTAAAATCAAAGAATCCAGCCAACAGTCATGCCTGAGTAACAGACTCCAGCAAAAACCCTGGACATCTTACTGGCAAGACTAGAGACCACCACACAGTGTTGCTGGAAGATTAACACTGTCCGTATGACTTCGCTGGGAGAAGACACCTGGAAATTCTATGCTTAGTCTCTCCTGGATACTGTTCTATAAGCCTCTTTTTTGGATTATTTTAATTTATATCTTTATTGCTATTTTAAACTGAATAAAGAATAGCTTTCCTCCCTTCTCTGAGTTCTAACAAATCATTAAATCTAAGAGTATACCAATGTATATATGTGATAAGGGTTGTTTTCACATATTAGGAAAAACCTCTCATTCTGAATATAATTTACAGACTTGCCAAAAACTCACAATAAAAAACAAAAAATAAAAAAGATAAAAAGCATGGTTTTAGTAATATATAATTACACAAGAAGGTATATGAACATTGCTTAAAATTCAAAGCTAAATCAACATAGGTATAATATACCATTGTATTGCTTACTAATTGTTATACAATTAACTGTAGCACTTATTATTAGCCTAAATTGTGGTCTTGTTGGCACATTTTAAAAAAATTGGAGAATACTGTCCATAAGTAAAATGCTTTATTAACTATTAATTCCAATCTCTGTATTAAAATGATGAGTATTCCTTAAGACTTTTAGGTATTTTAATGATGGGTTTGAAGAAACTAAGTCATGAAGAGACATCTGTCCACTCCAACCTTGGCAGTACTTACACTTGTAAGCAGATGTTTCAGATGATCATTTAGAGAAGGACCAACGACGACGCTTAGCTGCACCAGGGCACTCAATCCTCTTTCAAACACATCATCATCCGAGTGGACCTGGGCATTGGTTGGTTCAAGGCATAAAGGCAAGAGTGAAAGAGGAGAAAAGATAAAAGAAGATAGGTTTGAACAAAAAAAAGAGATGGAAGCCGGGCATGGTGGCGCATGTTTGTAATACCAGCATTCGGGAGGCTGAGACAGGAGAATCGCGGTTCATTGACAGTCTCAGTGAACTACTTAGTAAGGCCTCTGCAACTCTGCGAGACCCTGTTTCAAAATAAAGAATAAAAATGTAGGGCTGGGGGTATAGCTCGAAGGGACAATGCCCCTGGGTTCCATCCCCAGTACTGAAAGAAAAAAAAAAAAAAAAAGCAGATGGAGAAAAAATAAGAGTAAGCATTTAAAATTAGAAGATAATCAATGAAAACCAGAATCTAAAAGAATGACCTTTACTGCAAGGCTTCTAATAGCAGGAAATGTACTTTTAGCCTGACTGAAGCATTAACTAAATACATATCTAGCTTAGAGAAAGATTACTTTGTGGTTCATTACTTCCTCCTTTCTCTATACTTGAAATGTCCCTTTATACCTTTAGTACACCTAAAGGTGTCTTCAGGGACATAATCAGCTGGCTCTGAAGAAGAATGGCCTTATTCTGAACAGATACTAAACTCACAGGTCAAGGACTGTTTCGCATATAGTATGGGGGGGGGCAAATATATTCTATAAATATCAGGGCAAAATATTCTATAAATATCAGAGCTTTCTGTTCTATCATGTGATTTGAAATAAAAAGTACAAAGTACAAAAAAGTAAATGACATACCAGAGCTGCCTTTAGCACAGGAATCAGTCTAGGTAGCAAAGGAATGGCTTTTTCAGGAGCCCCTTTGACCAAAAGTAGCTCTCTAAAACCCTCCTTTGACACAAATGTATACGGATGTTTGGTCTCTCTCAGACCCTGCCAAAGGAAAATTAAAAAAAAGGATTCATTACCATTTTGTTATGCTAATAAAAGGAAAAACTGAATCCCCACAAGGCCAGTGAAAACTCAAAGTTTACCATATTACTAATCATGCTACATAATTTCCATAACTATAATTTCAATTATACTGAGAAATTATGGAATGAAAGACATATAGGAGACAGGAGGAATCTCTACACATGGCAGAAGAGGAAAAAGAGTAAGAAAGGAAAAATAAGAGGAATAGAAAAACCAAAAGAGGAAGAAAAAACTAGAGAAGAAAATAATGTAGGGAGGAAGGAAACAGCCAGAGAGAAATAGAAATGAAATGCAAATAGAAAGAATAAGAAATATCCAATAAGGAAAATTATAAAATAATTTTATATGTACTTCTAAACACCATCTGAAAGCACAGCAAATTAGTCTAAAACATATGAACACCCCTTTATGAACACCTACTGGACCCCCTACCCTTACAATGATGCTTAGACTTGTTCAATATTTTCCTAAAATATATTTCTTTCACATGGAAATATTTTATGTTCAAATATTCAGAAGACAAATCTTATGAGCAAGAAGCATAAGATATTAAGCGTCATTTTTAAATGGAATACAATATAAAACATGGCAAAATCTGTGGGGGTCCTTTTTCACTATCCCTTCCACCCGGAATGCATCAGCAACAATTAGGTAGCACTCTTCACAGTTAAACCATCAGTGTGAGTCAAGATAAAAAGGGCATCTGGCTTTTTAAAAAAAGATTGAAAACAAAAAAAGCAGTGCAAAACTCTTTCAGTTTGACTAATTATCTAGAAAATGAATAAATATAACTGCTTGCAAAGTCATGCTTAGAAATGCTAATTTTCAACTAATTTGTTCTTTAGATCTAACAATCTGCTGCCAATTACTGATCAAACATTCCCTCTTTTCAACACTTTCATGCTTTTGTCGACTAGGCTGCGAACGCCTGGGTGTCATTTTGGAACACAGTTTCTATCGTCTTAGGAATTCCTGTATCCTATTCACTTAGAGATGAAGCTCAGGTCAAAAGCTAAGGTGGATTTCAATAGTAGCTTTTCTTTACTACTTCTCAATGAGTAGACTAAAAGGATAAAATGATACCCAATACAGATATAAAGGCACTGATGTTAGACAATAGGTACATAAAGGATTGACTGACTTTGTTACCTAGTAATAGCCCCTTTAGGATTCTCTAGAGCAAAGCCTTCCCTGCACCCTGTGATTAGCTGTACTGTACAAAGATATCATAAGTTTTGATTGGTCTAATAAATGGTTTGCTATATTAATTAAAAATTAAAGTTTATTTAAAAAACAAAGGAAAGATCATTAATTTTATTTTTTTTTATTTTTTTATTTTTTGGTGGTACTGGGGATGGAACCCTTCTATTTCCGGGCTACACTCCCAGACCCATTTTATATTTTTATTTGGAAACAGGGTCTCTTAAAGCAGCAAGGCTGGCTTCGAATCTACACGATCCTCCTGTCTCTGCCTCCTAAGCGCGGGGATTACAAGCGTGTGCCACCACGCCTGGCCCATTTTTAATATTTAGTATTAAATTTTTAAAAACTCTGAATTTGAAAACAGACTACTCACAAAAATATACTGCTTACTGTTTTGATAGCCATCCCATCCTGCATGGGCCCACCCCTCTTTGATCTTGAAAAACACATTGCTTATTCTACCAAAATAATCCTGCCAGCTGAACTGTAAATTAAGAAAGCAAGGCCTTATTAAGAACAAAGTGGCAGTCTTCAGTAGTAACTGGAAGTCAACATAAGAAATTAAAGTGCATTTGGCCAACTAAAGGAAGAACAAAAACTTGAATATTTCAGTCTAATTGAGAAGTCTCAATGGGCAAAATTATCTACTTCTGCCTTGATCCCAGCTGTCCTTCCCCAGTGTTTTATAGGGAAGACAAGAGTTCCTTTAAATAAAGAAAAGAAACATCTGTATTCTTTCATTGTCATTACTACTGCGTGACTTTTTTTTTCTTTTTGTGGTACTGGGGATGGAATCCAAGGACATTACACCTCTGAGCTACACCCCCTGCATCCCCAGTCCTATTTTTTTATTTTTTATTTTGAAACAGCATCTCACTTAGTTGCAAAGGGCCTCACTAAGTAGCTGAGGCTGGCCGTGAACCACGATCCTCCTGTCTCAGCCTCCTGAATGCTGGGATTACAAGCGTGCACCACCACGCCCAGCTGTGAGGCGTATTTTCTCAAGAAGGCATTGCACATTTAGATTAATATCATCAAAGTTCTGGTTTAATTATTTGCTTAAGAACACAATGGTCTTTGACTCCTAAAAGTGGCCAAAAATTTAAAGTTTAAATGTGTGGCAACTGGCAAATTCATTTCACAACTTCTAATTCTAATTCTACGAATACAATTCACAGAAGATATCGTTGATTCATTTGAAGCTAAGACTCAGCCAACTTTTTTCCTGAGACAAATATTATTTATAGAAAGAAACAAATCAGAAGGTTTTTTTTATCCCTCATAATGATATCCAACTGGAAATATACAAATAGTGGACAGAGGGGTAGATTCCTCCAAATGGACATTTAGGTAGGTAGTACCAATTCCCTAAAAGATGCATCATATCAACACAAATGGTTGTATAGAAAGAGAACCACCACTGCTGTCCTTCTGATTAAACCAGTATAAAAGGGAAAAGTCCTCATTATGTGTTCTTGTTTTTGAATTAAGTAAGACTATTTCATCCACCTATCTAATAAACTCCCATGAGGCTATTTTCATATTTATAAAGCCAGTTAATCAATTCTAGTAAATACATGATAATCACAAATGACTTCCTAAGGGAGTGCCATGTTTTAATGCCTATCGTTTGGTTTTTACTGCACAAGTACAGAATGAGACTTACTGACAAGTTACACGATGACATTTAAGGCAATTTTAAAAGACTTTTTCTCATAAATATTCAGAAGATGAAATATTTACCTCAGCTAAAGTAATAAGAAGAGGATCAAAGGGAAGATTTTCAGGAGGACATTCCCACTGTAATCTGTGTTTAACTGAACCATGTACCAATCTAAAACACAAAAGTCAATGAATGTACTAAGAAATATATATGTGTATAAATATATAAAGCAGTGATCTTCTAACATGCATACTCTTGATAGAGAATCATCTTATTAAAATTATCTTGTAACATGGAGTATCATGACTTTAAAAGATATTACAAGGACATTGACAAGGCAATGTCAATAATCCTACAAAGTCCTACTATTTCAACAAAAATGTTTGGTTGCCCCACATTTGTTAAAACTAGTTATAGTATTTAAGTATGTTGCTATCTATGAATCTTAAAACAAATACTCCAAATTTTATTTTTAAGTCCTAATTACAACAAAATAGGTAATCTACAAAAATTAAAAATGTAAACAAAAGTAAAATAATTAAAAACATAATGCTTCATAAAAAATACTATTTTTCAGATAGGGATCACAGGACTCACTACTAATGTGAAGGCAAGTCAGGTTTTGTGTGTGTGTGTGTGTGCATACGTGTGGTGCTGGGAGTGGAACCCAGAGCCTTCCACACTCTAGGCAAGTGCTCTACCACTGAGCTACCTCCCAGCCCAAGGCAAATCAGGCTTAACTACTGCTAAAAAGAAGAAAACTGAGGCCAACAAAGTGCAATAGCTGCTCAGGGTTACAAAGCTCCTACAAAAGAATTTCGGCTACCTTTTATTATTGTGTGTGTGTGTGTGTGTGTGTGTGTGTGTGTGTTTCTGCATGTGTGTGGTGCTGGGGATTGAACCCAGGGGGATTCTTTTGAAACAGGGTCTTACTGAGTTGCAGAGGGGATCACTGAGCTGCGGAGGGCCTCACTAAGTAGCCGAGGCTGGCCACAAACTAGGATCCTCCTGTCTTAGCCTCTCAGGTACTGGGATTACAAGCATGTGCCCCCATGCCTGGTCCCTTTCATCTTTTTTTTAAAGGCAGCTTTTATTAAGGCACAACACACATGCAACGAATGATGCATACTTAAGACGCACCATATAAATTTTTTCTATAGATGAATGCACACAGAAAGCTAAGACTACAATCATGATGGTGATTTTTCACATTTCTTGATAATGGTCTTGCCTTCTTGATTCTTTAATATTGTTGTTATAATAAGCAAGGGATCTCTATAATGCTATTTTTAGTTTTAGCAAAACTCAATTGTTTTTTGAGCTTATTTTCCAATGAACATTTGAAAATACAATTTTTAGAGTGTACCACCATGCCTAGCCTAAAAATACCATTTAAAAACTACATTTTTTAAACTGTGGAAAAGCAATAACAACAACAAAAAATAAATGTTATAATTATCTTTTCCATAATGGAGATAAAACTTTCTATAATATAGAACAAGCTAAAATGGTATACAATCAAAAGAAAGACGTTTAATGAAATGTTATTTCATTAAATCATCAACTTTCATTTTTGCCCAAGACTAGGAATGCTTAAATTGATTGTCATAAAAAACATTTCATTCAATTCTTTCAAATATGTGGAAGTTTATCATAGATTTTGGTAATTACATTTCAACAACATCCAGGGATCTTACCTATCCAACAGCCACAGGAATAAGTCACTTTTATTTAAACCTCCCAAGTAAATAAAAAAAAAAAAAACCTGACTTCCAGTATATTTAAACTGAATATTGTATTGATTTAACTCAATTATTTTGAATAATATGGTCAGTTATAAATTGTATTGATTTTACCTGCAAGGAATACCTCCTTTAGAATAAATAGCTGCGAATGCAGAAGGGGCCCGGGATTGTTCACCAAACTGAAATAAAAAATTTTAAAAAATGAAAACATTACCATTATTTCCACTCTGTGATACCTAACCACCTTGATACCTGCTGAGAAGAAGGCAGTCAGCCACCCTGACTTTCAAATCACCATGCTGGTATTACACACACCTTCCTACTCAGCAATAGGACTGAAGAAACTCCCAATTCTCTCTGCATGAATAACAACCGAGATGTAGACATCCTTTTGCATCCCTAACTTGTACCAGGAAGTCTGAAGGTGGCTCAAACCACATATGGATTACGGGTTTTCCATTTTCGCCCCCACTCTGACTTTTGAAGATGAAGGCTGAATGAAGAGGAGCTATGCAGAGGGACTTTTGGGTTTTAGCCATCAGCATATCCCCTACTGGCCCTAACACCACAGATAATGCAGATTATCAGAGAATCTGTAAAATTTCTCCCAACAGCTTTATGCTTCTATAAAAACCAAAGAATTAGGCCAAGCATCATGGCACATGCCTGTAAAAATTAAAGTTAAAAAAAGAGTTGGGAAGCTGGGCGTGGTGGCGCACCTTTGTAATCCCAGCACTAGGGAGGCTGAGACAGGAGGATCGCGCAGGTTCGAAGCCAGCCTCAGCTACTTAGTGAGGCTCTCAGCAACTTGGTGAGACCCTGCTTCCAAATAAAATATAAGTCTGGGAGTATAGCCTGGAGGTAGAAAAGCCCCTTGGGTTCCACCCCCAGTAACACACACACACACACACACACACACAAAAAGAGATGGGGGTATAGTTCAAAGGTAGAATGCCCCAAGTTCAAACCCCAGTATATCCTTTCCCCAAAAATGATCGGGTTGGGCGGTATAAAAGAGTCAAAGATCATGCAAGATTCTCACAAGTGTGTATTTGGCTATACTTTCTTAGATTATGTAACTTTGTAATTTTCAGTTTTCCTATATGTTATTATTTTAAGAATATGTTAATTCTATATCTACTTTTAAAAGATTTAAGGGATGGTCAATCATGACAAATTACATAAGCACAGCATAAATATTTTCAATATATCTGATAAGACTTAAAAATATTAACACGTGGTACTTTGAGTTGCTTAAATTACAAAGTACAAATTTATTTACTAACCTATTTTAAAGATATAACTATTTAATTTTTTAAAAATCACAAGCAGAGCCAGGCATGGTGATACAAGTTTGTAATCGCAGAATTTGGGAGGCTGAGACAGGAGGATCAGAGTCTGCAGACAGCCTCAGCTACTTAGTGAGATCCTTTTCAACTCAGTGAGACCCTGTTTCAAAAGAAAGAATAAAAAATAGGGCTGGGGGTGTAGCTCGGAGGTAGATTCCATCCCCAGACCCCCTCAAAAAAAAAAATCCTTTAATTTCTTTTTTAGCAGGAATTGTAACCAGATGAGTGAAACATCCTTACTGTTATTATTACCTAGAATGTGGATAGAGTTTTGCAACTGAATTATTTATTATAATTTTATTTTATATCTCTTACTTGTCTTCCAATCATGTTTATCCCGGAGAAAAAAACCTAATTCTAAACTCATACTCCACATTAATGAACCATTCTGCATGTCGCCCAGAGCTTCCTCCTTGCTGGTTTTGACCTAGTGATGAAGAAGGGTAGAGGACAATCATGATGAAGAACAGCTAAGGACGCGCCCTGTGAGGTGGGGAAGGTGTCCAAGGCGATCAGTTTGGGTATGATCTACATCCTAATATCAGTGAATAAGCTTGAATTCATTTGTCATGCTCTGCCATCAAAGTCAATCCAGAGCCTCGGTTATTCTCATAATTCCCTTCAAAGACAGAAACTACTAGTCTCTTATTCTACCAAGGATGAGCATGGGACAGATAAAGCCTGCTATTGTTGTACAGATATGTTAATTTCTGGATAACTCATTGATCTGCATGTTTACAAATGTATGTGCTTTTATGTAAACTGATCTCATGTTCTGCTTATAAATAAATTACCCCAGAGAAGTGAAAAAAGGCTAGTAATGTAGTTAGGATTTCTGAAAGAGATAATTTATAAGACACAGAGGAATGATCAGAGACTTTTATACAACTATGGAGACCCACAAGTCATCCCATAGTGAATGAATACAAGTTTATTCATGATACTAGAAAGTTCAATAACATAGAAAATAAAAAACTAAGCTTGATATGTAATTCATTTTATGCATTTGAAAGGGTATGCTATAACTGATTAAACTCCCTCAACACGAGCAAACGAGGGAAACTTGGACAGCATTCAGAATGGTTCAGCAGTAATAGGCTAAGTGCCTGCTACCTCTAAAGATCTCCTGAGTTAGGAATCTCTCTTGTACTCACAGGGTTAATTGTCTTAGGGTTAAGCTTATCACTTGGTCGAGGATGGAGTTTACCGGCAGATTCTGGAGAACTCGCTGATGACGAAGATTTGCTTCGCTGAACTGAAGTCCTGGGTTTTATCTGTGCACTTGAGGGTGTTCTCTGGTCACAGTTACCTGGAAAACAGAACGTCAACAAAAAAGATGTGAAAGCAATAAGCATCCATATCTAACACAGAAAGTCTTATCAACAAAGTTGGCTTCTCCATTTAGAACAGCAAAGCTTGGGCTGAGAATGTGGCTCAGCAATAGAGCACCTGAGCAGCACATGCCATTCCCTGGAATAAATCTACAACACCACAGGGATAAAAGAGAAAAAGCAGAGCTCAGTACCTGTTCCTCTATTTCTCAGCTGTACACCTCCAGGGCACTCTGACTTCTGCATTGCTTTTATTATTCCTGCAGTTAAATGAAACTTCATTTCAAAATTTATCTGTTATCAACATAAAGACCAAAGCAGAATATAGAATAAAGTAGCAGACTCACCAAAAGCTGTATTATAGAGCCAAGTGCCTGAAAAGACCAGTGGGGGAAAATGAGCTTATGTTAACTTCAATAATTTCAATAATAGCAAAATTACCATCTGCAAGAAAATAAAATATATAAAAGTATTTTTCCATTTCAACTACAAACATATGCTGTAAGAAACTCATCTGCAATACACGGGCATATCCTAGGTTTCTGAAAGGGGTAATTGGTATATCCCGTCTTCTCCATCTTCTCTGGCTTCTGTGATTCCTAAGCTCAAAATGTTAACGTCTGCATGTCATGACCTACTTTTCCAGTAAAATAATAAACTCTTCTACCCATACTATAAGCTCCTTAAATTGAACATAATTGAAACTGAGTCTGTCACTCTGATATTATGAATCCCTTGTTAATTCAAGGTACTACCAGTTTTCTGGTCCCCAGACAGAAAAACCTAGGACCACTACTGTCTCCTTTTTCCTTTATTTCCTACACTCAACCTTACACACATGATGGTGAGGAAGAGTGCGCTTTGGACTCAGGTATAGGTCTGCATCTCAGCTGTATAATTATAAGATTTATGAATTCAGGAAGATTATTTATTCTCTCTGAGCACTGATTTCCTGGCCTATTAAAAGGGGGAGATAATACAACCAACCAAAGCTATTAGGAAGGAATAAGTCAGATGAGACATCAGGTTGCTCACCCAGCAAATGTTGATTCATGCCTCCCTCTCCCTTTGTCTACTAATAGGAGTGCTCAAAGTACAGGGGCTCCAAAATTCCCCTCTTAATCTAACCAAATTGTTTCTAAAGCTGTATCTGTAGCAAGGAAAACATGCAGACTTCCAGACTCATACACCTCCATTCCCAACTTCCCTGCAGCCAGCGCTGCCCTCCCAGCTCCTCACAGGTACGCTTCCACACCACTCTGGTTTTTACAGAGCTTCCTTTCTCTTCTCCCACTGATTACTCTGTTCCCTCACTTCCCTGACACTCAAGTTACTCTTCCCTACGTGCATTTCCCAGTTTATGTCAGTTTATACAGTACAATCTCTTACATGGCCCCTCAACTACATATAAAATCTTCCCTTAAGGCAATACAGGTAAAGAAAGTCTTGCTCCATTTTCAAAAGACAGCTTGTAAATATGTAAGAACAGACTCTTTTTGTATATGTGTGATATTGAGTATTGAGCCCAGGAGCCTTCTGCATCTGTGCTACACCTCTAGCCCTATTTTATTTTTATTTTGAAACGGGGTCTCACTAGGTTGCTGAGGGCCCCGCTACGTTGTGAAGGCTGGTCTTGAACCTGAAATCCTCCTTGTCTCAGTCTCTATCAGTATGAGCCACCATGTCTTGTGTATGACTCTTAACTCCTTAGTTTTTTTCTTCTTCAGGATAAACACTGTACTTTAATGTCAAATTAAATAATAGTAATATACTTGATAAATTGGAATCTTTAAAAGGATAAAAGAGCTTCGCATAATAAAATTTTGCCAGGTAATATTTAAAATGTGATGTATTAAAGTTCCACATAAAGATAAACTAAAGACCTCCTGCACACAAAATGGTTTTAATTTCAACATTCTTAATACACTGACCTCATTTTTATCCTATTACCAGCAGGTGTCTTCTCAATATCAATTTCTTTCATTCCCAAGGCATTTCTTAGTAATATGGCAATTAAAGCCTCATTAAATTTGTCATATACTAAAAGAAGTTAAAACAAGCTTTAACTATGTTAACCTACTACTTCAGTTCTGTGATCACACAACAAGTACTTACTACTGTCCCGGACCCTCTGTTTTGAGAAGTTCCAGAGGGAATATGATGCAGCTAGACTCTATATTTCAAAATAATTACAATAACTGTACTAATGAAAACTAATAAGCTAATATACCCCAAACACATAAGTGGTTAGCACACAGTAAGTGCTGTATGTATTTGAGCTGTCTATCATTTTCTATGCTATGGTTTGAATTAAGTATTCCCCCAAAACCCATATGGTCTTCGGCCTGTGGTGCTCTGGGAGGTGACGAATTGTTTAGGAGTTGGGGCTTCGTGAAAGGAACTTAGATGCTCTTACTGGCTATATTATGATTTCAGCCCTTCCTCTTTAACTCCGGCTTCCTAGCTAGCCCTAGATGAGCACACTTTCTCCATAACACACTCCTACCATGCCATACTGCCTTACCACAGGTTTAAAAACAACAGGTAAGCAAACTGGACTAAAACCTCCACAAGCGAACCAAAATAAAATACTTTTGAAAGTTGGTTATCTCAGGTATTCTGTTACAGTAACCTAGCCAAAAGCTAACATGTGGTGCAGTGTTTAAGTAATAAGATTAATAATGGTGGGGTCAATGTGGTTAAATGTTTCCTTTTTTTTTTTTTTTTTCCGGGTCTGGGGATGGAACCCAGGGACATTCAATCTCTGAGCAACACCCCCTGCCCTATTTTTTATTCTTTATTTTGAGACAGGGTCTCACTAAGTTGCAGAGGGCCTCACTAAGTAGCTGAGGCATGTCCGAGAACTGAGATCCTCCAGTCTCAGCATCCCGAATGCTGGGATTAAAAGCATGTGCCACCACACCTAGCTTGTTTTCTTCTTTTTAAAAAACATAATTTAACACCTTGAGCTACACCAATTTGAGGATCCACTTTAAGTTCAAGTTCTTTTGATGGCAAATTATAATAACTGTCACAGCTGAAAGAGATATACCGCTAAGATAGCCTTCCAGAAACACAAACAGTACATAATTAGAGACAAAATCATGATGCATATTTTTAAGTTCTGCCTTCCAATTCGGCAAAAAGTTTTGATGGAATTGCACAGCTTTGTTTGTCACTATTGTTTTTTGTTTTGTGTATAATACCAGACATTGAACCCAGGGACCTTCTATCTCCAAGCTAGATTCCTGTTTCTTTTCTATTCTTTATTTTGAAAAGGGTCCACTATGTTGCTAAGAGTCTAGCTAAGTTGCTAACACTAGTTTTAAACCTATACTCCTCCTGTCTCAGTCTCCCAAGTACTGGGATTACAAGTTGTACCACCAAGCCTAGCTCTATCTTCCTTCATGTCACAAAGTTGTTCTTAAAATTTTATATTTTGTGAATGAGTTCAAAGAACCAATGAAATTCATCTTTAAGAAATGTAAAAATACTAGAAAATCAAGCTTCAGAAGTTTGTAAGTATACAAGGCAGTTTTTAGGTGCAATAAACTTATGTGATTTTCGGCAGCAACACGAACACACAAACTGGTGCAAATATTTCTATGCATATTTTCAAAAACATACCATATTAGTTTCTTTCCAAAAACAATTACTTTATCACTTATCCAAATTATTATCACTCTTTACCTTTAAAATTAGGTATGTTCGTTTTTTTAACCATATAGGAACATGCCACTCCCCAGCCTGGGTATGAGTTGTTTATAAAAGAAAGAAGTTCATCTTGCACTCAGATTTTTTGAGTGCTTTTTCACTAAATTATGTGTGAAGAGTGTTGTAAAAGTGTAGTGACAGGAAGAGATGAGGAGGGGTAAGAGATACCTTGTATTACAAATACTACCCAGGTTACTCATTTCATTCTTTTACAAAATAATATGAAGATTCTAAATAAACGCTAGAATCCATAAACCCACTGATCATGGAACACCAAAGCTATGCCACAGTATCACAGCACAGAGGGCAAATACGGACCCGCTGTGGAAGCACTTTTCACTTAGGTTTTAAAAGGTACTGCAATTCCAACAAGGAACTGTGGGTACCAGTGTCAATGCTAGGAAAGCATGCTTTCTATCATCGTTTTGAACAATTCAAATATCCTACTTCTTTTTTTTTTTATGTGTATTTCCTTTTCCCGCCCAGTTTTTGAAAATGAGTTTTATTAAATTTTTAGAGCAGAGGCCACCTTTTTCCTACTCTCTAATCTGATGTCCAGAAAATTCCAAAAGTTTAATAGCCTCCCTCACCAAAGAAGTCGCGTTGCATCTCTCAAACTTCTTCAAACACCAACAGAGCCCAATACCTATCCCGATCTCTATTTGCCATAAAGTAAATCCTAAGTAATAAATGTTTTCCATCTTTCCAGCATCCCCGCTATCAGCACCACCACCCGCTTTCAGATGAGACCAAATCCCTGCGGTGTGTGTCAACGTTAGAAAATGAAGAAGAGGGGTAGAAAACAATGGTTAAAAGGGGGGCGGAGGTCAATGAAGGCTTACGAAGGCTACCCTGGCCAAAGCCCGGCCGCGACGGCAGGGCGAGCTCCAGCTCCGGAACACTAGGGTCCTTAGCAACGGGTCGGGCGGCGCTAGCAACGCAGAAGCTCCGGCCCAGGGCGCAGGCAGGATGCTCGCCCCGCTCCGGGTCCGGTTCCTACCGAGCCTCTCCCGCGGCGATGGGCACCCAGCGCCGCCCGCAGTTCAGTTTTTGCACTAGGCTAGCTCCGCCAAGAGCCAAAGTTCCCCGCCACCCGGACGCAGAGCTCCGGAAATAGAGCTACGCGCGGCCTGAAGTTCGGCGCCGCATAGTGACGTCAGACGCACGCTACGTGCTCTAAACCAATGGTTGGAAGGCCGCTGGCATTCGCGGGATAGAGGGTTGCCCCGGCAACCAGACGCCTAGAGTTCAAAGCGCAGCTCCTGGGCTTCTGGTGCAGGTGGCTGTGACAAAGGAGCCTCTGTCACAGAGATTTTCTCCTTTTGTTTTGTTTTGTTTTGTTTTTTGCGGTACTAGGGAGTGAACAGAGGGGCTTTCTACCTCCTTGCTATACGCCCAGTCCTATTTTTTTTATTCTTTATTTTGAAATAGTGTCTCACTGAGTTGCAAAAGACCTCGCTATGTAGCTAAGGTCTGCGAACCATGATCCTCCTGTGTCAGCCTCCCGAAAGCTGGGATTAGTTTTCTGAATGAGACTTTGGGTTAGGAGATGACTAGCCAGGTGCTCTCCAGTTCCTGCGTTTAACTTTAACTTCTCTCGAACTCTTGGCGTCTCCATTTCTCCCATCTTCCATCCTCTGATTGCTAAACACTGAATTTCTGTCCCCAAGGCATCTGCCTGCCCATCTGTGTATTTTGTTATCTTCCTGTCCTCTCCGGCTAATTCATAAAATCAGCTATGGAAATTCGTTTTCTGTCATATTTTAAAACGCATGCTATTACATTCAGCTACAGAATCCATCCCTATTTTAACAGCAACAAGCATGTTGCTAATCCTCCAGATAATTTTAACTAAACTGATAATGCAGGGGAATGTGTTATTCCTTTTGATATTCCATCAGTAACAATTTGGTCAAAAGCCAAAATCTGTTTAGACCTGTGCACTTCACTCTTTAGGGCCACTTCTGTTGCCAATCCAAAGCCTTAACTTTTGCTCAAGTAATTTTTCTTTTTTTTTTCTCTTGTGTGTGTATGTGGGGGGGGGAGGTTTCTGGGGATGGAACCCAGGGGCCTTCTGCGTCCGAGTTACACCTCCAGACATATTTTATATTTTATTTGGAAACAGGGTCTCACTAAGTTGCTGAGAGCCTCAGTAAACTGCTTAGGCTGGCTTCGAACCTGCGATCCTCTTGTCTCAACCTTCCAAGTATTGGAGTTACAAGCGTGCACCACCACACCCAGCTTCAAATAATTCTTAAGAAACAGTTGGCATTGTGTGAACACTCCAGGCTGATCAATCCTTCCTTGACTTTGTAGCTCTGTTCTTTCTACCTGTCACTCCAGAAGCATCTTCATTAGGCTGAGTTTTTTCTTTTCAGGGTAAATATATTTCTTTATATTTATCTAGTTTCTAACAATATAATGAGCGCGCAGGAAAATTATTTAAGTGAATTAAATAAATGAATGAATTCTGTACATATCTAAGTTCACTAATGTTCCAGAAACCATACATATAAAGCTATCTCTATGTTCAAATTTATTACCATGTATTTACCTCTTTTCCCTATTAGACTGAACTTGTCTCAATTTCTTTTCTATTCCAAATATCTATCATAATGCATGCTTTTTAACTTATGGTTTTAAAAAAGCAAAAGAGAAAAAAGAAAGAAAAATGTCCTAGATATTCAGTTACTTTTATTCTCTAATCTCTATTCTCTGATTTCCTCAAGCCCTATTCCCTCTTCCTTACCCCAGCACCTTCAGTATTAGATGCAGTAGCACATAGCTCTTAACCTTTTTGCCCCTTTTCCCTAGTCAATAAGATTTTCATTCATTATTACAAAGAAATGCTGTGTGTGTGTGTTCTGTAATTTAGCTATCTATGTCTGAAACTTGCCTCCATCCCTTATCAGCTCTGAGGCCATGTGCAAAACAATCCTTATAAATCTGAATTTTCTCATCATAGGGTCCTTGTGAAATTCAAATGACAGCACAAGTACCTGTCACATAAAAATATTAAATATTAGCCAGTATAATTTATCCAGATGAAATCAAATTAAAAATAACTTGCAGGGCACTGTAAGTAGCAGAAACCTCAAGCTGTGTCTTGGAATATGGACCATGGGAAAGGACATAAATTTGTCAGACCTTTGTAATTATTACAATTATCTGTGTAAACGTCTCTCCTAATCATAATTGAAACAACCTTTGCTAACCTTTGTCTTAATTTTAGAAAAATGAAGAATCTCTTTGGTTTTACAATTTTGTCTGGATATCATTAATAAATGGCAGATGCTTTCCAGACTAGTTTGAGAAGTTTCTGAAGCACAGAGGTGGAGCAGATCATAAAACATTTAGATATGCCCATCTACAGGATAGAAAGGAGGTCTGGGAATAATTGTAGATTTTGAAGCCATCATCATTTAGATAATAACTAGAGTGATAAGGGGTACAGGAGATCCAAGGAGAATATACACTGTGTGATAAACAGAGCACTGATTGTGGATATGTTTTCTAATCCTGTTCTGGATTTAATGTTAATTATTCATAAGGGAGGATAAGGGATCATGGAGGAAAGATTGTATTGTGCAATATGGTTACTGATTCTGAAAATACTGAATGTGACATATATCTTCTGTTCACATCCACTGATTCTCACTCCATTTTCCCGACCGTCTGTTGTGGGAAGTTTATAAGAATGAACTCATCAACAAGGCTCCATGCCCTTTGACTTCTGGATTTGGCTAATGGAGAACAGTAATAACAGATTAGATATCTGGGAGAGAGTGAGGTCAATAAGTCCATTTCTCTGCTCTCATCCCTGAGAGTTTCCCTAGAGCTCACTGTATCCTTTGTAGTATCCCACAGCTTTTTGCTGGACAATCTGAATGTTTGTGCCCCTCAAAATGTAAATTCCGAAATTCTTATCTTCAAGGTGATGGAATTAGGAGATGGCTTCTTGAGGAAGTGGTTCAGTCCTTGGGGCAGATCCCTTCATTAATAGGATTAATGCCTTTAAAATAGAGGCATCAGGGAGACCCTCACCCCTTCCAGCATGTAAGAGTATAGTGTAGAGGCACCATCTCTGAACCGGAAAATGAGCCGTTTTTTGATACAGTATCTATTGGTGACTTTATCTTAGACTTCTTAGCCTTAAGAATTGTGAGAAGTAAGTATCTGTCCTTTATAAGTTTCCCAGTCTATGGGATTTTTTTTTTGAAGAGGCTAAGGGACTTTTTAAATTGCCAACTCAGGATGAAGCATAAAGTCTCAGAAACTGTTAGTTCTGGATTACCATATATCCAGAGTGGTTCCCTTATACCTTTAAAAACAAAGTACTTCAGCCAGGCGTGGTGGCACACGCTTGTAGTCCTGCATTCGGGAGGCTGAGATTGGAGGATCGCAGTTTGCGGACAGCCTCAGCTACTTAGGCCCTCTGCAACTTCGTGAGACCCTTTTTCAAAAATAATAAAATATAGGGCAGGGGGTATAGCTCGGAGGTCAAATTCTCCTAGGTTCTATCCCCAGACCCACAAAAAATACTTCCAAAGTATACTAGTTTTGGTATAATGTTACATTTTATATTAATATTATGAATTAGAAAAAATCTAAACAAAGTTAAACACTCAGGGAAATACTTTTCTCATTGTTTTGATTAACTTTCTGATGCACTGCTTGATTGAACTAATTGCATTTGTTTAGTAACAAAGCATTTTGTAGAAATTATCAGTAGTATTAATGTCCTAATGTCTTTACCTTAATTACCATAGAGAATCTCTTCACTTTTGTAGACATTACAGAGTAAGCGATGATTATTCCCAAGTCCTATCATCAGGAAATAAGATATAAGACATTTTCTATGTAATTTCTAGTGTACCTTGTCAGAGACTGTTAGACGTGATCGTTATAAAGTCATTAAAAGTCACTTACCTATGGAAAAACATTATGCAATGACAGTGGTTCCACAGGTGAAAGCAAATGAGATTGGCATAGATGAGCATATAGCGCCACGTTATCCAATAGAAAAATAACGCAAGTCAAATAGAGATATTTAAGTTTCCTAGTAGACAGATTTTAAAAAGGTAAAAATAAACAGATGAAATTAACAATACATTTTTATTTAACTCAATATGTCCAAAGTATTATCGCTTTAATATGTAATAAATATAAGCATTATTAATGTGATCACTTTCTTGTTATCATGCTAAATGTTCAAAATCTGGTTTATATTCTGTATTTACAGTACATTTTAATTTACACTAGCCATGTTTCAAGTCCTCAAGAATCATGTATACTAGTGGCTACCATATAAGCGAGAAAGAACAAATCTATGAGTTTAGATAGTTAGAAAACATAGAACAAAGTAAGTAAATATATCAAAGATAACTATAGGATACACTACTAGGTATAAGAAGATGACTACCTAGGCACTGTCTAACACAAGAGCATCTGTGGGGAATATATTAAATACAAACTTAGTAGGGATACATTCTACATACTTTGCTACCAATGCTACAGCTATCTTAAAAACCAGAGTATCCCCACTCTTACAAGTCTTGTAGAGACAGTGAGTCTTTAAATTCCCAATATGGTATGCTCTGTGCATACAAAAACTTTGGGGTTCAGCACAAGTGGTAGTAAGAAAAATCTATAACAATAAGTTCCTATATTAAAAATAGGGATAAACCATAATGATGCATCTAAAGGTCTTAGAAAAATAAGAATAAATAAAAAAATCAGCAGAAGGAAAAATAACAAAAAAGAAAACAGAAATAAATAAAATAGAGAGTAAAAGAATAATATAAAGGATCAACGAAACTAAGACTTGGTTATTTGAAAAGATAAAATGACAAATATCTAAACTAACAAAAAGGAAAAAAAGCCCCAAACTAAATAAATTAGAGATGAAAATAAAACATTATAACAAGTGAATATTTTGAATAATTATATATCAATAAATTGGAAAATCTAGAATAAATAAATATTTGGATAAATACCAAAATCATATCAATAGGACATATAAAACCCGACATAGATCACTGGCAAGTAATAAGATTGCAGAAATAAGCCGGGCATGGTGGCGCACACTTGTAATCCCAGCATTCGGGAGGCTGATACCTGAGGATCTGGATTCGCAGACAGCCTCAGCTACTTAGTGAGGCCCTCTGCAGCTCAGTGAGACCCAGTTTCAAAATAAGAAGAATAAAAAATAGGGCAGGGGATGTAGCTTGGAGGTTGAATTCCCCTGGGTTCCATCCCCAGACCTGCAAGAAAAAAAAAAAAAGATTGAAGAAATAATCAAATGTCTCCCAACAAAACCCAGGACTGGGTGAATAATTCTCTGTTGTATTTTATTAGACTTTTAAAGAACTAAAATCAATTCAATGCTTATCAAACTAATACGCTAGAAAGGCAAGACATTTCTATATATGAAGCTAGTATTTCTGCTATCCAACACTGACAAGGACACACACACACACACACACACACACACACACACACACACACACACCCCAAAAGAGAGACAGAGACCAATATCCTAAATAAACATAGATGCAAAATTCATCAATAAAATACTTGCAAATACAATTCAATAGCATATTAAACAGATTATATACCCACTTAAATTACTTTCATTACAGGGATGCAAAGGACAGTTCGATATACCATATGCAAATTAATTAATATAATGAAGCACATACATAAATAAAACCAAAGGAAAAACCCACATGAACATCTCAATAGATGCCAAAAGGCCTTTGAAAATTCAATGTCCCTTCACAGTAAAAGTACTGAATAAATTAGGTATGGGAATATCATACATCAACCTAACAAATATTATATGTGACAAAACCATAGCCAACATTATATTGAATGGGGAAAATACTGAAATAATTTTCTCTAAAATTAGGAACACAATAAGAATGACCACTCTCACTATTCTTATGTAATATACTACTAGACATTCTAAACAAAACAATCAAGTAAGAGTAAAAAATGATAAGAATATAAATAGGAAAGAAAGAAGTCAAATTATTCCTATTTGCAGATGATAAAATTCTATACATAAAAAATTCTAAGAACTCAACAAAAGACTTAGAACATATAAGCAAATTCAGAATAAGGATACACCAGCAACCTACAAAACTCAAATTTTCTATATACTATTATATAGATATATATTAGGTATATATATTAAGAACCATATATACCATTTTAATAGACACTTGATGAAAGATATATACATGACCAATAAATATATGAAAAAGCACTCATACCTTTAGTTTCAGACAAATATAAATCAAAACAACACTGAGATTCTATCTCACCCCAGTTAGAATGGATATTCTCAACAAAACAAAAATAAAAAATGCTGGTAAGATTATAGAAAATAAGGAGCCTTATGGTCTATTGATCAGCACATAAATTAGTGGAGCTACTACAAAAATCAATATGGATGTTCTTAAGAAAACTAAAAATAGAACTACCATATAGTCAAGTTTTACCAACCCTGCATATATTTCTAAAAAAAAAGTACAAAATGAATACAAAAGAGAAACCTCCATGTTCACTGTTTATTGTGGCATGATTCACAATTGTCGAGATATGAAATCAGTTTACATTCCCATAAACATATGAATGGATAAAGAAAATATACGTACACACCTGATGATATATTCATCAGTACAAGTAAGATTGAAATTCTTCCATTTTCAGGAAAACAAATGAAACTGGAAGACATCGCATTAAGCATAACAAGCCAGATACAGAAAGACAAACACTGGGTTTTTTTTTTGTCATATATGGAAACTATACCAAACCTAAAAAAAATGTAAAAAAGAGAGAGATAACTTGAAATTAAATGTGGAACATTGGAATCTAGAAAAAGTGAAGAGAAGATGGGATAAGAAGAGAGTGTAAAAAAGATTAGAAGGAAAGGGGGACATGATACAAGCTTGACATATGAATATATGGAAATACCACAGTGAAAGCCATTAAATGTGTACACTTAATACATGTTAATTATAATAATTAATTAAAAACACATTGATTTAAGATCATGAAAAAGGTACAAAGATAACAGACTTGAGTGAAAATATTACGTACTATAAAAGTCTTATTATTCAAGCAAAACACACAGAAGGCACAGAATAATTTTTGCTATTTCTTCAAAGCAGACTGCATTTTCAAAGTGCACATTTAAGTACACAATAAATAATTGTTGGATTAATATTTTCAGTGGGAATGAGAATTAAAACATTGTTCACTTAACTGAAGGGCCACATCTCAAAGCTGGTTAAGCAGAAAAAAGCCTCTACTGTTTCATGGAGAATTTGAACGACATTATCCTAGAATTGTATTGTGTTTGCTTTGCATTGCTACTACAACAAATGACCATATGTGTGACTTAATACAATGCAAACTTATCTTAGAGTTATGGAAGTCCAAGTTGGATCTGATATGGTTGTGACCAAGGTGTTCATAGGACGGTGTTCCATTCAGGGAGTTATATAACATTGAGGTTGTTGGCAGAATTCATTTCTGCATGGCTGTGATACTAAGGTTCTTACCTTCTTGGTGTCTCTAAAGTAAGAGCCTTTCTCTGATTCTAAAAGCTACTTTATTCTTATCTCAATTCTAAAATTTATGTAGTTAAATCCATGTTAGTTTTCTGTTGCTATAAAGAAATATCTGTTTCCCCCTCCCATCCTCCTCAGGTCACATTATTTGCTCATCTGTGGTTTTCCTTCCTTGCCTAGAGTTCCTCCTATGACCCCTCTTCTCCCTAGCTTCTGAATATTAGGGAAAGTATCTAATTTTTTTAGTTTTTGTGACTGACAAATCTCACTTAGCATAATGTTCCATCCATTTCCCTGTAAATGGCATAAGCAATCTTGTTCTTTATGGCTGATGGTAGAGGGGAAGAGGGAAATTCCCTAATGTGCATGATATACATTCCCAAACATATCAAAGTCAGTTACTAAACCAAACATGAGAAGAAGGGAGGGGAGAGATAAGGGCATGGGAAGCAGGGAAGAGCTAAATGAGTGATGTGTGCATGTATGCCTCTACCATCTTGTACCCTATTAAGATGTATGACTACAGTGTACCAATAAAAAAATTCAAAAACACTATTATTAAAAAATAAAGAAATACTTGAGGCTGGGTAACTGATAAAAAAAGGAGTTTTTTTTTTTTTTTTTTTTTTTAGCATGGTGCTCACTCTGTTAAGGCCCATCCGGTTATGTTATATCATGAGAAATTATATAATGGCAAGAGTATATACAAGAGGGAGGAATCTCCTGGCAAGTAATCTAGGGTAATCTTCCCATTTCAGTGGACCTAGCTCTACTGAAGCTGAGACTGAAGTGGGAGATCATTTTAGCCCCTCGCCGTCTCTCCCACTAGTGCCACCCTTTCCACCACTGGTTAGCATTCCAAAAAGGGCACCAAGCTTCCAATGCGTGGACCCTTGAGAGAGGCACTCAATCCTCATGCAAAGCATAGCAGCCCCCTGTATAAGCTAAGGTAATCTTCCCATGTCAGTGCCTAGCCCTATTGAATCTGGGTCTGAAGATGGACATCTCCTGGCTATTTCTTTAATATTTTTCCCTATCAGATGATCAGCTTCAGAGTGAAAACAATAGTTTATTCTTCTCTTTAGAGAGTAAGACTGTATGTCACCACCAGAACACAAGTTGAAGCATGACCAAATTTATATTAAGTGGGATTTTAAAAAATACATAATTCTACCAGGATAGGGAGAGCAAGGGAGGAACCCAGAGCATCAACACAGTTTTGGAATCAGAATGCTGATGATCGGCTTAGAACACAGAGTGTCAAACCCCAAACATCAGTGCAGAAAGCTAAGAAAAAGCATCCATTTTATACCCCTAAAGCCAGAAAATAGCCAGCAACTTCAAGAGCTGGGTAAAGTAGGTGCCACTCACCTAGGAGAACTAGCAAAAACTCCCAGGAGAGTGAGAGAGCTAGATTCTTCCATTCCTCTGCTGGGACACTTCTGAGACACTTCTCTGCTCCCCTAGAAAAAGTCTACATGATTATTTTCTTTTGAGTGTGAAATAGAAGATCTCTGACATTAGGCACAGGACAGGTGTGGCTCCTATACTGAGCATAGAGGAATTCAATACCCTATGTCTCCAAAACTGGATGTAGCCATCTTTGGCTCTTGGCCCCAACTTGTGCTCTGGTGATGACAGTCAGCCCTTCAATCTCCAGAGAAGAGAAGAAACAATGATTTTTGTCCTAAGACAAAAATCATTGAATAAATAGCCAGCAAACGACATAATGGTGAAACTCAAAATTAACAAGCCTTTTCCACACTTTTTGAGCTCCCAAATATTTTTTCTTTCTCATTGATCATAAACAAATCCAAAGATTTTGCTGAGCCTATTTTTCTCCTGGAAGCCTCCACCAAATTGTAAACATAGTGCACTCTCTTTATTCCTTTAGGTGTGTGCAATGTCTAGACCCACGTACTTAGAAGTGAACTTACAACGTAACGGTAATGAAAACTCACCCACAGTACAAGATAATTAGATTGGGAGAAATATGAGAGCAGGAGAAATAAAATTATAATAGGATTATAATAGCCTACGTTGCAAAAGCCAATTACCCTGGTGTTAGTTTACTAAGGATGCTGAAGTACCACACTCAGGTGTCTACAAAAATAAAAGTGTATTACTTCACAGTTCCAGAGGCTAAGATCCTGATAGCCATGTTTTGGCAGGGTGCTTCCTTCTGAGTGCTAGGAAGGAAGGCTCTGCCCCACTTCTCTCCTTGAATGGACAGCTGTCTTCATGTTCAGATATTGTTCTTGCTCTCTGTATACCTGTGTAAATATTTCCTTCTTTTTTAAAGACACCAGTCATACTGGATTAGAGAATGCCCACCTAATCCAGGATGGCCCCATCCGAAATAATTGCCTATGCAATTCTATTTCAAAATTAGGTCAGAGTCTGAGGTACTAAGGGTTAGGACTTAAACATAGGAGTTTTGGGATGGACAAAATTCGGACTCATAACAACTTTCAAATCTCAGCGCCTTGAAAAAGTTTATTTTTCCCTCATTTCTGGTGTCATGTGAGTCAGATGGCCATCTTTCATCCTTTGGATAGGCCTCTCAAAGCTGAGACAAAAGGTGAATAGCATAACTGAGTGAAGAGACATGCCAGATCCAAGTACCTCAGCGGAGTACAAAAACCATGTTTGCCTATCAGACTGACCAGAGGTAGCTGTGGGCATCCGTCAAATGTTAACAAATATTAAGAAGTGCAGATCTGGTGAGCTGATTGTGCCAGAATCTGGCTCATGGTTCAGGCTCACGCAACCCAATCATATTTTTGCTTGAATAATTTAAGCCATGAGATGCAAATTGTATCCAGTAAGAGCATGGTGGGAATCAGAGTGGGAAAGAAACTCTACAGGAGGGACTCCAGACAAAGGAGGAGAAACTTCAGATGAGTGAAGGGAATATAATTGAGGGGGATGGAAGAGGGAAGAGGGAAATGCCTTTATGGATAGGATGTATATATTAAAAACTTATCAAAGTCAATCACTGTGCTGAGCATGGGGAATAAAAGAGGAGAAGAGAATAAATGGAAATTGGGAGAGGGCACAACAAGTGCTGTGTGCATGCATGCCTGCATCGCTCTGAACCTCATCAAGATGTATGATTTCAATGCACCCACAAAAATATAAAAAAGAAATTTAAAAATCCTACAGAATAAGGAGCATAGAGTAGAATAAAAGAGTACATAAGAACCAAAAAAATGGACGATTCATCTAGTTCATGTGGGGTGTTATATTTAGATGTAAAATGTTCCCTCAGGAGTTCATTTAATAATGTTCGGAGCTGATATAATAGAGTCATGAGGGTTGTATTTCAGAAGTGGATAAATCTATTTTAATGGATTTACCTGAAAGGCATGGAGTAGGAGAGTAGGGTGTGGCTGGAGGAGGTGGATCCCTGGGGTGAGGCTTTGGAGATTATATATGGTACCTCCTGCCCCCGCTCTCTCCCTTGCTTCTGGCCTCCATGATTTGAGGAGCGCAGCCCAAGTGATCTCCCTCTCTCTGCTTCCTGCTGCATTGCCTTGAGATCCACAGTCCCCAGCCTCACCTAGACTGAACCTAAAATCATAAGAAAATAAATCTTCTTTCCTATAAGTTATGTGGTCAATCTTTTTGTTTATAGCTGCAAAAAACGCTGACCTGGAAATGAGGCTAATTTTATAATAATCGTCTGAGTCTTTGAAATAAACATTTTCACTTGAGCGATATGCAAATATAGCCAGCCATCTGCATATATATGACTTTATATATAATATATATTATATATATAACTTTATATATAATATATATATGCACATATATGACTTTATATATAGTATATATATATAACTTTATATATAATATATATAATATATATTTTGTATTTATTCTGGTATCCAGGATCTCAATTTAATAAGAAAAGTGTAATTTTTAAGAGAACTAAGACTTTAAAAATGGGTAGGAAGAGCAAACATTAACAAATTCTCTTGTACGTGAGAAAGGAATATACAAAAACTTTGGCAGATTCAAGTTTTAGCCACTAGATGGCACTAAATAACTATGTTTTTCTCTCTGCATCATTGAACTCAGCTCATATTTTCTATTGTCAACTGGAAAATTGAAGAAAGGAAAAACATAAAGGCTACTTATTGGAGATGTTGAGCAAGAGCGTGGTTTTATTAGTGGGGGACTGAATAGATTTTATAATTCAGTTGCTGCCAAAATTATTTTTGTTACCGTATATTTATGCAATTAAAAGCAGGACATACTATCAACATTGAAACACATACAAACATATGGTAAGGCTAGATCCAATCAACTGTGAATGTTTATCTTGATAAAATAATATGTGGAGGTGAACAACTATATATAATACACGCTTTGAAAAATTGTTTCTGACCACATATAATCGAGTATTTGTTTGCCTCATACCTATACCTAAGAGCAGGAGTAGAGCTTAAAAATGTCAAGAAAGATTTTTTCTGCTTGAGGTTTTGACCTCAAAGTAATGAAAAAGGGGCTCAACTGAGAAAATTTTGTTGGAGCCCCAGGATTTAAATTTTACCACTGGTTGTCACTTTGGATTTATTTAACACTAGATTTTTCCAGTCTGTATATAACATTCAGTGTATGTTTATAATGCTCTTTCAGTGATAGTCTGGTTGTGAGAAAGAAGAAATCATGTAATCCATGATCAAAATTGTGCTACTGATTTTTTTTATCATTTTAGTGGTGAAATTCCAAAATTCAAGTGGATCTGGTAGGATCTTTGGTAAGTGGAGAAGATCGTGAAAATATCAATAATGAAGCAATCCAAAGAACCAGTATAGGGCATGCTCCCCTTAAATATAAACATGGGAACATAAAAAACCACAAATGTTGACCAAGATATTTGTAGGCAGTAAAAGTGTGTTTAAAGCTGAGAATGATGGTTCACGCCTGTAATTCTAGTACTTGGAAGGCTGAAACAGGAGGATTGAAAGTTGGAGGACAGCCTCAGCAAATAGTAAAACTCTCATCAACCTTCCAAGACCCTGTTTCAAAATAAAAGATAAAATAAGTCTGGAGGTGTAACTTGGAGGTAGAATACCCTGGGTTCAATACACAGTAACATACACACACACATGCACGCACGCACACACGCACGCACTCACGCACATGCGCGCTGTGTGTTTAGGCAACAGGACATGGGGAGTTTAATAAATGTTTAATAAAGTGATTCTTTTAAGAAAAGAGGTCAAATAGTTGGTTAAATTTAATGCCATCCAACTGGAATATATATATCAGTATTTTTGAAGCTAGACTACAAAAGACCACCCTTAACAACAGAAGTTAGCTTAACCATAGACTAGCAGGCCCAAACCCCTCACCTTCTTCCTGAACCTTTTCAATGAGAAGTCCACACTCAGGCTACCTAGAACTTTGAGGACTAGAATCCCAGCTCTATATACCCTCATCCTACGCAGTTATTTATGGTGCCAGAGTGAACCCAGCATCTCACACATACTAGGCACCTGTGCTACCAACTGAGCTAGACCCCCAGCTCCTATTCTTATCTTAAATTAGTAGCTCTGAGCATTTCCTCTCTTTATGGTGATACACTCCTCTCCCTCCTTGAGATAACAATGAAGGAAACTAGTGCATATATATTGCCCGCTATTTCCCAGGTGCCAGATCTCTCTTCAGGTAGTAATTAGGAAGGAGTTTCACAGAACATTTAACAGTGGCACCCAGGGAGTATGAAAGAGTTAATTTCTCTCTTTAGACAATTTCTACCAGTTACTTCTGGGAGAAAATCTCTTTTATTCTGTTCATGAAAGAGATGATGCTGGAGATGGTAGTGAGGTGAGGGTAGATATGCATTCTTAATATCCTTAAAAACAGAAAAAGAATAGGCTTCGAAAGACCTCAATAAATCAAAGAAAGACCTTTGAAAAAATAGTGATGTGTGCCAGATGGCACACATAACAATCAATATTCGGAGTCCTTTCGGGATGGGGATTAATTCTTCTGAGTCCTATGTAGCATCTGATAGAGAGATTTGTACTTAGTGAGCACCTAGTTAATATTTATTGAACTAGTTTGAATTTGGCACACACACACACACCATGCTCACACACCCTCCCACACACACAGGAGCTCTTAATCAGAAATATACATGCTAAAAACTTAACAAGGCTACAATCTTATCAGATGTGGGTAAGAAATATTTCTGCTTTAGTTGCTTAATTTTCAGGATGTTTGTGTTCAATTTTGATCTCAAGAGTTTACACTTGAGTTTGAAATTAGGTGATATCATTAAGAAAAATAACAGGATTATCTTATTCATTCACTAAATAAACATCTTCTTATAATGTAAGATAAATAATTTCTGCCTTTAAGAAGTTTACCATATGGTTGAGGATTCTTCTGAAACACAGAGTAAAATATCCAAGATGTTTTCTGCAGTAGGATGGGGTAGACTCTCAGGATGTTCTGTTCAAAGCAGCAGCTCTGATGTCCTGGTCATGTGCTCTTTCTCAGCCTCAACCTTTTCTACTCTCTATACTTAGCTGTACTAGGGCTTGGTGTTCCCTGTTACAGTTGACTTTCTGATAAACTTTGCCAAAAAGGGATGCTAGGGGGACCCTAAACAGCAGGAGAGGTAGGTGGTTGAGAGCTTGCTTCTTTTCCTTGATTTGCAGTTCCTGTTGGTGTTAGGCCAGCTTAGCAGATGATTACAGTGAAAAAGATTTGTTTTCTACTTTCAGAAGCAGGAAAAACCTTTCTACAGAGATGCTATTTCTAGTGGGCCGGTCATGCCTATATTCCCAATAATTAATCCTAGCCCCACAACCACCAATAGTGGTCAGCAGGGTGGTTTAGACCCCAGCTCCGCTGGCATATTGTCTTAATGTCCAGATCCCAGTAACTCCATCCTGTTCCCTTTGTTTCCCTAGCACAGGGGTAGCAGCACTTCTTGAAGCTACTATTTCCATTCTCTTTTCCCTTCTGTAGGTTTTGTAGTCAGCAAATGTTTTGCTAATCTATTTCCTACCCAACATTCTCCTTGTTAAAATTGCTGCATGTTGCTAGGCGTGGTGGCGCACACTTGTAATCCCAGCACTTGGGAGTCTGAGACATGAGGATTATGCAGGTTCGAAGCCAGCCTTGGCTAGTTAGTGAGGCTCTCAGCAACTTAGTGAGACCCTGTTTCCAAAACAAAATAAGTCTGGGAATGTAGCCTAGAGGTAGAAGGCCCCTGGGTTACATCCCTAGTACCACCAAAAAAAAAAAAAAAAATTGCTTCATTCTTTCTGTTTTTCTAACCAGACCCTGACTAGTCCATTTACTCTACCCTTTTTTCCTGTACTGCTTCTCATCATAGCATTTGGCAATACGAGGTACACGGGGTGTCTTCTTTTTCATGGCTCTCCATACTCCATTTGAACAGAAACTCCATAGAAGAGTAACGTGTGTTTGCTTCCCTGCTGACTCCCCAGCCCTTGAAACAGTCTTTGTGTTTTGTATGCCCTCTCTATATATTTGTTAAAAAAAATGAGTGATGAATGAATGAGCAAACAGCTGTTTAATGAGCACATGAATGAAATAGCTCTGGTTATTACTATACTACTGTGAGTATGCTACTTCTATATTCCACTACTGGAAACCTATTCCCTCTCCTGTCATTCTGTTACCCTCAAGAGACTAAATTAATTTTTTATTACCACCCCCTAATGCTAGTTGGTACAAGTATAAATCTATCCAACATGGATAGTTTAGTGGTTCTTTACTATAACTCCCCAGAAGACAATTAGTAATGTCTGGACATTTAGGTTGTCATACTAGAAGATAGAGTTGTTTTGTTTTGTTTTTGTTTTTGCTATCTAGTGGATAGAGGCCAGGGATACTGTTAAGCATCTAACAGTGTGCAGGATAGTGGACCACCACAACCAAAAACCATGTGGCCCAAAGTGACAATGGTACTGCTCTCGAGAAACTCTGGTTAAGCATTAACCTGTTTAGAAGCAGAGGATTCCTCAGACACTATTTTAAATCACCTCTTTTTGGACCTTTATTATTATTTCTTTGTCTATACAAGCCAACTATTCATGGTGAAAGATGAAATAATTTACTTGATCATAGCCAAAGATCCAGATCCTTTTTTAATTGTATTTGGAATATCTGATGACTGGCTATTTGGCTCCTTGGCTGGATTTAGAGTTACATACACAGAGCCTATGATTAAAAGTGGGATAGTGATATGATAGCCAGAGGGTTGTACATGAAGGTGCATAGGAAATGTTTAAAAGAACTGGGCTTCATCCTTATATTGATCTAAATCCCATAATCATAATTATAAGATCCAGCTGTTTTCCCCAAATAATCCAAAGAAGAGCCATTAATTGGAGATATAGAATTTAAAAATGACGTAAATCACTTGGGTGTTTGCATTTTGAAGGTCATTTTGGATGAACCAGGTGGTTTTCTCCTGGACTTAAATTATCAAAATCTATTTGCTTAAGGAAAGAATCAACACACTTTGGTAATCGTTATTCTGATGAACTCCAACTTTCAGCTTCCTCCTCTACTCCCATTTTTGCTTGAACAAGTTCACTCTATCATCTTCGCTACCAAAATATCCACAAGGTATATTTTTCTTCTCAGTGTATGGCAGTAATTCCATCTAATACATCAAATGAAATACAAAGTACTATGTGGCTGTTATAAATTTTTCCGGCACAATTCCCAGAATCATTACTTAGTGTCATCCTCTTTCCAAACTATACTTACTAACTTTTTTAGTAAACAGATTTGAGCTTTCACCCGCATTCATCATCCTTTAAATTATACCTTCTCTAATCAAATAATTAAAGATGGTCATTAAAAGGACATTTAGCTGGTTTCACATTCTTGCTGCTAAAATTGCAGTTGTTTCAAGACATTACAAATAGCATGTTATAGAGGGTTCTGATGAAGTTTGCCAGATAAAACAGAGATGTCCAGCTAAATGTAAATATAAGACAAATAACCACTTTTATCAACATAAGTATGTCTCGCATAATATGTAGGACACACTGGTACAAAAAAAAAAAAAACCTCTGAAAATTCAAGTTTAACCAGGTGACTTGTAATTATTTGCAAAAATCTCACAACCCCATTGCTTCTCTACTATGGCTTATGTCTTCATAAACTCCTTGAAAGCAGAATTTCTTTTAGAGGAGATTAGCAAGCATACTTTCTTTTTTGATGATCCATGGATTCTTCTCTTCTGATGAAGAGACATTCCTAAAACAATTAGAATCCACAGGAACATTTGCCTCAATGCAAAGGATGCAGTCCTGAACTCTGGTTTCACATCACGGGCCCACATTATTCTGCAGACAAGCTCCTTGACAGCAGCCATTTGCAAATGTACCTTTGCTGTTTTCTTTGCACTCAAATCCAGCAGCTAATACTAAGCCCCCCTTTGTCCTCTTAATCATGGTTCCCTGAGGAAAAACCCAGCCATTCCTCTTTTGGTTTGATGATCAGTGGACATGACATGTGAAGAAACTAACTCCTTAGCCACATCACATAGGGCCATCGAACCCGACCTGGGCTCAGCTGACTGGATTACCTGAGTTTTCTCCTGATTAATTCTGAATGACACCAAGGAATCAATCATGAGGGCAGCCAAAATAATCATCAAGTCAGTTGGTTCCATTATATAAACTTGACCTCTTGACCTGCACCTTCTCCTCTCACCCCATGTTCACTGCAAAGAAATTTCAACAGACGTGAGAAAAGAAAAAAAAAAAAAAAAGATTCTGGGGATCATGCTTTCCTTGGAACCTGCTGTTTTACAAGCCAATAATTTTAACTGACATTGGAAAGAATAATTTCCTAGCCTTAGGAATCCTTTTGTTTTCCTTTTAATTTCCTTTCTACTAAAGGAGAACACACACTATAAAATCATAATCATGTAAAACATGTACTCTGCATTGAAAATCACATACCAAATAATTCTGTGTATGGTATTCATTTTTGTTTTTTGTTTTGTTTTGTTTTGTTTGGTTGTACTTGGGGTGGAACCCAGAGGCTCTCTACATCCGGGCTATACTCCCAGACCTTTTTTTTTTAATATTTTATTTGGAAACAGGGTCTCACTAAGTTGCTGAAAGTCTCACTAAGCAGCTGAGGCTGGCTTTGAACCCGTGTGATCCTCCTGTCTCAGCCTCCCAAGCGCGGGGATTACAAGCGTGTGTCACCACGCCCGGCCTATGTATGGTATTCATAACTCAAAATATTTAAAGCAATTCCTCTGACAATTTACTGGTGACTCGTATTAGTGGAAAAATACACTATTGAGAAACACAGTTAGATATTTTGCCTTTTTTTGTACTGGGGATTGAACTCAGGGGTTTTCTACTTCCAAGCTATACCCCAGCCCTTTTTATTTTATTTTTGTTTTGTTTTGTTTTGTTTTGAAACACGGTCTTGTTAACTTGCTCAGGGTCTCACTAAGTTGCTAAGGCAGGTCGTGAACCTGAAACCTGTGATCCTTCTGTCTCAGCCTCTCGAGTACTGGGATGACAGGCATGTACCATAACACCTGGCACATATTTTGCCTTCTTAGATATCAGAGAAGAAAGTTTCCTTTCTTCTAGGTAAAAATGATGCTTTTTTGTGCTAATGTAAATATCTTCTTTAAAATTCCAAAGATAAGATTTCTAAATACCACCAGTTCCTTAATTCATTACACAATTATTGAACGCCTGCAGTGTAATGGGTATTGTTAGTTCACATGAGATTGTAGAGAGTAAAATGAGGGAAAGCTGAGTGTGGTGGCACGCACCTATAATCTCAGTACTAGGAAGGCTGACAGTAGTCTTGCAGGTGCAAGGCCAGCCTCAAACCCTTACTAAGAGCCAGGCATGGTGGCTCACGCTTGTAATCTCAGCATTCCAGAAGCTGAGACAGGAGAATTGTGGTTCCCAGCCAGTCTCAGCTACTTAGTGAAGCCCTCTGCAACTCAGTGAGACCCTGTATCAAAATAAAGAATAAAAAAGTAGGGCTGAGGGTGTAGATTGGAGGTAGAATTCTCCTGGGTTCCATCCCCAGTACCTAAAAAAAAAAAAATTACTAAGACCGTCAAAATATTAATGAGACCTTGTTTAAAAAATAAAAAGGTTGGCAGGGTAGTTCAGAGGGAGAAGGCCCCAGGTTCAATAGCCAGCACCATAAAGGAGAAGGAGAAGGAGGAGGAGGAGAATAGCATAGTAAGGAAGTTTAAAGTTAGGGCTCACAGAAAATTTTTAATAATTTTACCTAAGAATTAAAATCTCCAGGGAGTACCATAGTACATATTTTGTAAAGGACAAATAGAAGTTATTCACCTGAGGCAACATATAAAAAAAGCAACAAAAAACAAAAACAAGAAAATTCTCATCCTCTTCACAAAAAGCAAACAAATTTAAAAGCATAAAACAGGAATATATATTGCAGAGGCATAAAACAGAGTATGTGTTGTAGACGCATGAAACCAACAGTGCCTTTGGAAAGGTCAGGAATTTCTGAAGTTTTGAGCACCTGGTATGAATAATGAGGAGGAAAGACGCCAGGGGACAGAGAAAGACAGATATGAGGAAGGAATTTACATGGATGCTTTCTTTCCAAGTCTTTATGAGTCACCCAAGACAGCCTGGGTGCAGAGCCTGGGCTGCAGTGGTTATCTGGCTGGCTCATGGAGCTCCAGTGACCATGCAAGTACATGGAGAATGTGAAGTCTCCACTGAGAAGAACCAGGGACCCAGGGCCCTACAGAGGAATACGTGCCATTGCAAAGAGAAGGCTGCCTGTCTTGGGAGATTGGAATGCACGTCATTCACTCAGCAAAAGGTGTCAAGTACATGCTACATATCAGCTCCAAGATCGTCGTTCAAAGTGGAAGGTATTTAAAATAGTGTGCCTTGGCCATGAGTCGTGGTTCATGCCTATAATCCTAGTACCTGTAAGGCTAAGACCAAAAGATTGCAGGATCAAGGACAGCCTCAGCAATTTAGCCAAGGTCTCAGCAACTTAGTAAGATCCTTTTTCC
Source organism: Muscardinus avellanarius (assembly GCF_963383645.1). Taxonomy (NCBI): domain Eukaryota; kingdom Metazoa; phylum Chordata; class Mammalia; order Rodentia; family Gliridae; genus Muscardinus; species Muscardinus avellanarius. Next base: position 123,680,020 of record NC_137791.1, read on the forward strand.
AAGTAAAAGATAATTTTTTTTTTTAAAAAAAAAAGAAGGGCTGGAGATGTAACTCAGAGGTAGAATGCCCCTGGCTTCAATACTTATCAAATAAATAAATAAATAAATATTGTGCCTCCTCTTATAAACTTTCCTTTGCTACTTTGATAAATGACCACACATGCAGGGGATTAAAGTGACACCGATTTGTCATCGCCTCCATCTGAAATGTGTCTTGCTGAGCTGTTACCTAAGGATTGGCAAGGCTGCATTCCTTTCTAGAGGCTCTAGGAAACATCCATGTTCCGGCTTCTTTCAGCTTCCAGAGGCTGCTTGCTTCCCTTGGCTTGTAGATGCCCCGTCATCTTCAAAGCCCGTAATAGCCAATCAGATCCTTCTCACATCACATCACATCACATCACATCACTCCAGAAAGACTGTCCTGCCTCACTCTTCCACTTGTTTTTCCCCCTCCCCCTGGCAATGGTAGAAATTAAACCTTGGACCCTACACATGCTAGGCAACAATTATACTACTGGGCTATATCCCTAGCCCTTCCTCTTCCACTTTTAAAGATACTTGTGATTACCTTAGGCCCACTTGAATTATCCAGGATGAGAATCCCATCTCTAGATAATCTAATTAGCTAAATTAATTCCATCTGCAAACTTAATGCTGCCTTATTATGTAACAACACATAGTTGTAGTTTGGGGGGGAATTGGGTGTGAACATCTTTGAAGGGGAGGTGTCATTCTCCCTACCATACTCAGAAGTATATCATCCCGCACCCAATGATTTGGGTAGGGTGTACCACTCACGGAGGTCACAGGAACCCTACAATACAGGCCTAAGAAAAGGAAAATCCTATCAATCAGCTAGCCCATGTGTCAGGCAGAATGCAGGGCCTTGACCGCTCAAGGTAAAGTGAAGTGAAATTGGTACTTTGAAATTGGTACTTTGTAGATATATTGAAGTAGAAAAGCAGGCTTTTGCTTTATTTGCTGTATGCCTTATTGGAGATAGAATAGCCCAGCAACACTACAGGAGAAAATTCACTATTAAGGAGAGCAAAAATAAAAGAGCAAGCAAGCCTGATGATCTTTTCCAGGTGGGGGTAAGACATTAACTCTCAGCGGACAATGTTTTCCGGCTGCTAGGCTGACTAGCCGTGGTGGCGGGGTCGTTTATCTTTAAGAAAACATACCTATATCTTTTTACTTGACAACTACAATATAATCTGTCTGGGAGTTGTTCATCATTTAAGAAAGGGTGAAAAAAGTCCTCTCCCAGAAAGTGTTCAAATCCGTGAGCTGAAATGATGATAACATCATGAGAGGCATCATAATTTATCTGGAGCATGTAAATCACCAAGGGCCCCCTCGGAGGATGCTCGCTAAAATGATGAATGGCTGTGCAAGCTGTAAGAGCAACCCAGAGGATTTCACCATCCAGTCTTGACAGGACGAGTTGCCTTCCAGTCTCTCCCAGTTGGGAAGAAGCAATGACTTAACAGATTTGAAAATGCAGTTTTATAACCACTTGTGTTAAAATGCTGTGTTCAAAACTTTATCCACAAAGGCACAGTCTGGTAGGAGTCTGAACAATTACCCTAAGAAACTGATTAAGATAGAAGTAGATATCAGTCCTGCTGGCTTACCAGATAGATATGTTTGCACCTGGTGTATTCTGCTATGTTTCAACTTTCTGTCTCTTTGCCAGAATAACAAGTCATAGAGCAAAGCAATCCTCAATTTTTTATTTATTTTTTATTTTTTTTGAGACCAGAAGTCTCTAATGTGTCTACATACCCTTGTGGCTTTCTGCTTAGAGTAGAAGTGAAAGTGTTAGAAAAAGAGAATTGTCATTTTGTGTGTTTTACTCTAGAAAATCTCACACTTATACATACTAAAAGATGGATCAATAAAGGTCTACTGAGGTTTTCACTGTATTACTCCAAGTGTAGATGATAAAAATCTATTTAGTTCTAGCAAGTGTTATTGGATGAGTAGGGGTGTCCTCGAAAATGTATATATGTTAAAGCCTTAAACCTTGATATGATAGTGGTTTTTAGGTGGGGCCTTTGGGAAATAATTGGCTTAGATGACATCAAGACAATGAGTACTTTCATGAAAAGAGGACAGAAATCTGTCTCTTCTGGGGACACACCAAGAAATGGCATGGGAGCAGGCAGGAAGAGGTGTCTGTCCACAGTCAGGAATGTGGTTTTTCCCAAGAACTGAATTTTCTAGCACCTTGATCTTGGACTTCCTACGCTCTAAAACTGTGATAAAAAAATATCTGTCCTTTGGGCTACCCAGTCTATGACATGTTCCAAATACCAAGGAAAGACTAATTTAGGGATCAGGAGATTTCATTCATTTTAATTTCAATATTTTGCTGAATTTTGTATGGCTTATAGCATTTCAGCATGGTACTCTGAGTACTGAGAGCCATCAGCACAGTACTATTAAAATTAATGAGTGGCGATAGTGATTTTAAGAAAGATGGCTGAGTACTTACTCTGACAGATGCTAAACCCGTTGTATATGTTATCTCATTTAATTCTCACCCAAACTGTGTGTAATAGGTTTTATTATCTGCCCATATGATAGCTAAGGAATTAAAAGTCTGAAGAAGACAGTTGGCCTGTTCTGCAATGGGACCTGGGTGGGTCTGAAAACAGAGAGACTCTTCCTCTGTGTTGACCTAACCGTGCTAGTTTCCTAGCATCACCCTCACAAATGACCGTAAACCTTAAATTACATGGCTTAGCCAAAGACATTTATTTTGTCACAGTTCCCAAGGCCCAAATCAAGACATCAGGAGGGCTGCGCTCCTTCTGAAGGCTCGAGAGAACATTCCTTATATCTTCCTAAAACTTTTGACACCTGAATTTTTGGTAGATGTAATTCAGCCCACTAAAAAGGGATTGAGGAGGCGTGGACATCAAACATAAACCAACATGAGACCACTCTGAGCTCAAAGGATGCGACCTGAAGGGAGTCACTTGGATCCTCTGCCCTTGTCATGTCCAGGAGGAAGGAGGATAAGTGAGACTCTGCGTGGGATGTGCTGCATGTAGAGCTCATGCCTGGCAAACAGCAGGTGCTTGATAAATGGCAGCTGTCACAGCACTGCTACGGCTCAGCATCACCAGAGGTACTTTATGATGCTCCTCTGGACAGCCGACCCTGGCTTCCTATTGCTTCTTCCTTCTCTGCCAAGTTTCCAGTAACTAGAGCACTTTGTTAAAACCTTTGCCCAGTAGACTCCAAGGAGACCCTCTTTTCAGGACAGTGAGCGACAATGAGACACCTCCTTGCCTCTCCTTTGTCTCAGTTTCAAGGACTGACCCTGCATTTCGTGAACCTCTTCTTGACTCTTACGGGAAATGAGGAAAAAAAATAGAGAATAAATTGTGGTCTTTGCCTTCCAGTAACATAACGGAGTCTGTTTCCTTGGGGTTTGGCAGAAAGAAGTGCTGGTAGCTGTGTGACAAGGTCATGCCTTCCTCGCATGGTTGCTATTCCAGTTGAGCCTCCCCCCCTAAACACAGACGAGGGCAGTGAGGAGCCCACAATACAACCTGTCACCAGGCATCCCTGGGAAACACAAATTGTGTTTTGGAATAAAACAAACAAACAGCAGTCTTTGAATACTCTCACGCCCAAGGTCACTTATGTCACCCACGTGGCCAGTGGGACCCCGGAGAAACATAAAACCAGCCAGCAGCCCTTTGATCTCACACCTTCTTTGGAACATTCGTTTTAATCAATTAGCCATGAAGTCCCTCCACTTTGCTTATGCAGGCCTATATGGAAAACGACTTTGGTCTGGCTAACACTTTATTGCATCTGAGATCAAAGATTTAAGAAAATGCCACATTCTGCCAGGATCATTCTGAGGCTTTCCCCCAACACAATTTCCCCACCCTGACTCCTAAAAAGGACAATTCTGAGGCTTTCCCCAGCTCTTAAAAACATTTTTCTTGCCAGGACAGGAAGGGGAGCTCTTGGATGCTAATGGATGCACAAAAATAAAGCTTTAAGGAGCCTATCAATCCAAAAGGCTAGGTGGTGGCCTATGGATGAGGCTGAGATGAACCCAGAGAGATCAAAGTCCATTTAAAAGGTTAATAATATACAAGAAAGAAAATAATTAAAATTTGCTTTCTAAAGGAATTTAATTTTTGTGATGGTAGATTGAACATCAAGGAGCATTCTGCCTCTGACCTACATCCCCAGCCCTATTTTATTCTTTATTTTAAAACAGGGTCTCAAGTTGTGGAGGGCCATGCTAAGTTGCTGAGGCTGGCTTCATGCAAACCCGTGATCCTCATTTTACAGCCTCCCAATTATTAGGATTACATGTGTGTGCCACATTGTCCAGATTTTCTAAAGAAACTATAACAGTAGCCTTCTGTTTAGGAAATAAGTATGGAGTTTTGATGATAATTCTATATATGGAAGCAGGAACTAAATGCCTTGGATTCTGGATTATGACATAATCACTGCCAATTAATGACATATGGCACCATTCTTTTCTGGGGTCTAACTCCTTTTCATGTATGTGTGCATCAGTGACGGGAGTGTGTGGGTAGACTGGAGGTTACTATCATTTTGCCACAAAAGAAGAGTTAAGAATGATCATTTGTAGAAATTTCACGGGTTTTGGACCAGTGCTAACATTTTTACATATTTTTTTCAGTGTTTGTCATTACAATAACCAGGCTCTATTATCCCCATTTCTCAGATGGTGAACCCAAATATCAGAGCAGGTCAAAGTTTGCTGATACTCAGATGTGACCTCCAACCCCCAACTCTTCAATATCACCCACTTGTCTTGGCTTACTTGTGTAATCTTTTACCTTTGGGCTTCATCTTGTGAAAGGTTTAGTCCACTATAAAACCAGGAAAAATTTAAAATTTATTTTCTTGATTTCAAGCACAGACATCTATAACTGCTGATTATAGCTCTTAGTCAGCATGAGCTAACTGATGTCAGGCTATTGAACTCATAAATTCTTAGCCAAAGTTGAGAAAGTGCAGACTTATCACAGGAAAATAAATTGTATCTTTCCAAAATATTGGAAATAATCATAATTCTTTATCACATTTCATATGCCAGTTATGACTCTGGGCACTTTGCTCACAAGTCATTAATCTTTCCTACAGTCCTGCAAGATGGGCATCTCTATCCTTATGTCATAGCTATAGAGCCAAGCTAGATAAATTGTGGTGGGGTGGTATGTTCCTCTAGGTTTCTCAACCAGTAACTGGGATTTGAACCTCAAGTTCCTTTCACATAGCTTTCTGATTTTTATTAATTATCTTGATAGAATACCAGGGTTACAGGATCTAGCCTGGGAAATTTTGATGTAGGGATTGCTATTACTATTGTCAAAAGAAAATTATTCTCTTAAAAAGTTCTTCCAGCATTGGAGCATCTTTGTGAGATGGAAAGACCTCACCAGTCCTTGCAAGCCAGCCCTTGACCCACACATGAATACCCAGTACATCTATGACATGAAGTGCCAGGAACTGGGCACCCAAACAGTTAAAGAGCCGTTCAAAGTAAATGTTATTTCATATTCAAAGTATTCCTGAATGTTGATTCCAATTTAAAAAAAGACAAGGGATTATTTAGAAGCTTTTAAAAAAAACACAGTGGCTTTATGTACTGTCAAGATACGCAAATGAAAACTACAAAAGAGAAAAGAAAAACTACCTTTCAATTGAATTCCAGTCATATGAAGTAAGTGGAAAGTTTGGGATGAAATTTGCAAAGGAAAGGAGCAAACTTATGTGGTTTAGGGGGTGGTGGTCCAGAGAGCTGGATGTGGAAAGGCCCCCTTGTACTGTGTCATCCTTAATAACATATGTGGTAGGGACTGGAATTACAAGCACTGGGTGAACTACAGGAATGGGATGTTAGTGTGGTCAGAGGGCATCTTAGTTGGCCAAGACTTCATATAAATGGGATGATGGTTTAGGTTTATGATCCAGGAAGAAACCAGCAAAGGGAGGTGGTTCCAACATAGGAATCAGAGCTCTCTATAAGGAAGCTCTTGCATGTTTTGTTTGGGTTTGAAAAAATCTCCCTTTCTCAGAGATAGCAGCCAAGAAAGACAAGAAGGAAGACAGGAAAGAAAGAAGGAAGGATAAAAAGAAAAATGAGAAAGAAGAGAATCCATTTTAAGCATAAGCACACTACAGAAGAATGGAATATTCACTCTAATAGTAGCTAACTGAATACTTAGTAATGCTTATTCTAAGCCCAACATACAGTTTCAGTCATTCTACCCTGAAAACACCTCTGAGAAGCGAGCACTATTTATGTTGCAGAATACTATGGCACTGGTAGATAAACTGAGTTTTCCAAGGTCATACAGTAGATGTATACTGAAACTGAGGGTGACGACTAGAATCTGAACATACTGAGCAGCTATTACAATGGCTCTGAGGACGTATGAAGACAACGATGCATTCAGATATCCTCTGTTCCTCTGTTCCAAAGGTGTGTTCAGACATTCTTTTTGGAGAATTTCCCTTCTGGATGAGGAAGGAAAGTAAATATTCCCTTATCATTTTGTTTCATTTTTTACTGGTACGAATTCTCTCTTAAATTTGTTTTAAAATGGGCACAGTAAGGGCGGTGCTGGGGCCTCCAAGGCTGGGATGAGAGCCTGCCATGCAGTGAGGCTGGTGCCGGGGCCTGTGAGGCCAGGATTAGAGCCTGCCATGTGGTGATGCCAGTGCAAGGGCTAGCTAGGCTGGGACTGGATCCTGCTGGGCGGTTAGGCTGATGCAAGGGCCAGTGAGGCCAGGATCAGAGCCTGCTGTGAGGCAAGGCTGGTGTTGGGGCCTCTGAGGAATGGGATCGGAGCCTGCTGTGTGGCGAGGCTGGTGCTGGGCCTTTGAGAGTGGGGTCAGAGGCTACAATGTGGCATCAACAGGGAAATATGGTGGAAGATAAAAAATCAGATGCTTTCCCATATAATATGCAAAAACTAGGAAGAAATGGGTAATAGGAGGAAATCTAGTTGAAGAAAATGCCCTATGGAGGAACAATTAAGGGGATGGGAGGGGGGAAGAAGGAATCTCTTTAAAGCACATGTTGTACTTAAACAAATATATCAAAGTCAATCACTAAATCAAGCTTGGGATCGAGGGAGGGGAGGGAATGGGATGGGGATTGGATAAAGGTTAATTGGGTGATGTGTGCTTGTATATCCTCACAAATCTTGTATTCAATTGAGATGTTTGACTACAACGCACCAATGAAAATGTATTTATAAAATATTTTAATGACAGCCTATCAGAAAAAAATCTAGGAATATCTTAATAATAATCATAAATCTCTAAAGATAGCCTCATCCAAACAGCACTTGTCTGCACTCTTAGCCTTTTACATGATCAACTAATTAACATTCTAGTTTGCAGTATTTGCATTAGTGTTTCCTCATCACAGTGCCAGGGCCCCATCAAAGGACAGAATGGACTCTGACTTATATGTACAAATCTGGAGGATTTTCCAAAGTGATCTTTTTTAGAAAAAGGGAAAGAAGAATTTGGCTTTTATTCTCAGAGTGAGAAGCAAATTTCATTCACTTTTAGGATCACCATTTAGTTCTTGTATCTGGCTTTTCTTGTATTCCTCTAATTCTCAGTGCTTCTTGATTCAGTGCTTTGAAAATCAGCAAAAAATGTTCATCATCAGATTTTAACAGGGCGTTTTGTAATTCAACCCATATGCTGGAAAAATAAGGAATCATTCATGCTAAATTAGCACAAAGCTTCCTCTACATGCTCAGATCCTAATCATTATCTTCTCCTATTTCTACTTCCTTTCTGGTATTAGGGATTGAATCCAGCATTATTCTACCTCTTAGTTATACTCCAAACCCTTTCTATTTTGAAAGAGCGTCTCAGTAGATTGCTGAGAGGCTTGCTAAGTTGCTTAGACTGGCCTCGAAGCTGTAATCCTTTTGTCTCACACTTTCAAGTACTAAGAATACAGGCATACATCATCATACCTTTCTTTACCCTAGTCTTTTATACCTTTTATATTCTACACCTTCTATACTTTTGTTTACTAGATTGTTTTTCATAGTACTTACTTTTATCTACAACAGTACAATCCAACAGAATTTTTTAATAGTGATAAAAATGTTCATTATCTCTACTATTCAATATAATAGCTATAAATCAATGTCATTGAATACTTGAACTGTGCTGGTTCTAATATTTTGCTGGTTCCTTAAATAAAATAAATAAATAAAATCTTTGTCATGTACTTGTTTTACATTAATTTGAGAGATCTCCATTTACTACTTTGGGAAATTATACTATGACAGTAATAAGGTGTCTACAGTGCTGGTGAGTAAATACCTTCTAAAACCCTTGTGAGAGGGCAATATCTAAGTCAGCACTGTGTTCTGGCCTTCATAACTACACAACTCACATGTTTTCTTGGCACAAAATAAGACTTTAGTAAATATTGCTTGATCAAATGAATAAGTAAATCAGTGAGAGAGTAAAGGGATGGTGGAGGTGGACATTGAAGGGTTCTTTCTCCCTTTCTTGCTTAGGGAGCCCTTTGAACATGGGATGGGCTTGCTGGTTAAAGTGGAAGGCCTTCCTTACCAGTCATAATCCTTTCCACTTCCATTACTATGGGCGGAGAATAGAGGCAAAATTGTGACCATGATTTTGCAGCATCTTGACAGTGGCTTCTTGGTGGAAGAAAAGGAGACTTTGCACCTTCCTAGGGACTGTCAAATATTGCTAGAAAAGAAAATTTACAGAAGAATGTAGCCTTGTGACAAAGGATAAGGAAACACTGAGATAGATAATCTGGCTGGGCATAGTAGTGCACACTTGTGATTCCAGTACTTGAGAGGCTGAGAAAGGAGGATCACAAGTTCAAGACCAGCTTCAGCAACTTAGCAAGACTCTCAGCAATCTAATGAGACCCTGTTTCAAAAGAAAAGATAGAAATTCTGGAGGTATAACTCAGAGGTATAATGCACTTGGATTCAATCCACAGTAACACACACACACACACACATTATAATTATTATTATCATTAACTGAACTCATCAGGTATGTTCCTCCTTGGAAGCACACACCAGCCTTAAATCCAGGCTAGGATTTACAAAGTCTTACAGTGTATTGAAGTCAGCCACAGCAGCAATGGGAATTTGAAGTGAATTCCAATTGTCACATTATCTTAGCCTGACCTTGAACAGGTAGACTCTCATACCGTGTGTGCACCCTTTAGCCAGGTGTGGTGGCTCAAGCTTGTAATTCCAGCATTTGGGAGGCTGAGACCGGAGGATCATGGTTCACGGACAGCTTCAGCTACTTAGTGAGGCTTTCTGCAACTCAGTGAGACCCGGTTTCAAAATAAAATATAAAAAATAGGGCAGGGGGTGTAACTTAGAGGTCAAATGCCCCTGGGTTCCACCCCAGACCCCCACAAACACACACACAAAAAATTGTGCAGCCTTTAGAAAGGGAGATGGAAGAAGACCAAAGCCAGGCCATTCTCACTGGGCTGAAGAATGGGGGGTGAGCTGAAAGTCCTGTTTTTCAGCCTCTTTTTCCTCTGTTACTTTCATGGCCACCTTTTGAAAACTTCTGCCTCAGATTAGCACATGAATATGCACTCAGGTCTCCCACCCAGTTTCCAGAAGTACTTTGACCCCTCTATACTCTCAAGTCAGCCTCACTGTTGATATTTCGTCCCACTTAGCACAGGGTGCTAAAAGTCTGCCCTGTGGGAAGCACTGAGGTAGATGACTTTTGCAATATAATCTGTATTACAAAAATTGCCTCCAGGACATTTATCTTCTAGAAGGGAGACAATATCTCCAGGACATTTATCTTCTAGAAGGGAGATACTATCTCCCTTATACCTGATGAGTGATAAATCGGGGTCCCACATGACCTCCTCCCCCACATGACCTCTGTGAGGGCAGGAAGTGGAACCCCGGGGGCAGAGAGAGTCTGGCCCGCAAGCACTATCTTATGAGAGGGGCGGTGTTTTCACGTTTAGTCCCACCCCTCAAAGTACTGGCTTGGACTACTTCCTCCCTGGAACCCAGATGACTCCAACAGCCGAGCTGGGACTGATCCCTTCCCATGGCTGGTGGACCCATCCAGAAGGGCGCTGAATTAAACAGATCACTGTTTGTCTCCTTCACAGTTTTCTTTTTCATCTGCTGTCGAACCCGTGTTGGACTCTTACCCTTTACTCTGAGCAGCTGAATTCACCACCAGGATCTGCCTGCCGCCTGGGCTGCCTTTCAACAGTGGGCCCTGGAGGAACTGCCTGCTTTTTTGGCTGGACGGTCACATCCGCCCCTGAAATGCCATTTTCAGCACTCCCTGCTGCCTCTATGCTCACAGCTTTCAGCACTCCCTGTGCCGGCATCTTGCTCTTCCCAGCTTCTGCTTCAGCCCGGACTCTGGCCCTCCCACCTGCCCGCTCGGACCCATGGGGTTGCATGCCACATGACCTGGCCTCAGAGTCTGCTGGGTGCCTGGCACACAAACCCGGTAACCATGCCATTCAACTGGCAGCCTAGGAGCTAGATCAACCCATGGCCAGTTTACTCAGGCACATGCTCTCCCTGAGAGCTGGCAGCCATCTTGAAATCCTCCTTCTAGACTCCCGGCCAATCCTGGGAGCTGGCAGCCATATTGAAATCTCATCCAGCACTTATTCCACCCAACAGCTCCACAGCATGCTCCCAGCTCTGCAGATTCTCAGTGCTTACACTGTGGTAATCTTCCCCTTCCTTGGGCAAGTGGGTTCTGGTTTTTAGCCTTTTCTGGACTTGGGTTCATAGCTGTTAAATCCAAAATTTTGGTGTCCACATTCTCTGGGGTGGCCGGGCTGCCCTATGGTTGTATAAAAGAAACGGAGATGTCCTTTCTCAAACACAGCCCCGTTGTTTCTGGACCTTAGGCAGGGTTTGGGATGCCGAGTCCCTGCTTTCGTCCTCGCCTGCTGACCAGTCATGGGGGGAAGTCAGCCATCAAGGATTGATTTCCAGTCCACACTAGACCATGTTCTGGTTAATCTCCAGACTCTGGGTTTATCTGGGGAACTGTGCCCTGAGTGGCTCATTTTTTTTCTGTACAAAAGTTTGGCCGTCATATGAATTAGGTAATGATTTTTGATGGCCTGAGATGGGTATGTTAGATCTTAGAATGTTGACTGCTCTCAGTAACTTTTGCAAATGGTCTGGTAAATGGTCAGAGGTACTGTACATACAGGCTTTTCTGTGCCTGTGTTCCAAGGTTTCCTCCCCTCCCAGCTCTACTGCCTGAGTCATGCTGGCTGGGGATTCCCACCAGCCGCAGCCGCCATCTTGGTCACCATATGGAAACTCACAGGTGCCACCTGGTGGTCTTTCTGGGTCACAGGCCTGCAATTGTGCTGATTCATGGTCGCCATTTGCGATGACACATGGATGCCAGAATCTGACCCGGCCGAGTCACAGGCTCAATTTCTTGATGACCCTGACCCACAAGGCCTCTCTTTACCACCGAGGTCGCCATCTTATTCCTGGGCGGTCTCCCACTCTAACCCACTTCTTTCTCCCCTGCCTTCCTCCCTTAAGGGACCAACCCTTACCTCTCCCTCACCTATCCCTGTAGGTCACCTCACCCGTTCCAGAAAGAACCCCCTTCTCTCATGGCCCCACTTTGTGAGGTGGCTGGTGCAGAAGGCGTGGTCTGTGTCCATGTTCCTTTTTCCCTTCCTGACCTTGCTCAACTCGAAAAGAGACTAGGTTCTTTGTCTGCCAATCCCTCTGGTTTTATTAAGTAATTCCAACATATTCTACAAGCATATGATTTAACATGGCGGGATCCTCATGTCATTTTAACTTCTTCTTTAACTCCAGACAAACACGATTGTATTCTGAAGGCTGCCAGGGAACAGGCCGACCAGGCTCACCTGACCAATCTACAGCTCCCTACTGGAATAGCTGCAGTTCCTTCTGAGGATCCCCACTGGGATTATAATGACCGGGGTGAGGGAATAAAAAATAGAAATCATATGATACTCTACCTTCTTGATGGTATGCAAGATGCCTCCCATAAAGTGGTTAATTATGATAACCTGAAGGAAATCACCCAAGGCACAAATTAAAACCCAGCATATTTTCTTAATCAGTTGCAAGAGGCTTTTATCCTCTATACCCACTTAGATCCATCTTCTGAGGCAGGCTCGGTTGTATTGGCCACCTATTTTATTGGGCAATCAGCCCCTGATATTCAGAGAGAATTAAGAAAGGCTGAGGACAGTCCTCAAACCTCTAGATTTGGTGAACATGGCATTTAAAGTTTTTAATTCCAGAGAGGTACAGGCGGAATTGGAGCGTATACTCCGACTTCACCAGATGGCAGATCTACAGGCCCAAGCCTGTAGACTTTAATAAAGTCAGTGCCTCCTGTTCTACTTGTGCTTCTGTGTCTCCCCAAGGAGGCCTTCGCCTCTCCTTTCCTACCCACCAAATGAGAGGACACTTGCCAGGACAGGACTGTCAAATCGACTTCATCCATACGCAACCCTACAAAAAACTTAAATATCTTCTTACCATGGTTGATACCCTAACAGGTTGGGTAGAGGCTTATCACTCAAAGGACGAGGCAGCTGGCATGGTGGCCGATGTTTTATGCTCAAACATCATCCCTCGATTTGGACTCCCTATTTCATCACAGTCTGATAACAGACCAGCTTTTATTTCTAAGGTTACCCAACAGGTGGCACAGGCTCTTGGCATTTCACGGAAGCTCCACATCCCATACTGACCGCAGTCATCAGGAAAGGTAGAAAAAATGAATGGGATCCTTAAGAACCACCTAACAAAACTCACTCTAGAGCTGCAAGTATCATGACCTGAACTCCTGCCACTAGCTCTGGCCTGTTTGAGGGCCACCCTGCGAAGCCCCACCTTTATGAGCCCCTTTGAATTCCTGTACAGTCACCCTTTCCTGCTTAATCATGCCCTCCCTTCAGACCCCCCTCCTTTGTCTTCCTATTTTCCTTGTCTTTTCTCAGGCACCTTCTTAGGGAACATGCTGATTGGTATCTTCCCCAACTCGGGACTGAAGAAGCAGCTCCACACACTTCAGTCAAGGCTCTTAAGCCAGGGGATCAAGTCCTCCTCCAGTCACTTCAACCAAAACATCTCTAACCATGGTGGACTAGATCCTTCACAGTGATCCTCACCACACCTACCATAGCCAAACTAGCATCATCTTACCCAGCTAAAAAGGGCTTCGTTACAACAGTCCTATGACACATTCTCTTGCACAGTGTTGGGCCCTACTAAGCTTCATTTTTCTCAGCATAATTCTCTTTGATGATTTTATTTTAGCAGGTCCACTTGTTTACATACTACAGTGCTCTCCCTCTTTGGAGGGAGTATTAAGCCTCTAAAATCCATTACTGACACTCCTGACCCAATAGCATGTTTCCATTGGACCAGACAGACTGATACCCACTCACTGCTGAAAAGAGTGGCGTGTGTTTCTCTCAGGAAAATGCTGCTATTAATTATTCTGGTCTAATGAAAAACTGCTAAAGGGGTGGTGTATGTCTTCCTCAGAGAAAATGATGCTATCATATTAATAAATCTAGTGACAATCTACCTCATATCAAAAAGGGCTTCTGCCCAACCTGAGATCTGCCGTCGCAATTTTTTTTTTCTTTTAATAGCCCCTTGCCTGTTAAAGTCTCCTTGAATGCACATCACCAAGTTGTCCAGGGTAACCTCCAACTCTCGTTGCAGCCACACTCCCACCTGCCCACTTCTGGAAGATCCGACGTCTCCCGGCCAAGGGCCCCCCTTATGACACCCCTTGACAGCAGGAAGTAGCTCGAGATGCGAATCTTCACCCATTATCAACAAAAGGCTCGGATGGTAAGTCGGGGTCCCTCACCCACGTGACTTCCTCTCCCACATTGCCTCTGCGATGGCAGGAAGCAGAACCCTGAAGGCTGAAAGAGTCTGCCCCGCAAGCAGTATCTCATGAGAGGGGCAATGTTTTCATGTTTAGTTCCACCCCCCAAAGTACTGGCTTGGACTACTTCCTCCCTGGAACCCAGATGACTCCAATGGCCGAGCTGGGACTGATCCCTTCCCATGGCTGGTAGACTCATCCTGAAGGGCGCTGAATAAAACAGATCACTGACTGTTTGTCTCCGTCGCAGTTTTCTTTTTCATTGAGTACATTAAGAAGCAATGGAAGCCAGGTATGAAATTCTAGTACTTGAGAGGCTGAGACACACCTGAAATTCCAGTACTTGAGAGGCTGAGATGGGAGAATCACAGGTTCAAGGCCAACCTTTGCATCTTATCAAAACCCTCAGCAATTTATCTAGATCATGTTTCAAAAAATAAAAAAGGAAGAAAGAAGAGATAAAGATGGGGTGTAGCTCAGAGATAGAATGCCAGAGATAAAATGCTTGGGTCAATCCCCAGTTTTTGTTTTTTGTTTTTTTTAAAGCAGAAGTAGAAAGTAAAAAATGGCTGAAACTGCTGAGAAGTTACATCTTATGTTTGTGTTTTCCTTCCATAATTTTGGTCTCCAAGAAAATCTTCTAAAACAGTAATGAAAGCCAGATGGTGATAGTCTCAGGATATGACTCTAGAACTCTGTGCCTCATAGGTAGGAGAATAGTAGAATCTTACATAAAATCATGAAATAAAAACCAGTTAATAAATAAAATCCATTTCTGAGTACTTATGATTCTAGGAACGTGTGTGTGTGTGTGTGTGTGTGTGTGTGTGTGTGTCACTGAACCCAGGGGTATACTACTCTTGAGCTAAAACCCCAGCACTATTTTATACTTTTAATGTTTAAACAGGGTCTAAGTAAGTTGCTAAGGGTTTTGCTAAGTTCCTGAGGCTGGCCTTATGCCTGTTATCCTCCTGTCTCAGTCTCCTAAGTACTATGTTACAGGTGTGTGCCACCACACCCAACTATCAGGAACTATTTTAAGCATATGTATTTAATCAAGTACTTTGATTAATATCTCACAATGACTAAAAAAGTGACTGATAAGTAAAATAAAAAATTAAATGCGAGTAAAATAAAAATAAGTGAGTACGGCGGAGTGTGAAAAACACGAGAGAGGTCCGGTACACGTGGCATGTAAAGTTTTAATGGCACGGCTCTCCCGGGGATCAGGGCGAGGCACCATGGGGCCCGCGCGCCTGTCCGAAGCTAGAGGATGCGGGCCCTCCTTTTAAAGGCATGCATCTCGCGAGATGGGGGTTTTACTCGTGGGAACGCCCAATTCTTGCGGGGGGGGGGGGGGGGGTTTCAGCCCCTCCCTTGCCCTGCAGAGGTCATGTGACACAAAGTCACATGAGTGCAGGACCCAACTTAACAGTGACCAATATCCTCATCTTCAGTTTATATAGGAAAAAATATTTAAGAAACTTGCTGGATACACCAAGTATTTGTGCATCCATATTTATACCACTTTGATCCTTGCTGTGATGTATAACTACAATGCACCAATAAAAGCATTAAAAAAGGAAAAAAGAAACTTGCTTGGCTTAATAGTGCCAGTGGAGGAGGGCTGGGGTCTGAAGCCTAGCTGTGTAGCTTCTTATTTGCTCCATAACATGCTTTCTTAGCAAGGAAATGAACCTATGATTAAATTCCATTTCCATCAAATATTTTGATCCTTACTGCTAAAGATAAAAAATTCAATGACACTTGTTAAAGCACAATAAGAAAGACCTTATTTGGGACCATCACAGCTGGTATGGTGACTACTGCCATGGAATCCTGCCTGGTGGAAGAGAGACTGGGCACAGCTCCAAACACAGCCTGGGAAAATGGAATTGATAACCAAGGAGAGGGTGAGAGTCATCGATTGGGAAATTACCAGGAGAAAACATCAGGGGTAAGGGGTATTATGAATAAACGAATCTAACAGAAATCTTGCTAATGATAGGTCAGAGAGATCAGTCATTGTGTAGGGGATAGGAGAGGATAGGATGAAGGTCTGATTGAATACTGAGGGTGATCAAATATTGAGGATGAAGGGTGATAGGTCAGGTTCCTCCCTTCCTGCATGAGACTCCACAGTGGGGACAGGAGGCAGAACCCCAGAAGCTAGAAGTGGAGATATCACGAGATTCCAGGTGTCATGAGACTCCAAACATTGCGAGACAATTTCCAGGCATCATGAGACGCTGGAAGTCATGAAAGAATCAGCATTTGCACACTGCTAGCCCCACCCCAAGCCCCCACTTTAAATATTGGGGTACTTCTACTCCTACTGTGACTCTGCTGACCACATGGCTCATTGGTCACTTCCCCCATGGTCAGCAGACCCACCCAAAGGCACTGGTTGATTAAAGCAGCTTTTGATAACTAGGGTAGTGTTTACCTTCTTCACAACCCCCACTCAATTTCTTGCTAAGAGGGTTCTTGCTAAAATGACTTAGCAGGTTCTTTACTGAAGCTAAATTTTACAAGGAATTGTACAGATGGGCCTAGGGAAAGCACGGACTGCATGCTGGGCCATTGACTGGGTCACTGAGAAAAAGATAACTTGGCCCTCTCAGAAAGTGTGGTATTGAGATAGGAGAGAATAAATAAAATGTTAGGTAGAAATAAGATGAAGTGTGAAGGACAGTAAAATATAGCTTTAAAATCTGGAAAGTTCATAATATCTAACTCCATCCTTTGGGTGTGTTCTCTTTCAGACAAAAGTCTCAATGAGCCACACCCTTAATCACAATAGCCCTTCTCCCACCAGCCTGAGATTCCTGAGATGCTTAGTGAACAAAAGGTCCATGTCCAGGAACCTGAAGATTAAGAAGAAGCCAAGACTTCTGCTGTGTGATACCACCCACAGAACCCATTGGTGTTCAATAAAAGAACTGAAAAAGCTGCAAAAACCCTCTTGCCTGGATGCTTTCCACCTTTTAAGATGGCCTGGCTTCCTCCTCAAATCTCTCATTTTCCTAAATAAAACATTTGTCTTTTCTTTGACTGGCACATGCTGAAATTCTTTTTTGCCAAGTAAGCCAAGAACCTTACAGAATTGTCATGGTTTCCCATGAGAGTATGAGCCATGAGAAAGACAAACTTTCTCATTTAATTAAACAGTATGGCAAGTAATTACCATGAGAGTAACTGAAACTGGGAAAGGTGGCACATACCTGTAATCCCAGTACTTGGAAAGCTGAGACAAAGGAATCAACAACTCAGAGACCCTGTTTTTTTTTAAAGGTTGGAGATGTAGCTCTGTGGTAGAATGCCCTTGGGTTTAATCTCCATTATTCCTCATTCAAAAAAGAGTAACTGGAAATTATGGAAAATGAAAAAATTTTTTTACTTCTTAGCGACTGCAAAGTGCTTTTACATGCAATATATCTTTTATAAGTCACACACACATGCATATGTACAAAATGGCAGTGAGGTAGGGAAGGAGTGGATTGATATCTCTGTATAAGATGATGAAAAATGTATTGCACAGAATCTTTTGAAGGGCAATTTATTTTGGAAAACGAATGATTTAGAAGGTGACCCAGAGAAAGAACCTGGGTGTGGAAAAAGCAGTTTTTCTTCAGACAAAGAAAAAGTTGCTTTGTCTTCAGGATTAGGAATAGCCAAAGCAAAAGGACCAGCAAAGCAGAGACAGGGAGGAAAGACGGGGCCCCGGAGGGGAGGCAGGGAGAGAATTACAGGGCAATTCCATCATGGATCCCCTTGCTTTAGGCCCAGGTGTCTGTGGCATAGAGCCTTCCAACAGGTCAAAGTGTTAGGGAGTTAGAAATGAGCAAACAGGAGGAAATGGGACAGAATAGAAGTCCTTTTAAATGAAAATAACCTTTTTAAGTGGAAATTTCAAGAGTGTGAGAAGACTCTACTCCCTGCAGAGCCTCACTTAGACTCTCCCCATGGGAAGGTGGGAAAGGGCAGAGACACCAGATTCACCTAGGAGTAGTGGGAATAAGATGTTTGCCACCCCAAATAAAGCATGCATGAGGAAGGAGGGAATGTAAGGCCACACAGGAGACTCCACTTGGTTTTTAAACTTTAGAAAGCAGTTTGAAAGAAAGCTTGAGACATTTTTATCTAGAACATAACTGCCATAACCATCTTTGTATCATGGTCCCTCATCATTTTCATAAGTAAACCTTTCCTATTCCCCATTCAGTCTTTGTGTGTGAACTTTTTCCACTCAGAGATGTAAGGACCAAGGTGTAGATTATTACCCAATAACATATATTCTCTATGATAAAAAGGTTACACTTCCAAGAAAGGGCCTGGAAGGGTCCATTTCTGGAGTGGACAGTGGTGTACAGTATAAAGTGGCTAGACTTAAATTCACTGTAGACACCTTTCTCATGCATATGTTATTTGGGGTGGTCAGTGTCTTTTTCTTGGCATACCTTAGTGGTTCTGCATTGTCTCCATCCTTCCCACGAGGAGGATTCTGAGTTTGGCCATGTAGTAGGCTTAGATTTCAGATATCCCTGTAGTTTTCCAACTGAGGCTATTTTCATTTAAAAGGGTCTGTTTAACCTCTTCCCTCAGGTGCTCCAAGTCTGTCCCACATTAGCCCAAGTGCCCATTTGTATCTAAATAACTAATATAACCAGGTTCCAATTCACATGGTATTTATTTCCATTTTTAGTTATAGAAGTATATATGCTCAAGGATCTTTATTTATTTATTTATTTATTTTTGTGGTAATTGAGATGGAACCCAGGAGCATTCTACCTCTGAACTATAACCCCAGTCCTATTTTTTATTCTTTATTTTAAAACAGTGTCTCAATGAGTTGCAAAATGTCTCACTAAGTAGCTGAGGCTGTCTGTGAACCAAGATCCTCCTGTCTCAGCCTCCCAAATGCTGAAATTACAAGCATGCTACACCACATCTGGCTCTGGTTTTTATTTTTAATTTTATAATTATATGTGTCCAACAAACAAAATGTGGAAAATGCCTGCTGGTACAGAATAGTCCTATTAGCCAAAGAATCCCTCTTTCCACTTTACTGTCCTTCCTTCCTATCTTTTGTGTTTTCATGTTATAGTTCATCAATAGTGTAAAATGTTAGGGATTGGGAGAATATGGTTGTGGTGAAACTGGTCCCGGGAACCCCTGTTAGGGTTCTGGACACAATTTCCCCCAACCCATAACAAAACCCAAAAATGATCAAAAACAGAAAATCACCGCGGGTTCTTGTCCTAAGCTAAGAATAAATATGCATAGCTTGGACAGTTGCTGAAGATTTAAAGAAGTTTATTAGAAAGATAGAAATACAGAAAATAGAAGTACAGCCCCATGCCAAAATGGCATGGGGGGTGACTCGAAATGAATACACCAAAGGGATTACACGTGGACTCAGCCTTTTATACCCATGACCTCCATCTTGTTTGCATGACTCTGACATAGTGAACGTCCCTGTAAGGTACCTCCCCTTAACTCTGTAAGGTACCTCCTCCCCCAATAAGGTGTGGCAAGGTGTCTACTTAAATGAAGGTAGACCTCTCCTACCATCTTAGCTGGCTTATCATATAGATCTGTCTTTAGATAGAGAAAGGCCTAGTTCTCCTCTCCTATTGACTTGCTAATTACATGTAGCTAAGTCCATCTAAGTTTCAATAGCTGTTTGCTTCCTGACCAAAGCCAAGCCTTTTTCTCTCCAGGTCTGCCGCCGCCATTTTGACACAATTATTTTTGAAATATACTAATAATCAGAGCTTTCTCAAATCTTCCTAGGCCATTCCCAATACTGGCACATAACAGAGCTTATGCATTTCTGTTGCCTGGGTTTTCACTTCCCATGTTGTGAGAATTTCCTCAATTGTCTCAACATCATCTGTTACTTGCCTTCTTCCACAGTAGAAACAGCTTTTTTCTGTAGACCTTGCCTTTCATAAGACCCAGTAGGACAACCTCTGACCTGGGATGGGCAAACCCTAACAGCAAACAAACATAAAAAAACAAACAAACAACAAACAAATATCTTTCCATATTTCCAGTGCTATTTGCCAAGACTGAGAAAAATTTTGCATTGAACACTTATTCAAAAGAGCAAGAGTTGGGCTTTGTGGTTCATACCTAAAATCTCAGTACTCAGGAGGCTGAGACAAGTGGATTACAGGTTTGAGGCCAGCCTCAGCAACTTAGTGAAGCTATCAGGAACTTAGCGACACCTTGTTTAAAAATTTCTTAAAAAGCCAGGGTTAATGGCTCAAGCTTGTAATCCCAGCATTTGGGAGCCTGAGACAGGAGGATCGTGGCCCTGTTCAGCTTGAAGAAGCTCGATTGAGTCATCTTCCTTATTTCTTTGCTATGGGTACATGTATGTAGCAATAATGGGGAAAAATTGATCAGGAAATTAGCTCATGTTAATGTTTATAGAATTATAAAAGTCAAAATGTATTTTCTGTATGTTCCTTTGGCCTGACAGGTGTCAGGAAGTTACTAGACAGAGGGGGGGGGGGGCGATGTACCAGTACTGAGAATGGCCTAGGAAGATTTGAGAAAGCTCTAATTATTAAGATATTTTAAAAAATTGGGTGAGGAGCAAATCTGTGAAAGACCTGGTCTTGGTTTTGGTCAGGAAGCAAACAGCTATTGATACTTAGATTGACTTAGCTAAAAGTAATTAGCAAGTCCATAGGAGAGGGGAGTTAGGACTTCTTTCTAAAGACAGATCTACATAATAATCTAGCTAGGATGGGAGAAGGGGATTGTCCTTTGTGAAAGACACTTAGGCGGGAAAGTACACCTTGGTGGGAAAGGAAGGGCAGGTACCTTACAGAGACGTTTACTACGTCAGAATTATGTGAACAAGATGGAGGTCATGTGTATAAACAGTCTGATCCACATGTTGTATCTTTGGTGAATTCGTTCGAAACCCCCACCCCCCCTCCCACCGTGCCACTCTTGAATGGTATGGGGCTGTAACTGTCTTCTGTATTTCTATCTTTTAAATAAACTTCTTTAAATCTTCAGCATATATATTATGAAGAGCTAATATGCCCCTGGGTTCAGTTCCTACTACTACTACTACTACTACTACTACTACTACACACACACACACACACACACACACACACACACACACACAGAGAGAGACAAACAAACTAAATAAATGAAATAAAAATAAAGAAGAAATCCATCGCAGTAAGGCTCAAGACTTTTAGAGTAGGGGAGAGATATTGAACTGGAATTTGAATACAATAGTTTTAAGTAGAGAAGTATAGCTGTTAGGCAGAATTAGCCAGTGGATGGAGGTTACTATTCTGTATTTTAAACGGTAGTAAGAGAAAGTTGATTAGGAATTCAGGGTGGGGAGGAGGAGCTTGATTGATTGTCAAAGGCAGTGAGGATTCTTCACACAATGGCTTGGCAGGATTTCTTACTACACTGATCTCAGGCTGAGCTTGATGGCATATGCTTGTAATCCCAGCATTTAGGAGGCTGAGACAAGAGGATCACGGTTTGCGGCCAGCCTCAGATACTTAGTGAGACCCGATTTCAAAATAAAGAATGAAAAATAGGGCTGGGGTTGTAGCTTGAAGGCAGGATGCCCCTGGGTTTCATCCTCAGTACCTCAAAAAAACAAAAATAGCAACCCCCCCCCCCCAAAAAAAAATGAGCTCAGCACACCAAGGACCAGGGCTGGTGGAGAACACCACTCAGGAGTCTGCCTTAAGTTTAGTCAAGGAAGCGGTGCTTATCATGGACCATGCCGCTGAGTTTGCTTATGAGGATGGTCCTACTGTGGGCACTGCACCACCTCAGTTTTCTCTAGCTGAGAGCACAACTTATCTATTTCTTGACATTCCTTTCTCTTGGAGAATGAGTCTGCAACATGGAGTCGTTGCTTTATTTGGCCGATTCTCCATTTGCCCTTGGTGTTTTCCAGGACCAGGAGAAGAGGATTAGAGGAAGGAGAGTGGGGTGTGGTGGGTTGTTGGTGGCCAGGTAAGACGGGAGGATTAGCTGAGATCCTAATTATGAGATAAATTTTGGGGAGGGTTGGGGGGAGGGTAGAAATTTATCTTTAGCTGTGAATATGAGGGAACTTAACTCCACAAAATTGAGAGCCAGTCTCCCACTCCTGGGACATCTCCTTAATGAGGATACAGGGTGTGTAAAGTGATCCTGCAGAAACGTTCCCTGAATAAAGTCCTATCATGTTTGCATGCCTATTTGGATAAAGTCATCACCCAGGAGAGAGACTTGCTACTGTCCTGTAGGTCTAGGAGACTGTCTGTGTGGGGAATGATGAAAATCTGTACCCTGGCCTCATTTGGGGATCATTACTGTGACTTTAAAATTCAAGATATATCGCTTTCCCAGACAGGCCGCCTGAGCGTAGCCCCAGAGCCTTTGGGTGATTAATGTCTAGTATCCCTGATGAGTGAGCTCTGAAGGAGCCAGACTGATGAAATTAGAATGTTGTGTGTCACTTAGCATTTCCCTGGATGACTCCCTGCACCTTGTCATTTATCCTATTCTCTTAGAAGTCAGACGTCAGTTACATTGCCAAGTATCTGGGAGTTTAGTGAGAAACTTGATTGAGGTAGGATTTCTTTTCTTTTTTTCCAAATGATGATTGCCCTTAAGATTAATGCTCCATCATTTCCATGAGTGTTTTTCAAGAGTAAAATATAGAGACTAACACTTACGCTGTAAGAATTTTAAGTAACACAGGTGAGCCTCCCAGTGTAGGACTAACATAGCCCATGTCCGCAGTGGGGGTAGGCACTGCTGTTGCTATTATATGGGAGGGATATTTGATGATTTCTTTTATTTCAAATCCAATTCTTGTAAATTTTTTTTTTGTGTGTGTTGGGGGTGGGGAAAGTGGGGATTGAACACAGGGGCATTTTAACTCTGAACTACACCCTCAGACTGTTTTTTATTTTTTTGTTGTGGAAAAGCATCATGCTAGGTTGCTGAGATTCTTGCTGCTATGTTGCTGAGGCTATCCTCAAACATACAGCACTCTTGTCTAAGCTTCCCAAGTACTGAAATTACAGGTATGTGTCATGACACCTGGCTTCTTGCAATTCTGAGACCAACATGTCTGGTTGTCTTTGGAGTTCTATTGAATTTAAGTAGTTCAGGTTATGCCGAGAAGAACATACATTATTAAAATGAAATAATCATAATGAATCATTTCTGAAAACTTTACCAGATCCCAGATGTTGTTCTAAGCATTTTTTTGTGGATTCTCTCATTCACTACCCAAAGCCACTCATGAGAGAGTGCACCACAGAAGGAAAGCAAAGGTTGCAAAGGAGCCTGAAATATCATGTCTTAGAAAACAAACTTATGCATAAGATTCTCACCTGACACAGTCCTGGTGCCGGGTCCAACTCAAACACAGACCATCTGAGCTTCTCAGTCATTCCAAGTATATCATCTTCATCTTTATGAATGAAGCTGAAGAGCTGCCGTGTTTGTGCTTTAGCTGTTCAAATGGGCAGATGGAGCATGGAAAAAATATGTCAACCAAACCATCCTAATTCCCATGTCTACATGAGGTCCAAATTTCTTCCCTACATTTAACTGAATCTTTGTATCTATAGAACTCAGCAAAGTTCCTGGCAGAATGCATGCTTAGCAAATGAGCATTGAAAGGATAAATTCAATGAAGTTTTTATTGTTATTATTATTATTAATTCTTCTTCTTCTTCTTCTTCTTATTATTATTATTATTATTATTATTATTATTATTATTATTTTGGTATTGGGAATTGAATCCAGGGGCATTCTAACTCTGAGTTACACCCCCAACCCTTTTTCATTTTTAATTTGAAACAGGGTCCCACTAAGTTGCTGAGAATCTCATTAAGTTGCTACGATTGGCCTCAAACTCACAATCCTCCTTTCTCAGCTTCCCAAGTACTTGGGTTTACCACCCATGCCAGGCGTGGTTAATGATTCTTACAAAGTTACAAAGTAGGAGTTACTGTTATCTCACTTTTTCAGATGAAGAAATTTAATTCCATGTAAATGTAATAGCATTTCAAGATAACAGCTAGAAAGAAACATGTGGGGACAGTACATGCAACATCTGTTGAGTGCTGCAATCCTGACACTCTGCTGAGATCTGCATTTATGTCTTAGTGAATTTTCACAGCAGTACAGTACAATGGTACAGTACAAGATAGAGAGTAAGCATTATTATTAGAGGAGAGAATGGGGACATTAGATCTAAATTACATAGACAAGATCACTCAGCTAATTGGAGACAGGACTTTGGACAGAGAAATAGGTTCATTTCCAACTCCTGTCTCCTCTCTGCTAGAATCCACAATCATAGCTAATAATAGTAAACACATAAAGTGTATAAATTATTTGACAAGTTCTGTGCTAAGTGTTTTTTTATTTATTACTCATTGAACCCTCCTAAGAATCATAATGGTATGAGTACTATACTTATGCCAAATTTACACTGGGCTAACACACTCTCTCTAGTTTACAAACTTTGAACTGAACTATCTTCTCACTTGGGAGACTCAATGACACTGTCTCCTCACTTCCCTAAAATTTTGGAAGTTTAAGGAAGTGGAATTTGAACTAATTAGTTTGTAGATAATCTTTTTTTCCCCTGACCTCTTGCTTTTAGGATTGATCCTCTTGTTTTTGATGTTTTGCAGTTTGAAAACAGAACGTTAATTTCCAATTACTTATCTTGTTGGGATTTGTTGTGTTTCCTGAATCAAAGGAATCAGACTTTTGAAAATTTCTGGAATTTTTTAGCTATTTCTTTTTAATATTTACACTCATATTATATATATATATATATATATATATATAGCCATTCAACTTGTCATATGTATATATTGCCATTTAGCATTACTTCTTCGAACAAAAAAAAAATCTATTTCTAGCTGGGCATGGTAGTGAATGCTTGTAATTCCAGTATAGTACTTGGGACACTGAGACAGGAAGATCTCAGGTTCGTGCCCAGCCTCAGCTACTTAGTGAGGCCCTCTGCAACTTAGTGAGACCCTGTTTCAAAATAAAGAATAAAAAACAGAGCTAGGGGTATACTCAGAAGTAGAATGACCCTGAATTTATTCCTAGTACTGCAAAAAAATAATCATTTATTTTATGGTCTGTCTACTTGTTGATGATTTCTTCAAATTGAGTTACTGATTCATGAATTCTCTTTTGGGTGTATCAATTATGCTGTGCTCCTATTACAGTACAAATAAAAAAGTTATACTTTTTATATTTTGACTCTTTTTTTTAAAACCTACATGGTCTTGTTCCTGGATCATATTTTTATTTCCTTAAATATGTTATATTTACCTGACGGGCGTGGTGGCGCACGCTTGTAATCCCCGCACTTGGGAGGCGGAGACAGGAGGATCATGCAGGTTCGTAGTCAGCCTTGCTGGCTTAAGAGACCCTGTTTCCAAATAAATAAAAAATATAAAATAGGTCTGGGAGTGTAGCCTGGAGGT
Organism: Muscardinus avellanarius; assembly: GCF_963383645.1. Classification (NCBI taxonomy): domain Eukaryota; kingdom Metazoa; phylum Chordata; class Mammalia; order Rodentia; family Gliridae; genus Muscardinus; species Muscardinus avellanarius. Next base: position 123,705,495 of record NC_137791.1, read on the forward strand.
AGAAGGGCTTCCAGGAACCCCAGTACCACCAAAAAAAAGTTAGATTTACTCTTTCATATTTTATATCTGGTAAATTTCAATATATGCAAAGATTTGATTTTGCTGATTCTTGTTCACATTGACCTATTCAGAGTGGATTTTTGCTCCATTGTCTTATCTTCTTTAATTTTGGCATTCAAGCTAATGTTTATGTTGTTCCTTGAAAGCATATTTGTATTTGTTTGTGACAGGTTTCCTGAGAGCTATCAACCTAAGATCACTTTAAATTAAATTTACTTCTTTTTTTATTTTTTGCGGGTCTGGGGGTGGAACCCAGGGGCATTCAACCTCCGAGCTACACCCCCTGACCTAATTTTTATTCTTTATTTTGAAACAGGGTCTCACTGAGTTGCAGAGGGCCTCACTAAGTAGCTGAGGCTGTCTGCAAACCGCAGTCCTCCTGTCTCAGCCTCCTGAATGCTGGGATTACAAGCGTGTACCACCATACCTGGCTTTTAAATTAAATTTATTGGGAGATAATGCAAACTTAAAGCTCAAACTCACACGAAGACACACCTGTAGTTACACATCCTTCCAGCTTCTTTATTGCTTCTTAAATATTTATCTATGAATTTAAAATGATAATTATAATATTTTTATCATATCGAGGTATTTTGCAACAATAAAGGATCAATGGGTATTTTTTCTTACATATTTCTGGAAGTGGCATTGAATTCAACTTCAAGTTCAGTGTACCAATTTCCACTTTATCTAAAAGGTGCTGAGTATACTCACCAGCTCCTTTAGATTATATTTCTGGACCCCAACTTGGTAGCAGCGAGCATGGATAGAGGTAAGAACTTGATGAGGTCAATAGAAAGACAACAGCCCTCTTACTTGTCAGTTCTACTTGGGAAATGTGGCCACTGATTGGCCTCAGAAGCACAGCCTGTGATGTGGTCACCTGCTCTGTGTTTGGCACCTCCAGGTGAACAGACTTTACAGCATCCCCGCAGCAAGTCTGTCTTCTCTAAATGGCCAATCCCAACCCCAGCTGCCTATGACTTGCTCATCTCCATTCCAAAAAAGAATAATGTCTTGGTGATGGAGTGTGTCTATATAGCTCCTAAGGAGATTTGGCCTGAGCGGCCTATGGCCTAAGGCAAAACTTTAAGTAAAGTGATTCAGCAAAAAAGGGGCAAAGATGGCGGGCGCCTGGAGGAAGCTAGGAAGGCGTGGTTTCCCCATTCATTATGGGTGGGGAGACTGAGCGGTTTTTCCCTTTCTACCTTTAAAGGAGCTTCCTGCACACATGAATGGCTCATGTACTGGCCTGGGATTGGCTGTAAACTACGTGCTAGTGATCTTTATCCCGGATAGGCTAGGCTATTTCTCATGGAAATTCCCCTCGTGGCTTGGTGCTATATAAAGAACTGCTTGCAGAGAAATAAATGAGATCTCGCTTGACTTGACTCCCGGCTCGTGGGTTTGTGTTCGATTCGTCAGTACTCATCATTTCGACAAGCCCCGTCAGCTGTCGGGCTGGATTCCCGACATCTTGGATTCTCTTCTTCCATCACTTCTACAAGACTAAATGTCATCTTCTCCAGGAGACCACTCTAGACTGTCTTGGATCCAACTGACCATATCACACACCCCCTTCTCTCTGTAGCTGATTATTATTTCCCTTGTACTTTTAATTTCCTTAAGTACCTGCCTCCATTTCCAAACTAGCAATCGCTTGATGACTGGTGCCCCAGCATACTCATCTAGGCCTACTTATTCCCTAGTCTGAGACCTTGAGATACATTTCCACTACTAATAACCTCATTAAACATTAATTTCTCCCATTAATTTTTTTGGACACCAGCCTGTTCTAGGCAGCATGCTATTCCAGAGCTACAGTAGTAAGACACAGCAGCTGGAAGTTTTCATTGAATTGCAGAGAATTCTTTTTCTAATCTTCCATAGTTCTTTGTCCATGTAGATGTTATGGTACCACTTTATGGGGCAATTATTTTATCATGTGTCCATGTCTCCAACATTATTGTTTTTTAAGGATAACAAACAATTTATTTATTGATTTTTAATTTCCCTAGTATGTGGGGATGAACTATAGCCTGTGGGTCAAATTTGGCTTGTTGCTGGCTTTTGCATGGCCTGTGAGCTAAGAATGGTATTTGCATTTTTAAAGTCTGAAAGAAATGCAAAGACTTTTGCAATGCAGAAAAATAAAAACTCTAAAACATAAATTTCTGTGCCCATAACTTTTATCGGAATATAGCTACTCAGTCACTTACATATTACCTATAGGTAGTATTTACATTTTAATAATGGCAGTATTGTATGGTTATAAAAAGAGACCATCGGGATAACAGGCTAAAAGTATTTATGGGTTCACTATTTACAGAAAACGTTGCAGAGCTCAGATCTAGCACATCAACTTTTTGAACAAATTTTGCTGGTGGTGTCTTCAGAGGCAGATAAAGTCTGGGCTAGGAGAAGAAAAGAGGAAGAAAGCCTCATATTTTTGACATATATAATCATCCTCATGGTACCTATGGAGTCTATAGAGAAATGGAAAGCACTGTATGATCACCAGGGTCTGGCTTCTCCTTTTTTATATCTCACAAGAAAGACAAACTTTATTTGGTTCCATCTCCAAATCATTACAGAGGTATAGTAAAGCTTTATGACTTCATCACAAAATAATCCTTGCCAAGGGGTGGAAATAAGACCTTAGAAAGGAAGGGTGAATGATGATAATTATGATGATGATGATGATGGTGGTGATGATGATTTTAGTATTGGGGATTAAATCCAGGGGAATTCTACCTCTAGTCCTTTTCCTTTTCTTTTCTTTCTTTTTTTTTTTTTTTTGATGGTACTGGGGTTCCTGGAAGCCCTTCTACCTCCGGGCTACACTCCCAGACCTATTTTTACATTTTTATATGGAAACAGGGTCTCCTAAGCCAGCGCGCGCGGCTGGCTTCGAACCTGCGCAATCCTCCTGTCTCTGCCTCCCAAGCGCGGGGATCTCCAGCCCTTTTCATTTTTAATTTTGAAACAGGGTCTCATTAAGTTGCTGAGGAGTTTTTCTAATTTGCTGATCCTACCCTTGAACCTATGATCCTCTTATCTCAGCCTCCCAGTACTTGTCATGCCAGAAAAAGGTGAGGTTATAGATACCGAGGAAGGGGAAGAGGAAGACTGTTGAAAAAGGGGGCAAGAGCTGGCTTGGGGAAGGGAGTAGGCCTCTCTGATAAACCTTCTAAGAATGTGACTAGGGGAATGATTAGACTTGAAGTTAATACTCTGTCTTTTAAAATACAGTATGACTTGGATTTTTGCCTTTTCAGAAATCAGGTTGAAGCCCCTACCCTTGAAGGAAATGGGAGAGAAAAATATGTGAAGAAATGGGAGAGCGATGGCATTGGAGGGGAGGCCTTTGGGAGGTTGTTAGGGATAGATCAGGCCACAAGGGCAGGACCGTCATAATTGGATTAATGGCCATATAAGCAAAGAAAGAGACATGTATCATCTTCAAGTGAAAATACTGAGTGTCTTAGTTCAAATTTTTGTATTAAAGTACCATATACTAGGTGACTTATAACAGCAGAAGTTCATTTTTCACAGTTTTAGTGACTGAAAGTCAAGACCCAAATGCCACATGGTTTGGTTCTGGAGAGGGCCCTTTTCTTGGTAGCAGACTGTAACTTCTTATGTCTACAAATGTTGGAAAAGAGAGCAAGAAAGCTCTTCTGTGGTTCCCTTTGTAAGAGCACGAATCCCATACGTGAAAGCTCCTCCTTCATGCTGTAATCACTTCCTCATGGCCCTGTCTCCTAGTATTATGACCCTAGGGGATATGATTTCAACATATGGATTATGAGAGGGAGGAATCACATTGAGCCCATAACACTATATGAGGGCTTAGGAAGAAGATGACTTTAGCAGGCCAGGGAGAGCGCTCACCAGAAACCAAGTCAGCTAAAACTGTGAGAAAGAAACCTTTGCTGCTTCAACCATCCAGTCTAGGGTTTTTATTATAACAGACTGAATTCATTAAGAAACCAAGAAATTTTTTTCTTGATCTTGGAAGAATAAAAGGTCATGAATCAGGCCTTCAATGCTGTCAAGGTCAAGACCTCTTTTGGGGAGATAATTCTCTATTCTCAGTGAAGAGGAGAAGATAATCTTGTTTTCATGCTTGAGAGAATGAGTGAAAAGATGTTGGGACCTTGAAGGAAGGCTACAGAAGGAAAGCAGGAGGTTTATGAATCTGAAGAATATATGTGAGGGCTGTGACCAAGGTAAATGACAGCTGTGAAGGAACATTTTGGAAGTTTCTAGAGCACTAACTTCAAGTGTCCTGGGCAGTCATGACTGGCTTATACAATCAGGCTACCCCTTTGCCACTCTCTACCTTCCTGATCTTCCAGGAGGTGGTAAATCTCCACTTTCTGACCCTCAAAGGGACATTTCACCATCAATGCACTGCATTCTCCTGTTCATGGGGTGACTTGGAGACTAGTTCAGGTTGTGTTCCACAAGAAGCAGATACTGCATGCATAATTAAGGCTTTTAAGGGAGTCTTTGAGGAATCACCACCCATGGATGGAAGAGAAACAGGCTTGGATAAAGAGAAAAGCTCTTCTGTGAATCTCCCCTAAAAGTTTTAACTGATCCCATGGGGAGCTCAGAAGGGAGGACAACTTTGTAAGCATCCCAAATTGGAGTGAGGGGACTAGTCATGTGTGTCCCCATTATCCAGTTGCTGCATGCAGACTGTTGAGGGAAATATGTGTGGCCTTGGGCCAGATGTTTCTCTTCAGCCAGGATGATCCCAAGAGGACTGAGAGCTGAGGGAAGCCCAGTGTGAGCGGTGTCAGCTACTGGCAGGAAAAGTTGTCATTTGGTTCTTAAGTTTTTCTGCATCTATTCACAGGGTCTGTATAAAATGGACTAGGGCATGCTGATACATCCTTTGTACTGGGGTAGGTACACACTTTAATTAGATTATAATGTTAAAGTATAGTCTGAGTTGCAGTGAAAAAAGAAATCTAGTAAGGTAGCTCCCCAATGTCCTTACCAGATGTGGTGTTTTCTCCCATATCACATCAGGACTGTTGTTACTGAAATTGATTTTTTTGTGTGCAAAGAGATTCTGCTTTGCAAAGGAATATAATTCAACTAAAGAAGCCCTTAGCCCAGAAAGCCACTATTACTTGTTTTTAAAATTTGGATCTTGATGAATTCCTTGGATCACTTGACTTTTATTCCTACATGTTATGCTTTTTATATAGGGTGTGCATGTGTGACTGTGTTGTTTGTATGTGTGTGTGTGTGTACATCCAAGTCTGTGCACACACACACATCAGGGCCAGGAGGAGAGCTCTAAGTCTGACTTGGTGGAAAGAATGGGCCTCTTGCCCCTTGTGTATGCTGGGCCTCTGAGCATCCTGATTGAGATGGAGTAGAGATGGAAATCATTGCACTTAATCTGTTTATCTTCTGACTACCTTTTCCATTGGTTTATTCACATGTTTACATTCTAAAATATCAAAGCATTTACAAGAAAAAGGAAAAAAGGAAAACAAGGTTAAATATTGAGCCCAATATAAGGATTTTTGTTTCATTTCTAGAGCTGTTAGACCATCATGCTTTCTTTCTTTTTTTTTTTTTTCAAAATGATAAGAGATGTATTTCCTAATCTAGCAGGGTATTGTGCATGCCATTCAGAAACATGTTCTTGCTCATTTCACAGCTCCAAAAAGGAGTTGACAAACATCAGAAGAGAAGAATTGTAGCTACCGTAGGAATAATAGAGAGAAAAAAAATCAATGTGGAAATGTAATTGAATGTAAGAACTGGTGGTGGTGGAGGTAATTGAATGGTAATATTGTAAGCAGAGACAAGCAGGATCAAACAACTGCAGGACTGCAGTTCACAGATGCATAGCACATCCTTCTCCTTTCTGTGATAACACAGGCCTCCCAGGCAGTGGATAAGACATTATCAGACATGCTCATTCAAACAGAAATTCCCATCTCTCTTTTCCCCATGTCTTTGTTTTGTTTTGTTTTGTTTTGTTTTGTTTTATGAAGAATACCTAGTGACTTGGATGAGTCCAAGAATATGACTTTGCAATGTACCTAACCAAACTAGGGCATGTTTGTTACTGTCCTTGAGACAATCTTAGTAGCAGAATTCAATTGCGTCTAGTCAGCCCACTCAGTCAAGGCACACCGAACCAGATCAGTGATCAGAATACTGAGGTAACCAGGTAAAACTACTCTTTTCCCTTCATTTCCAGTTAAAGAAACTCATAGTTAAAAAAAATTATTTTCCATTACAGAATGAGAGACAGTAAGAATACTTTAATGTGTCTTTATTGGGAGTATTATTCATGGCCATTAAAAGAATCAACAAATAAATCTTCTTGAGAAATACTTTTCCCCCCAGTATCACTTCATGGGACCATTCATTGATTTTGCCTATCAATTCAGGAGAAATCATTACTGTATTATGGCTGGAGTCAGGAGACCTGGATTGTGTGACCTTGGGCCAGTCACTTAATATCTCTGCCACAATCTATATGAAAAAACTGAAAATAACTCTAGCCATTTCAAGAAGAGAAAGTAAGATTAATGATAGCAGGCTTTCTATAGTCTCTGAAGCTGCTTCTCCCACTCCCTAAATCTTTTTTATTTTTATTCTTTTTTTAATTCAAACTCAGCCACCCACATATTGGACACAAAAATGAACCTAGTTTCAAATGCAGGAGGGCAGTGCCTCTCCTCAGATGACTTTCATATATTGGGACAGTGTTAGTCCTTCTAAGTGTGCTCCACCTCCTTTACATGTGAGGAAGAAGAAGGCAGGGGAGAAGTCCATTTGCATTTGGAAGAGTTCATGCACATAATTGCTTTCTTTACTCTGTGGCTTCTTGTACTCAGGCACCCTATTTCTTCAATCACACCATAGTTGGACTCTACTTTTTTTGTGTGTGGTACTGGGGATTGAAACCAGGGACATTCTATCTCCATGCTACACACCACAGCCCTATTTTATTTTTATTTTAAAACAGGGTCTTGCCCCTGAGGTCTGGGCCGCCAGGCCCCGACCCTGGATGCGTGGGTGGGCGCTGGCAGGGCACCCATAGGCGACCCCCTCCCCACTCGGAAGAACCCTGAGGTCCAGGCCACCAGGCCCCAACTCTGGGCACGTGGGTGGGCGTGGGTGGGGCACCCTTAGGCAACCCCCACCCTACACACCCGGAATGAAAAAAAATTTTCATGGTTACCAAGTGCCTGAACCCACATCCTCCCCAAACCACACATACTCTCTTCTCTCTCTCTCTCTCTCTTTTTTTTTTTAAAGGGAAAATAAAAAAGAAAAGTATTCAAGAAGGGTTAAGATGGCTGAGGCGGCAGCTAGAATATTGGAGATGCAGACAAAACATATACATCTGAACTGGAACTTTTGGAAAAATTCCCCATGAAGGAGGACTGAGGCTTCTCTACATCTTTAAGAATCCTGAACATCACCTGTAAGGAGAGAGTCTAGCGGAGACCTAGGAGGAAGGCGGTGGTGGCAGCAGTGGCAGAGATGGCAGTGGAGAATTGTCTTTGGGAGAGGCAGACATCTGATCCAACCCACCCTGATCCTCTGAAGAAATGACCCCAAAGGTCAAATGCTACCATTGTGCATGCTTTGGAACACTGGGCATTATGTGGTATGGGAAAAGAATTTGGGAAAGATTTGAAATGGTGGAGACAGTTGCATTGGCAGTGACAAGTACTCAAGGTAGGCAGAGATCTGACGTAATACACTTGGAACTTTTGAAGAAATTACCTCAGAAGTAGAATACTACTACCACACATCTAGGGAACGTGGGACAACCTGCTGGGTGAAGAGGGGGCTCAGATCGAAGCCTGCCATGAGGCAAGGCAGGTGATGGGGCCTCCGAGGCTGGAATTGGAGACTGCTGAGGGATTAGGTCAGTGCCGGGGCCAGCAAGGTCAGGATAGGAGCATGCTGTGAGGCAAGGCTGGTGCCAGGGCCTCTGAGGCCTGGATAGGAGCCTGCTGAGGGGTTAGACTGGTGCTGGGGCCAGCGAGGCTGGGATCGGAGCCTGCCTTGAGGTATGGCCAGTGCTGGGGCCTCCAAGGCTGGAATTGGAACCTGCCGAGGGGTGAGGTCAGTGCTGGGGCAAACCAGGCCGGGTTCGGAGCCTGCTGTGAGGCAAGGCCGCTACTGAGGCCTCCGAGGCAGGGATCAGCGCCAGCCGAGGGGATAGGCCAGTGCTGGGGCCAGCAAAGTCGGGATTGGAGCCTGCCATGAGGCAAGACTGGTGCTGGGACCTCCGATGCTGGGATCGGACTCTGCCGAGGGGTAAGGCTGGTGCCAGGGCCAGCAAGGCCAGGATTGGAAACTGCCATGAGGCAAGGACAGAGCTGGGACATGTGAGACCAGGATAGGAGCCTGTCGAGCGGTTAGGCCGGTGCCAGGGTCAGCGAGACCGGGATTGGAGCCTGTCGTGAGGATAGGCCAGTGCTGGGGCCGCTGAGGTTGGGAGCGGAGCCAGCTGAGTGGTTAGTTCTGTGCGGGGAGGCCAGCGAGGCCAGGACCGGGGCCTCCTATGAGGCAAAGCCGGTGCTGGAGCCAGTGAGGTTGGGATAAGAGTACCCTGGGTGGCCAGTCCACTACTGGGGCCGTCAAGAGTGGGATCAGAACTTGCAATGTGGCATGCACATAGATAATAGCACAGAAAATAAAATCCAGATGCTTCCCCTAATTATCAAGAACTAGGAGGAAAGGGGTAACAGGAGGAGGTCGAGTAGTAGAAAAGGCCCTATTGAGAAGCAATTAAGGTGACCAATCAGAGGGGAGGGGATGGGGGAGGATGGAATCTCTTTAAAACTCATGAGGTGCGTAAACAAATATATCAAAGATAATTACCAATTAAGCATGGGATCGATGGAGAGGGAGGGAATGGGATGGGGATTGGATGAGGGCTAATTGGATAATATGTTCTTGTATATGCTCTCAAGTCCTATATTCCAAAGTGATGTATGATTACAAAAAAATAAATAAAAATCTATCAAAACAATAATAAAACAGGGTCTTGCAAGGTTGATGAAAGTTGCTGAGACCATCCCTGAACCTACAATCCCCCTATCTCAGTCTCCCAAGTACTGGGATGACAGTGGTGTACCACTATGACCATCTTGAACATTTTTTTTAAATTTCTGCTGCTCAACTAGCCATTGTAATTGATGAACTAGTTTGGTCTTACTCTTTCAGCTTGGACCTCCATATTTTCTCCAGAAAATTCCTCATATGTTTGTCCCCAGTCAGGCATGATTGTCTTATCTTGGTACTTGGGAGGCTGAGAAAAGGAGATCACAGGTTTGAGGCCAGTCTTAGCACCTTAGTGAGACTCTCAATAACTCTATTAAATAAAAAGGCTGCAGGTAGACATAGCTCAGGCATGGAATGCCCCTGGATTATATTCCTAGTAACACACACACACATACACACACACATACACACACGAAGTTTGCCCCACACTTTCCTAGGCTGTGATTATAGGTGATACACCAATGCTTATTGACTCATTCAAGGAGAACACTATGATTTCACTAACTTTTCCAGTTGCCCTTTTGACTATTTTTTGATATCAGAATTATTCTGACCCATGACTATCCAGTGAATTCCATATCACATTTTTTAAACTGATTTTTCTTTTTTTCTTTTTAAATGTTCTTTCTTCATTTTGGGACCATTTATTCCAGAAATGTGGGCAGTATCTAAAGTTGGATCTTACTCAAATTTATTCTGCTCCTATCTCTAAATTAGCTTGCCCAATTTTTTTTTTTGGCTTCAACTACCACCTTTGTGCAGATGATTCTTATGTGTACAACTCAGACATACCAGCCTACAATTTTTTTTTTTTTTTTTGAGGGTCTGGGGCTGGAACTCAGGGGCATTTGACCTCTGAGCTATACCTCCTGCCCTATTTTTTATTCTTTATTTTGAAACCAGGTCTCACTGAGTTGTGGAGGGCCTCACTAAGTAGCTGAGGCTGTTCCCGAACCGCAATCCTCCGATCTCAGACCCCCCAAATGCTGGGATTGCAAGCGTGTGCCACCATGCCCGGCTTACGATTTGCTTTGAGATAGCCTTTTCTGACAGTTGCCAGTCAAAGAGCATGTATTGTAGGTTGATTTAAGAAGGATACATTGTGAGGAATTTGGGATGCTAGACTAAAGGGTTGGGGTTTTATCCTACCATAAGTGTTAGAGAAATTTCTGCCATGATCCAGGGGATATATTGCTCTTATTCTATAAACTGGACAATGGTTTGGAACACAGAAGTTGGGAACTTCCTAAATCAGAACTTGTGATTTTTTGCAAGGTGTTTCAAGCCCCATACAGTCATCGTGCTGCAAGGAAAACCAGATTTTTATATATAACACCTTGAATGCACAGCTCTTCTGCTCTGGGTTACCGATCGACTCATTTCCTTAGTCTTTGACCTTGTCAGGAACAGGGGAGAAGGAATGCCCGTGGGTTTCATAGCAGAGATCAGCCAGCGGTTGTTTCTTTCCATTTAGCTAAATCAGTCTTTCAGTTTATGAGCATTGTTTGGAGATCCTGGAAATAGTATTAGTTTTAGTTTTTGGTGCTATTATACATACACCTATTTTCTTTGTCTTCAGAGATATTTCTTTGGCAGCTGTGAGGCACTGCATTAAACACAGCTAAATAGTTGCTATTTTAAAATGGAATCCGTGTGTATGTGTGTGTGTGTGTGTGTGTGTGTGTGTGTGTGTGTGTGACTGTGAATCAAACTTGGAGACATTTTTCCCCAAGCTCCACTCCCATCCCTTTTTATTTTTTAATTTTGAAACAGGGTTCACTTGGTTGTTGAGAATCTCACTATGTTGCTGAGGTTGGTCTTGAACCTGTGATCTTCTTGTCTTAGCTTCCCAAGTAGTGGAATTACAGGTATGGGCCATCGCACTCAGCATGAAATCCTTTTTGATTGGTTGTCATTTTAAAAGCCCATTGCAAATATAATTTCTAAAAAAAAAAATTAAAAGACTGCATGTAGAATTAAGAAAACCAGAAAGTAGCCACTGTTGGATTGAACACATGAAATTCAAGTATGTCTCAGTAGAGTACATGTACCTCTTTTCTTCCCTTGACAACTTGAGTTCTTTCCCCCCTGAGGCCTATAGATAGGCAGATTCCTGGCATTCGCCCCACCCAACCACCACCTCCACACAGCTCCATCTGTCTCTGTCCTGGACTCTATCCTTCATGACTCCACTCAAGGGCCACTTCCTCCCTGAGCCCTTCTAATGCCCTAAACGAATTTGTTTGGATCCTCTGCTGTATTTTTCCTGGTGCCTCATAATTTCCTCCATGGTGTTTATGATGTACTGAAATTATATATTAGTTTCATCATTCATGGAGCATCTATTGCTCTCTTTAACTTTAACCCTTACTGCATATGTTCTAAAATGGCAGAATTGGCCTCATCCATTGGAAACCAGACCGAAGGTTCAGCACAGTTTCTTGCAGGTGATAAAAGACAGGAGGTACAAATCTATTGTTAAATGGCTTGTGAGTACACAGAGAGGATTAAGTAGCTTCTGTATTTTATATAGCTTTATATAAAACTGCACATAAAGCTTTTTATAGCGTATGTATTTCTACAAACATGACTTTTGAAATAATGGTCACTACATGAGGCAGGCAACAGCATAAAGCTCATGATCTTTGTGCCCTGAATTGATCTGAAGTCTTTTAATAATTTCTCGCGAAGGAATTGCTGCTGACAAAGCAAATCATCCGAAAAATAAAATGCTCAGAGCAATTCTAAAACAGGGGTTAGTCTATTATTGCTTACGATTCCAGGGAATCTGTGTTGAAAACAAATTCTGAAGGCTGAGGTGGTTATTATTCAATGAACACATCTTAAAAATCAAAGACATGTTAGATCCCCAGGGCATTTCCCTGCAGTGCCTCACTCACGTGAGCACTGAAAAGTAAACATATTAAGGATGCTTAATAACTTTATATTTCCAGGTTACAAGTGTACATTATTCTATGTAGCAGTTTTGATTCTGAAATGTGCAAAACGGTTTTTGTTGTTCTTTTATTGAATTCTGGCGGAAAAGCTATAGAATAGTTCACTTTCTATCTAAAGGAATCCTATGGCCAAGCCTTATATGTAAGAAGTAATTTATAACATGAACGATTGCCCTTAATTTGCTCATTTGCTAGTAATTATTTGGTTATTGGATTTTCTCAATGAAAGGCCCATGCACTGAAGGCAGTCTCATCGCAAGGCTAGCAATCCCCCGAGAGACTTGCTAACTCAGGCCAAATCCAGAGCAACATACTTTTATTTTGTGCTCTTAGAAGAAAGGAAAAATAATACAGTATGGAAGCTACTAAGGCTGCTTGGTTTTTCCTCATTAAAAAAAAAGAACAAAAAAGTAAAGTCTCTAATCTAGATTACTTAAATGCACAAGATGAAAAGAGAATGAATGTGCTGTGGGAAGAAGTCTCCAAGGTTTAAAAGTATCCCAGTAGAGCCAGTGGGTGCTGAGCAGCTGCCTCTATCTGGTCAACCCCAGACTACCTGACCCAGTCAGCCCAAGTTGGAGTGAGCTCATGTTTTCAAACTTGGCAAGTCAGTGTAAAAAAGAAAGCACAACAATCCTATTCATTTATAGAGATGAATGAGATATTTCATACAAAGCTTTTAGTATAGTATTTGAGATATAATAGGTAATCAGCAAACACCAGCCTAAGAGAGCATGTATCTATGAACACAAAATATAAATCACATTATCTTCTCAGATGTTCCTTTGCTTAATGAATAATTCAAAAGCAACCAATAGGCATACATAAATGGTTTATAATGATGATATATTTATATAATGTGAATGAAGGAATGTAAACAAGAATGAATAAACGATTGGTTATCCATGCCTGTGAGAGAGACCGTGTGAATTTTGTGTGTGTGTGTGTGTGTGTGTGTGTGTGTGTGTGTGAACGTGTACATGATTTCCTTAAAGAAAAATGAAGAAGTGCTATTCTATCCAGCCAGTGCTGCTCCTTGACCTGGACAGTTACGGAGTCTGGAAATGTCTGGTTCCAATTGAGGAGAAGAAAAAGAAGAAAGAAAAAAAAAACCTCACTTAGATTTTATCCTTCAGTTTTTTTAGAGAGGTCTGGAGGAAGAAATTAATTGCCTTTATAAGTGGGAAGGAGAAGGAATACAGTTTGGAAATACTAAGATTACTTTTTTCCCTTTAACAAACAACAATAGGCCAGGCGTGGTGGTGCATGCTTGTAATCCCCGCGCTTGGGAGGCAGAGACAGGAGGATCGCGCAGGTTCGAAGCCAGCCGCGTGGGCTGGCTTAGGAGACCCTGTTTCCAAATAAAAAAATGTAAAAATAGGTCTGGGAGTGTAGCCCGGAGGTAGAAGGGCTTCCGGGAACCTCAATATCACACACACACACACACACACACACACACACACACACACAAAACAAAAATAAAGAAAATAAAATTTTTAATCTCTAGATGATTAATAAAGAGAAATGTTTATTATGGTGAAACTAGGTCTCCTCTCCTGGCTTATCTCTAAGGAAAGAACATGTTATTATTTTTTGTTTGACTATTCAGAAGTTTTCAAGTCTGAGCATGGTGGTGTGTGCTTGTAATCCCAGCATTTGGGAGGCCGAGACCAGAGGATCACGGTTCATAGACAGCCTCAGCTACTTAAGGAGGCCCTTCCCAACTCAATGAGACCCTGTTTCAAAAAAAAAAAAAGACTAAAAAATAGCGCTGGGGGTGTATCTCAGAGATATAATGCCCCTGGGTTGCATCTCCAACACCTCAAAACAAACAAACAAACAAACAAAAATAAAAATGAAGTTTCCACATGTGACAATATGTTCATCTTCCTTGTTTTCCTTGTTCCTTCTGTATCACTTTTACCCACAAATTCTTAAGGAAGGGCCTCTATGTACTGTGCACATTCTAAGAAAACCACCAAGCTGTTAATGAAGTAAATATCTGTTTAATTTATAAACATCAGTAGTGTAACTGATATTAGTCTGGAGAAAGACAAAGCACACAGAATTATACATGTACATCTAATTTCTTTGTTAGAAAAAAAGGATTTTTTTTTTTTTTGCAAGAAACATCTGCATCTTTACAGGGCACCCTGGGATTTAATGAGGGAAGAGCACAGTCGACTATAAATCATCAATTCTACATTGTAATTTAGCAGCAAACATGTTAACATGGAGGAACATTAAAGTTATAAGGGAGTTTTATTGTTTGGGAAAAAAGTATATTTTTTGACATGACAGTCTTTCTTTTCCCCACCTCACTCTCAATGAAAGGGCAAAAAAAAAAAAAAGTCAAGGAAATACTAATTTGTAAAAGGTGTCTACTTCCTGGCATCGATTGCTATGCACCATCTCTTTCGTGAGAGAATGTGCTGCAGAGAACGGTCATCTTTTCTATGCAATGGCTGTCTCTAACAGATGTGCCCTGTCTTCTCTTGTCTTGGCAGGTTCTCTGAATGGGGCCAGTAGGTCAGTGACACCGGTGGTCAGAAGTTACGGTCAACAAACAGACCAGCACTTATTTATCCCAAGATAACATCCTATATTAGTACTATTGCCAAAAAAAAAAAAAAAATCCTGATGTTTAAGTTTGAAATGTACAAAAAAACCAGGATAATTATAAATTAATATATATTAAAGCATCGAGAAACAGCAAAAGGTTGGCCTAAAACATTAAGTACAATGTACTTTGATACAATAAATATTCCTCGTTGAAACTGAATACTGTATAGGGCTGTTTAGAACTCATAGAAACAAAAATTCATATTATTTACTAATTTCTTTATCAATAATCTATTGGTTCTTTATCATCTCCTTTATCATTTATATTACAAAAAATAATACTGGAAAACTGTAGATAAACACTTTCGTGTGCTGTTTCTGATGACATGCTGGCATTTAAAAAGGAAAAAAAACAAAACTATTGTAGCACTCCACTCTCGTCGCCTCTCACGAACGGAACCCGGGTCCTGAGGATACTTCGTATTCTGCACAAAACCTCTCCCGCCCGTCTGCTCTGTGAACTCTGGAATTCCACCCCCTGCCTGGCAGGCTCCTGCGCAGGCCTGTGCTTGGTCTGCTCGCTGAGGCACTGCTGTGATCCAGGTGATGCAGCTCTGAGGCTGGGCACCTCAGCTGCTCAGGCTCCCGTGTTTGTGCTTCTGCGGGTCTTCAGCTTGTTCCAAAGACGAAATCTGTGTTGCGATGGTTCCCATCGTTGTCCTAATGCCTCCAGTGTCCGGGAAGCTTTAGTTCAAGCATGTCTTTTATTATTAATTATTTTTTTTCCAAAGGCAGAAAAAAAGGTCTTTATTCTCATAATAAAAATAAGTCCGTTCTGTATTTTACAATATATTTCAAATATTTCCACTATGAAGCATGAATTAGTCCGACGTGGTCAAGGGGTGGACGACCTCGGGGCCGGCTGCTGGGAGGCGCTTAGGACGCGCACCTCGTGCAGCCGCACTTCACCACCTTCTCGACCTCGTCCACAAACGAAGACCCATCGGTACATTCGAAAGAGTATTTCCGCCGCTTGCTTCTCAGAGGCCCACAGCACTGGCCCCCGGCACAGCCGCCTTTACACTCCAAGCGAGAGACCTTCTTGGTGGTCTGGCAGGCCGCGTAGCCCTGCTGCTTCTGGTAATAATCTCTTATGCGTTCTCCTCGACAGGAGATTTCTAGAAAAGAACAAAGCCCGAGCATTTTAAGGCTATTCCCTATGAGTTGTATAGCTTGACTCTGAATCCACCTCTCAATTCTAGCTCTGCAATCTCTATTTTTAATTGCTATTTTTAGTGTTATGTTTACAAACATATTATATATTGTTATATATAATATATAACATATAATATATATTATTATATATACTATATATGTATGTGTGTGTATATATATATACACACACACATACATATATAGTATATATAATAATATATATGAGCTGGGGGTCTTAAAAAATACCAACTTCTTTTGGGCCTTTATTTCCCGTAAAGCGAATGCTCTGTATGTGGACTATAAATACAATGCGATTATACTGACAAGAAAATTGATTCCTAAACCTCTTCCTTTATGGCAGAAAAAAAAAGGGAAAAAAATAGACTTTCTTCTGTTTTTACACTCTTAACAGCTGGTTTTGTTTACCATGGGGAGCCATTCAGACAGAATGCAATCTAATTTATTAGACCTGGAGTTTAATATTATCCAATCTGTTACTTAATACAAGCAACATTCCACTAAGTTCATAAATTACTCTAGGATGAAGTAGTTCAAAAAAAGAGACATCTGCTAAAAGCTTCCGCAGGCACGTTCATCTTGTCTCATCCCACGGATGCACAAAACAAAGTCTTTGCCAGCTGGAAGAGAGGCAGGTCCTGATCCAGAGACTAAAGAGCAGGGAGAGGAGGGCCAGACAGGCAGCCTGATTCCATCCCCCTCACCTGCCCGATTTGCTGCGCTAAATCATTCGATTCAAAGGCCAAAGATGATTTTCTACTAAGGCCATCACAGAATCATGCACTCTATCTTCTCTGTGCCAGGAGATAAATTAGTAATATATATAAATATTCTTCGTATATATAAATACAAAGAGCAGGTAAAGGTAGCAGGTGGATGAAGTAAATGTGCTTTACAGAAGGTAAAAGGCGCACTTGCACCACAAATTTTAATCGGGACAAGACATCATCATGTAAAACTTTAAGGGGGAGGTACAGTGGAGTTACCATAGAGTTACGGACACTTCCCATCTTGTTCCTCTAACGACACTGGAAAATAAATCAGCAGCAGCAACTGCACTCCTCTCTTTCTCTGCCTGTCTATTTCTCTCACTCTGTTTCCTTTTAACAAAGACGGGCAGCCCTGTTGCTTTGGCAAGAGAAGTAACCGGCTCACCTCGGTCGCAGCTGTCCCCGGTGTATCCGCTGCTGCATTCGCAGTAGGGCTGCCCGAGTCCTGAGAGCCTGCATTTCCCGTGCTTACACTTGAGGGTCTGGCAGGGGTTAAACAGATCCTCTTCTTCATCACAGAGGACGCCTCCGTGGCCCTCCAGGCACTTACAGCTGTAGGAGAACGCATTGATGGGCAAGCAGGTGCCATGGACGCATCTACAGGGGAGGAGGAAATCGGAATGAAAATGCTTGGGTGGAGGAGGGTGGAATGGATGGAGGTGAGATGCAGGAGGAATGGAGGGTGACTGAATGACTACAAGGAACGGGAGCTGATGGGTGGATTTCTTTCTCTCTACACCCGCTGCATGCTTTCCTTCCTCTCTTGGGTTTCGCGTTGAGGGCTGAGCATATGTATGCAACTACCACGCAGTCCAAACTTACTTGTTTCCAAGACAGGGGTCATTGGTCCGCTGGTCACAGAGGGGCCCCATCCATCCTTCCTCGCACTCGCAGGTGAAGCCCGCCTGGCTGCTGGGCTGGCATGTGCCGTGGGCACACACCTTCTTGTGGCACGGCTCACAGCCTGGCAGGATGCCCGTCTGCATGGGTACCTTCCGGAAGTCTTGCAGCTCGCTGTTGATGTAAAGGTTCCGGATGCAGCCATGGAAGCTCGTGCCATTCTGCCCAGGAGCTTGGCGTAGAGATGCCACATTGTTCTTCCCGGGCATGCCTAGGGAGGGATACCACATCAGTCAAAGGTCCAGCTCTTTGGGGGACCTTTAGCCATTTGCTATTCAGAAATCCTGATGCTTGGGACCTTCATCCAGCTCTAATAAATCAGGCTGAGTGGGAAGTGGAAGGGTGAAGAAGAGAGATGAATTGTTTTTGTTTTGGGAAGATGTTCTAAGTACTTCTAATGCACAAATAGAAGAAAGAGATATGTTTCCTGGTGTTCAATCATTATTTTTTTCTTTTTATCTGTTCCATCACCAAATTAACTATAATCCAACTAATATTGGTTTTACAGTTCTAAAACATTGGTCTTACAGTTCTAAAATTTCCATTTGGTTCTAGTCTACATTTTCTATTTATCAATGCCTTTCTTCTTTTATTTGGGTAAAATTTTTTATCTTATTATAATAACTGCTTTACCATCCTTGACTTGTATCATTATTTCTCAAAATTTGTTCCAAACAAAACTTTGTAGAGATGCATACATACATAATACTGTATTTGCAATAAAATTGGTGGAAAGATTAGTGTTCCTTTCTCTCTATGCTTCTACCCATTTCAGACCTTAAAACCTCTCCCCCAGGAAGCCAACAGCTCTACAAAGCAGTTTGAAATCCTCTGGCTAATTCTATACTTAATTAAATTAATTAAGATATTTATGGTACTGGAGATTGAACCCAGGGATGTTCTACCTCAGAACTATACCCCCAGCCCTTTTTAAAAAGCTTTATTTTGAAACAGGTTCTAACTTAAATAGCTGAGGCTGGTGAGCTCAGTTAGCCAAATATTGGGATTAGAGACTTGTACCACCATGCCCAGCTATCTCTCCATTATTGTAATGACAAAGGACCAGTACTCAGAGAGGTTGGGTTACATGTTTCATGTCACCCAGCTATATGGGGTTAAAATAAGGCTGATGAGCAAACCTCCTCAGTTCTGAAGTCCAGGTATGGCTCACCAAGTCCCAGAGGGCCAGAGCTGGCCTTCACCGTGACCATGCACCCCAGCCCTGTCAAATTAGAAATTAGCAAATACTCAAGAGTGCACCAAGGGCAAGGTCCCCAGCTAAGTCAAGGAGGTCGGTGCCTGTAAGACTCGCCCCTCCTTCTTATCAGGAAAGCACCTCATTGGCATCCCATATTTTCCTTGCTAATTGAGAGTGAGGTCTTTATCTCCTCCCCAAAAATATCAGCAATACAAAATAAATCCCTTAAAAACAGAGTGTTTGCAATCTTGGTACAGATACATTTCACTGACGGCCGTCAGTGTAATGACTCTCATTTTGGCAAAATAATTAGTGGGAACTCTAGTTTTGGCAAAATGGAGGAATCTTTCCATGGCCCTGGCCAGATCCAGAAATAGTTCTTGGATAGTATCCTACAGGAGGAGGAGAGGTCACTGTGGGATAGAAGGAGAGCCAGAGGCCTTCCGAGCTGCGATGTCCCCTAGTACTT
Organism: Muscardinus avellanarius; assembly: GCF_963383645.1. NCBI lineage: Eukaryota > Metazoa > Chordata > Mammalia > Rodentia > Gliridae > Muscardinus > Muscardinus avellanarius. The sequence continues at coordinate 123,724,710 of NC_137791.1, forward strand.
GTCTCTAGCTCGCTAAATCAGGAAGATCCAAGCTCTCCCTCTCCAGAGGATTTGTTGGTTATAGTTATTGAAAACTACAGCTCTCTCAGGGTCCCACCTTATACCACTGTCCCTTTTCCCATTCAAAAGAACCCCATCTGAATCCCAGCAGACACCAAAGTCAGGCACCCTGGTGTACAAAACCAAGAAGCTAGAGGTCGAGCCTTTTATTTTTTGGTTTTGAGTATATTTAGGCCACACACTTCCTTTCTCTGGGGCAACGTATTCCCATCTAGATCATGAGCAGATGGAGCAGAACAGCTGCTTCCAAGCTTGGCACACACAGGGACTATCAGAGGTCATGTTCAAAAGGCAGCTTCCCAGGTGTTTCTCCATCTTGAGCTTATGATCCTGCAGGGAGGAGGCAGGGGTGGAATTCTAAATGCCAACATGCAGTGCAGGTGATAATGATGTAGGTGATCCTTGGTCCCACCTGGACAGGTACTGAATTATGTGTCTTGGCTTTGAAGTTCTACGAGCGCAGGCTTTTTGTGTGTGCCTATCAGGCCTCGGAAATTAGGCTGCTGCCACAGGATAAGAGCAATGAGATTTACTATTTCCAGGAGAGGACTACTGATGGCAAGTTTCTTGGTCTAGGGTAAGTTTTTCTTACTTAATAACACTCATACATCATAAACATGTGGGTTTTAACTTCTGCACAGTTGTGGGCCTTTCTTCAAAGGTCACAAATGAAGTTTGTTCAAAACGATTTTTCATAGCTCATTTCGATGGAGGTGTAATGCCCTATGTACACATGTCAAGACTAAATAAAGATTGGCAAAACTCCACAGCTGGGAGAAATAGTGAGGTGTCCCTTCTAGGTCTGAATCTCACCATTAGGTAAGGAAGTTCTGGCTTTGAGCATAATCATTTGCAAATGATGTTTCTATATTATATACATACATAGGGCTTTCCAAGGAATATCATGAAAAAGACCTGGTCTAAATATAAACCCAAGGCCTCTTCTGGGCCTTTTATCCTCAGAAGGATTAATGCTCTTAATTTAAGAGATTGGAAATTTTTTCCTCCATTTCTGAAAAATGTTCTGACCTATGCTACATTCCCTTCCAAGAAGTACCATAAGTCAGCTGGGCGTGGTGGCGCACACTTGTAATCCCTGCATTTGAGAGGCTGAGACAGGAGGATCGGGAGGATCGTGGTTCGCAGACAGCCTCAGCTACTTAGTGAGGCCCTCTGCAACTTAGTGAGACCCTGTTTCAAAAAACAAAGAATTAAAAATAGGGTAGGGGATGTATCTTGGGGGTCAAATGCCTCTGGGTTCCATCCCCAGACCTGCAAAAAAAAAAAAAAAAAATAGAAGTACTATAAGTCAAGCATCTTATGCATTGGGTTAGGGAACAAGACCTGAATTGATAAAAAAGAAGCTAATGAATTATTTTGAAAAGCCCTTTCTCTGGGCCATGGATCTTAGTTGAAATTTAATCCATCAATCAATAGATAATTTGATAAACAATTTTTAGACTTAGATTCTATGTGCTTCCAAGAGACAGGAAAGGTATCAAGTATAAAGACTGAGGCCTTTTGTCAACGGCAGCACCAGAAGATGATGTGACATATATGCATGGATCTTTATGTCTGGGTCTTATCCTCCCTCCCCCTTACCACACACACAATTAGATAATAAATGGTCTGGCTGGACTGTTATACATTAAGACTCATTGTTTTGGCGTTTATATGACAGGCAGGTAATAAGCCAAGGGGAGGGTAAGTTGCCTCTCCATTCTGCAGAGAACACTTCTGGAGGGGGCCAAGGCTTTGGCCACACCAACTTTGGGCTGTCCTCCTTGAGGAGTGGCCCTGTTTTTAAACTGAACTTGTTTTCTTCTTTCCTCTGCTGACTCAGATTCTCATGTCCCTGCCATGCGGTCTTCAAGGCTTTGGTCGTAACAGTTCCTTGGATTTTTAAAATCCAAGTCATTCTTGAGACCACACTCTAAACTGAAGGCACTAGGCTCAAGGAACTGTCTGGCACTGAGGCTGGGATGGAGGTGCTGTCTTCAAGGCCTAAGTGGACAGAGATGCTTTGTGGATTCCTCTGGGACTTCTAATCTCAGAAGGATTAACACTTTTTATTTTAGAATTTAAAACTCCTCCCCTCTTTTTTCTTTTTCTTTTTTTGGGGGGGGGATAGTGGGGATGGAACCCAGGGGCTTTCAAACTCCAGCCTACACTCCCAGGCCTATTTTATATTTTATTTAGAAGCAGGGTCTCACTAAGTTGCTGAGAGTCTCATTAAGTGGCTGAGGCTAGCTTTGAACATGAGCGATCCTCCTGTCTCAGCTTCCCAAGTACTGGGATTACCAGAGTGTGCTATCACGCCCGGCTCTCCCCCCACTTATTTGAAAAATGTTCTGGAGCCAAGTGTGATGGTGCATGCTTGGCATCCCAGCATTTGGGAGGCTGATACAGGAGGATCGTGGTTCATGGTCAGCTTGAGCTATTTAGTGAGGTCCTTTGCAACTCAATGAAACCTTGTTTAAAAATAAAGAATGAAAAATAGGGATGGGGGTATAGCTCTCAAGTAGAATGCCCCTGTTTTTATCCTTAGAACCTAAAAAAATGTTCTGACCAAACCAATCTCATCCTGTAATTTTTAAAAAAGCACCATATTCTAAAGGGTTTTTTAAAAATTAATGAAATGGTTTCTAATGAAAGCATAATAGAGTCAAGTGAAGGACAAGTCCAGAAATAAGAAACTAAAAGCCACATAACATAGATTTCTTCCTTTTTTGCTTTTTGTTAAGAAGTGAGTGGCAAAGCAAGGGACTCTGGAGTTAGGCAGACCTGGACTTGAGTAAAGTATCTACGATATAATTGCTCTGTGATCTTGGATGAAGAAAATAGTATCTAGTTCCTAAGGTTTCTAAGAATGAAGATGATGTAAGAGACACTGTGTTAGGGACATAACATGTGCTTAATGAATATAATTCTTTTTATTTCATATCCTGATGTGACTGTAACCCATTTCATCCACCCCAATAATCTCATCCAAAAGGCTTATAGAACTGATCAACAAATTCAGTCAAGTGTCTGAATACAAAATAAATCTTAAAAAATCAGAAGCTTTTCTATACACCAACCATAAAGCCACTGAAAAAGAAATTCAGAAAACACTTCCACTCAAGATCACCCATAAAAAATAAAATACTTAGGAAGTAACCTAACCAAGGAGATAAAATCTCTACAAAGGAAATTATAAAACATTGGAAAAAGAAATCGAAGAAGATCTTAGAAAATGGAAAATTCTTCCATGCTCACGGATAGAATAAATATTATCAAAATGACCATACTTCCAAAAATGATCTACAGTTTCAATGCAATGCCCATTAAACTACTAAGATAATTCCTCACAGACATAGAAAAATCAGTCCTTAAATTTATTTGGAATAACAAAAGGTCCAGAATAGCCAAAGTACTTCTCAGCAACAAAAACCATGCAGGAAGAATCATAATACCTGAAACTATACTACAAAGCCATTGTAATAAAAACAGCATGGTACTGGCACAAAAATGGATATATAGACCAATGGAGTAGAATAGAAGACCCAGAAACAAGTCCACATACTTTCAGCCAATTAATTTTTTACAAAGGGGCCAAAAACATACACTGGAAAAAAGATAGCCTCTTCAACAAATGGTGTTGGCAAAACTGGTTAACAATATGCAGAAAATTGGAAATTAATCCCACTTTCTCACCCTGCACAAGAGTCAATTCAAGATGGATCAAAGACTTGGAAATTAGACCAGAGAGCTTAAGGCTCCTCAAAGAGGGCATAGGTCCAGCACTGCAAAACATAGGCACAGATAAAAACTTTCTCAACAAGACCCCAAAGGCACAACAAACCAAAAGGCAAATCAATGCATGGGTTTTCATGAAATTGAAGAGCTTCTGTTCAGCAAAGGAAACTGTCAAGAACCTCAATTGAGAGCCAACAGCTACCTACCCCTCCGATAGAGGACTAATATCTAGAATATATAGAAAACTCAATAAACTCAACTCTAATAAAACAAATCATCCAATCAAAAAATGGGCAAGTAAACTAAATAGACACTTAACAAAAGAAGAAATTCAAATGGCCAATAAATGCATGAAAAAATGTTCAACATCATTGGCAATCAGAGAGATGCAAATCAAAACTACCCTGAGATTTCACCTAACTCCAACTAGAATGGCAATCATTCAAAACACAAACAACAACAAATGCTGGCGAGGATGTGGAGAAGTGGGAACTCTAAAACATTGTTGGTGGGACTGAAAATTAGTGCAACCACTTTGGAAAACAGTATGGAGAATCCTCAGAAGAATGGGAACAGATCTACCATTCGATCCAGCAATACCTCTTCTGGGTATCTACCCAAAAGACAGGAAACCAAACTACCAAATTAATGCATGTGTATCTATGTTCATAGCTACACAATTCACCATAGCCCAACTTTGGAACCAGCCAAGATGTCCATCAACAGATGAATGTATTACAAAACTGTGGGATATGTACACAATGGAATTTTACTCAGCCATAAAAAATACAATTGTGGTATTTTCAGGGAAATAGATGGATCTTGAGGACATTATGCTAAGTGAGATTAGTCAGTCACAAAAAAATAAGGAATCAGATGCTTTCCCTAGTATGTGAACGTTAGGGTAAATGGGGTCATAGGAGGAACTCCAGGTGACAAATGAGGGGCAAATAAGACAACCTAACTGTGGGGATGGGAGGTGGGGAGAGGGAGACACTTTAAAGCACATGATGTGCTTATTCATACCGAAGTCAACCACTAAACCAAGCTTGGGAAGGAGGGATGGGGAGGGAGTGAGGTGGGGACTGGGTGGGGGCTGCCTGGGTGATGTGTGCATTTATGCCCACATACGTTTTTTTCTTACCCCATTATGATGTATAAATACAATGCACCAATAAAACATAATAAAAAAGAGGTTAAAAAAAGAATCAAAAGCTTTTGTTTTTAGTCATTCTCATGGTCAAGATTCCTGTGAAGCAATGGATCAGCCAACTTGCTGAGTAGACTCAGCATCCAGTATCTTAATTACAAGGCATGGTAGTTTCTAGAAGATGCATCTCCATGTCCACTTCCCTGGGAGCAGAAGGAACACTTTTTCATCTTTCTTTCCCATGTATCCACTAAGTCATTTCCCAGCCTAGTGTAGGCGCTCCATTAGATATTTAGCAAATTAAACTAAAGACTATAAATTATTTCTAAGAAATCAAACTCAAAGTGTTACAAGTTTTCTACTACTAAAATTATTAAATACAGAAATGCTCTGGACTTAGAGGACAATATCATATAAGCCTCCTGAGTATTAGAATTACAAGGGTGTACCACCACACTGGGCTTATTGTAGAGCATTTTATAGTTACTATTTTTCAGGGAATGATGTAAACTTCATGAAAATATCTGTTATGGTGAATAAATTTGGTACACTGACTTGTTCAGAAGCTTTAGCTTATTTTTTTGGTAAATAATTTCACCAACTCAATTTAATCTAATTCAATGCATTTCAAGTTAACATCACTCCCTTTATCCTTTACCTGAGTTTTGAAATTCCTTTATAAATTTTCTTCTGTGGCACTGGGGACTGAACCCATCAATTTTCTATCTCTGGATTACATCTCCATCCATATTTTATTTTTTTTTAAACATGATCTCACTAGGTTGCTGAGGGCCTTGTTAATTTGCTGAGGCTGATCCTGAACCCAAAGTCCTTCTGTCTTAGCCTCTCCAGTACTGAGATTACAGGTATGTGCTATCACATTCTAAGTGTCCAGTTCAGACTTGCTCCTCCAAATAAAAATGAAGTCCAGAGTCTGCAGTCTGTCATTTCCGGTTCTAACCTACCTTCCTAACCTTTGCTCTTGTTCATTTACCTTAAGGTCCTCGCTAAGCAGAAAAACTTCCTGTGTGTCCAACACAATTTGTACATTTAAGTCATTAATTTATTCATTGATTTCCACTGATAATTATCCCATAATTTACATAAACTAGCAGCTAGCCATGTAGGAACCACAGCATAGTAATATCTGACTGAGCTGGGAGGGTCTGCCATTAAGGGAACTAGGATGGTGGTCCTCACACCCAGAGTTTGCTTCACATTTGTTTCAACATCTTCTCTATTGTTTGGTTTGGCCACTAGCAAACTTTCTTTTTCTAGAGACCAGATACATATAAGATTATATGAAAGGATGTATATAACACCTAGAATATGGTAGACACAAAATAAATATTAATATCATTTCTATCTTGATGATACAGAGTTAAGATTATAAAACGGTCCCTTAGCACCCACATCCAGCTCTTACGGTTCTATACTTCCATCTTCCAGTGACTGATCACTATTGGCCAGCAACCATGACTCCACGCATCATCAACTTCAGAATTAGTCTATGATGGAAATCACCGCAGGGTTTGTGGATCCAATGAATTTGGAAGAAGCTTACCTCCGACATAGAGTGGGGAATCAAAATTCAGAGTAGACTGTTTTGATAAGTTGGTGATAATTTTGGGGCTGCCTCCATCCACAGAGAGAGAAAGACTCTGGTCGAGGGCAAGCAACTCCACAATGTGGAAATTTCCATCGTTGATAGTCTCCACACTGCAATGGGAAAACAACTTAGCTGGTCCTTCCACTTTCTTTTTAGTAAAGAAAAAAAGAGTTAAAATGTAAACACTAGTAGGCATTGCTTAAGAAAAGACAGTCATAACCAACATTAAGAAATTTGATTTTTAAAGGATATTTTTTGAGGAGACTATTTAAAGTTCTCAGGAACTGGACACAAAATATGTTCTTCCACTGAGAGAATTAGAAATGAATGGTTTATTTATTATCTACTCACATCTTCTCAATACATAGAAATTACAAAGGATAATTTATGCCTTTTGTCTTGAATGTCATAAAAACTCCATTTACTAAGATACTGTCTGTTACTCCAAATAGTTTAAAAAATACAAGGAGCCCACAAATGTGCCAAATATATTCTAGAAACACTGACATCAGGGGATTGTTGGCTTCTGCTCTTCTAACACTGTGTATTTGAACTTATCAGAATTAAACATATCCACAAACAGAAGTAAAACCAACCTGAGAGGATCTTTGCAGTTTTTGAAATCTGCTAATTACATATAACAGAACGTATAGCTCTATTTTCTGTGCACATTTTAGAGGTATGCTTCTCAAGTCGTGTTACTGTGATAGAGTCCTTGCTGAAGGGTGGGAATAACAGGTTAAGTCAAATGTCTAACCAGGTCATACCCAGGGCATCTAACATTGACTGTGTTTCTCTTATTTCTTTTTCTTTCATTCTTTTTGTGATACTGGGGATTGAACCTAGGGGCATTCTACCTTTGAGCTATACCCCTAGCCCTATTTTTTATTATTTATTTTGAAACAGTGTCTCACTAAATTTCAAAGGGCCTTCTTAGTAGCTGAGGCTGGCCATGAACCTGTGATTCTCCTATCTCAGCTTCCCAAGTACTGGAATTATAAGTGTGTGCCACCATGCCTGACTCTAATCTCTTTTCTATAACTTTATTTGTATTTATTTATTTATTTATTTATTTATTTATTTATTTATTTTTTGTGGGTCTGGGGATGGAACCCAGAGAGCCATTCATGTTGTTGGCTGATAGAGAGAAAAAAATCTTCTTAATTTGAGGACAATCTGAACCATTCTGTACAAATATAAAAACGTTTGGCCGGGCATGGTGGCGCACACTTGTAATCCCCGCACTTGGGAGGTGAAGACAGGAGGATAGTGCAGGTTTGAATCCAGCCTCACTGGCTTAAGAGTCCCTGTTTCCAAATAAAATATAAAAAATAGGTCTGGGAGTGTGGCCCAGAGGTAAAAGGGTTCCATCATCCCCAGTACCACCAAAAAAAAAAAAAAAAGACATTCTTTTGATTTAAGTGGTTATAAGAGTTGATGTGTGTGGTGATATGTGAAAGCCTGTCTTGTATTCAACTTTAAAAGATAATTAGTAGCCAGGCATGGTAGTGCACACTTGTAATCCCAGCATTTGAGAAGCTGAGACTGTAAGATCTTGTTTTGCAGACAGCCTCAGCTACTTAGGCCCTTCCTAACTCAGTGAGACTCTGTTTTAAAAAATAAAAAGATAAAAATATAGGGCTGGGGGTGTAGCTCAGAGGTACACACTGCTCCTGAGTTCCAGTTCCATCCCTAGTACCACACAAATTATATATATTAGAAATGTCAGTCAATATATTTTCCTTCTACATATTTAATTATCCCAACACTTAACACCATCAAAATTGGCAGTGAGAACAATAGACTAGGAAATTACTTTCTAAATAAGATTCCATAAAGACTCTTGTTGGTCTTTAGCATGAGTCTCTTACTAAGTGGAACTGCTGAGCTGCAGTATATGCTAGTTGCAAAGCACAGCAACTGTGGAATCAGATAAATCTGTATTTCAATCCTTGTATTGTTATTATAGACCTTGGATAAGTTATTTGATTACTAATATGCTTCAATTTCTCTTTAGTAAATGATAATAAATATTTCTCCCTACTATGGTTAATTGTTAGGTCTAAATAATATGATTTAAAAAGTGAACAGCATAGTCAAAGTTAAATGTTAGATATTAGTATCTGTGCCACCACCACTACCACTACCACCATCATCATGATTAAATGAATAACCCAATACTATTTGGGAATCTTCTTCAGGAAGAAATTTCACTTTTTTTTTTTACAGTATGGGGAATTGAACCAAGGGGCATTCTACCTCCTAGCTATAACCCCCCAGCCCAATATTTTATTTTTTATTTTGAAACAAGGTCTAAGTTGCAGAGGGCTTCACGTAGCTGAGGCAGGCTGTGAACCTTCAATCCTTGTGTTTCAGCCTCTCAAATGCTGAGATTACAAGTGTGAATCACCACACACAGCTAATTTACCTTTTTTAGAAAAATGTTAATTGTACAGCCCAAAATGTGAGTGCCAGCATTGGCATGGCTTTGGTGCTGAAGTCCCAAGAAATTCCAACAAATAATCCAAGAACATGAAGTGCAGAAAGCAGCCACAGAGCTCCAACATCTTAAGTGGCTAGCACCATGCTTCGAGGACACACAAAAAGATCCAAAAGCTGGTGTACTCACCAGAGGTGGCACCCATAGTGGTGTACCATGCCCTTCAGAGACCCAGCCTGAAGGACAGCCAGGTAACCTTTTGCATTATTCGGGAACTCAGTGGAAGACCACACATATTAGCCATGGGACCCCAGCAGGCTAAGACTTGGTGGCCGATCATGGAGGTAATGCAGTTAGAACCGCCAGGGATACAGAAAAAAACCTATGGTGTTCAAGGTGCAGTACCTGCACAGGGAGTCACTCTGGGACGAGAATTGCCAAAGCAATTCTCAGTAATTCTCACCAGTGTGAGCAGGGAGGCAAAGGCCCAGAGCTGGAAGGTACAGAGCAGAGGGCTTGAGCCCAGGGCAGAGAGCTCAAAGCCAGAGCCGGAGAGTGTGGGTCCAGGGCTGGAGAGTGCAGAGCTTAGGGTGGGGAAGTGCAGAATGCTGAACTTACACAGAACTCATTAACAGTGAAACCTGATGTCCTAAAAGCTAAATTTGAAGCTGTCAGAGGTGAGAGAGGGGCACAAACACTCATAAAGTAGGTCCAAAAGCTGATAATAGGGTACAGAGCAATGAGAGACATTGGAATATACTCTAGAATCTACCACAGTGAACAGTTAACAGGCATACAGATACTATACAGGCCTGGGCCCTATATACATAAATTAGCAGGACTGCTGGTTTTTTTTGTTTGTTTGTTTGTTTTTGTTTTACGTTTTTTTTTTATCACATTCTTACTAGTTTGTTTGGGTTTTTTGGGTTCTTTTTTATTTTTGTCTTTTCTTTTTTTTCTCTCTTATTCCTTTTTTCCATTAGGTTGTTTTTGCCTTTGTTTTAGAATTGTTAAATTTTGTAAGTTATTTTGTTACTTTGTATTTGTTTGCTCCTTTTCCCCATTCTTTTTGCAAATTTCCTCACTCTAGCCCAACTACTCTCTTCTCTCAAAACTGAACAATGAAAAGCATAAAACATTAAAAACTAAATTGAAGAGGATCTTGGAAGATGAAAATATCTCCCTTGCTCATGGATAGGCAGAATAATTATCATCAAAATGGCCATTCTGCCAAAAGTGATCTACAGATCAATGCAATTCCTATCAAAATACCAACAACATTTTTCATAGACTTGAAAACATCAGTCATGAATTTTATTTGGAGAAAGAAAAGACCCAGAATAGCCAAAGCGATTTTCTGCAATAAGAACCATGCAGGATGTATCACAATCCCTGAGCTCAAATTATACTACAGAACAATAGTAGTAAAAACAGCATGGTATTGGCACAATAGGCAAACAGAATAGAAGAAACAGAAACAAACCCACACACTTATAGTCAATTGATCTTTGTCAAAGGGGCCAAACTTATAAGCTGTAAAAAAGACGGCCTTTTCAACAAATGATGTTGGGGAAACTAGCTATCCATTCGTAGATAGATGGAACTAAATCCTTGCACGGGAATCAACTTGTGATGGACCAAAGACTTAGAAATTAGACCAGAGACTGTGAAGTTATTAGAGGAGGACATAGGCTCAACACTCCAACATGTAGGCACAGGCAGTAACTTTCTCAACAAGACTTCCAAAGCACAGGAAATTAAAGCAAGAATTAACAAGTGGGATGGCATCAAACGAAAAAGTTTCTTCTCATCAAAGGAAACCATCAAGAACCTAAAGAGGAAGCCTACAGAATGGGAGAAGATCTTTACCAGCCATCACTCTGATAGAGGGCTAATATCCAGAATTTACAAATACCTCAAAAGACTCTACACTAGTAAAACAAATAACCCTCAAGAAATGGGCAACTGAATTGAATAGACATTTCACAAAAAAGAGATACAAATTGCCAATAGATACATTAAAAGATGTTCAATATCATTAGCCATCAGGGAGATGCAAATCAAAACTACACTGATATTCCATCTAACCCCAGAGTGGCAAGCATAAAGAAATCAAATAACAACAAATGCAGGTGAGGATGTGGGGAAAGAGAACTCTTTTACACTGTTGGTGGGAGTGTAAAATACCACAGTTCAGCCACCATGAAGATTCCTTAGAAAACTGGGAATGGATTCCCCCATATGATCTGGCTATACCACTTCTGGTTATCTTTCCAAAGGGGTTGAAATCAGAGAACTACAGTAATATATGCATACCCATGTTCATAGCAACACAATTTCTAATAGCCAAAATATGGAACCAACCTAGGTGTCCATCAACAGATGAACAGATTGCAAAATCATGGGAAATCCACACAATGAAATTCTACACAGCAATAAAGAAGAACAAATTCATGTCTTTGCAAGAAGATGGAAAGACCTGGAGAACATTATGTTAAGTGAGATCATCCAAGTACTGAAGAAGAAGGGACATATGTTTTCTCTAATATGCCCAAACTAGGGAGTATTAGGGATAACAGAGGGACACCAGGTAATGGAGGGGAGCCTCAGCAAAACTAGAGGTCAACCTGAACACTCATTGTTAGGAAGGAGGAAAGGGGAAGTGGGGAGGGGGTGAGGGCACCAAGTACCATGTGAATGAATGGCATTTTCAATATGATCCACATAAAACTAAAATAAAATATAAAAAATTAATTGTAAAATAGTGCTAAAAACTGGAACAAATACAAACATTTATTTGGGTGAAATGTCATGTTCAAGTTACTCAAAGTTTAAAGTACAGCATGAACAATACCTAAACAGAGTAGAAGCCAATTACTTTTGTCTTGGGGTCATATACAACTCAATAAGCAGTTTTATATGGGTGTTCTATAAACATTTATCTTACCTAGATTATGAGTATTAATAATGAGCCTCCCTCAATTTTCTTTAAAATTATAAAGTAAAAAAACATATGTACTGGCAAATAGGTTCTTGGTTACATATTGATTGTTCAGCCACATTTTTGCTAATGATGATGTTTGAATGGCTTAAAACTGTTCAATCTTTTTACACCATTCTATTAGTGTTTTAGCTGGGAAACAGAAGCCAGGCCATTTTGTCTTCAGTTTACTTTACTCAATTTATTTAGTTCCCTTCTATGTTGCAATTTTTTTTGTGTGTGTGTGTGGTACTGGGGGTGGAACCCAGAGGCTTTCTACCTCCAGGCTATACTCCCAGACCTATTTTATATTTTATTTGGAAACAGAGTCTCACTAAGTTGCTGAGAGCCTCACTAAGTACCTGAGGCTGGCTTCGAAATTGTACAATCCTGCTGTCTCAGCCTCCCAGCATGGGGACTACAAGCGTGTACCACCACGCCCAGCCTATGTTGCATTTTTTAGTGCATACCTTTTAGTTCCCAGAATTTGCAAACTACTTTAAAGTAGGGGTGATATATTATATACTTGTTTATTTCTTAATGCATTTGGTAGAATGTCTGATCAATAGTAGATACTCAATAAATGTTACATAAATACAAGTAAGATCTATTAGGAACAAGAGGACTTTTGTTTTACTAATACTATTGATTATAATGATAATCAATATGCTTCAAGTATTTTTAACTAAACTACTTACTATAAAATCAATAGGTTATAAGTATGTATTTCTTGAAAAACTTATGAACAATTTATTTTACTTAATAAATTGTGAATTTTCAGTGGCATTATCTTGAAGGATAATGTTGAAAGATAAATCTTGCTGAACTTGTGCTACCTCTCATTAAATGTGTGTCCTTGGTTGGTGCGGTAGTATTGGGTGATTTGTCTCTGTTCTTCCTTCCTAGAGTAATGTAAGTAATAAGCGTAAAGGATTATACAAGGATTAAGAAATGTAAAGAGTACCTGTGGGCCAAGTACTTACTTTTCAAGGAACTTCACATCAATTATCTCATTTAAGCCTCACAAGTGTATGTTGGGCCTTAGGATACCCAAAGGGACACAGTTAATTAGCTAGCAGCTAAATGGAGTTGAAGCCAGCTTGCCTTCCAGTGTATGTGCTGTAATTATTATACATCACTTTTTCAATAAAAACCCAGAAGAATACCTAGTACTATGCAAATGGCATGTGTTTTAACCCCTAGCAACTTTGGATGCACACTATCTCCCCCAGATAGCCCAGGTTTTGTTACATAGCAGAGAACCTTATATGATGATTGGACAACTTGGTACATTCACCAAAAAAATGACTGAATTGTAAAGAAAACCTACGTAATAATCATAAGATGAGAATTTGAAGGTTATAAGATTGCCTATGTAGAATGTGATTTTTGAAAATTGGGTGTGAATTCTATTTTCCCAATTATGAGTGTCACACTAAGATTTTCTCCCCATAAAAATATCAGATATCTAATATGATTATTTTATTACCTGATAAGAGTTACTACTGAGTTTAATTTTATTTATATCTCTTGGATTTAAGTGAGGCCTCCTGACTTTGTCTTTTTTTTTTTTTGTGGTACTGGGGTTCTTGGAAACCCTTCTACCTCCGGGCTACACTCCCAGACCGATTTTATATTTTTATTGGAAACAGGGTCTCTTAAGCCAGAGAGGCTGGCTTTGAACCTGCACGATCCTCCTGTCTCTGCTTTTCAGGAGTGGGGATTACAAGCGTGCACCACCACACCCAGCGACTCTGTCCTTTTAATAGGTAAATATTATAAAATATATGACATCATATATTTTTAAAGATAATGTATGTATGGGGCCCAGAATATATTGGAATTAAGAATATTTTAAATTGGAGCTGAATGTGGTGGTATAGGTGGTCATCCCAGTATTCAGGAGGCTAAGGCAGAAGGATTGCAGGTTCAGGGCTAGCCTCAGCAACTTAGCAAGGTGTGGTGGCTGAGTACTTAAAAGGCTGAGACAGAAGGATCACAGGTTCACAGCCAGCCTCAGCTACTTAGTGAGGTCTGTTGTAATTAAGTGAGACCCTGTTTCAAAATAAAAAATAAAAAATAAGGCTGGGGATATAGTTTGCTTGTAGAATGTCCCTGGATTAAATCTCCAGTTTCACAAAAACAAATAATAAATAAATAAATAAATAATAAATTTGGGGTGTAGTTCAGAGGTATTTCAACCTTGGGTTCAGTACCCAGTACCACACACACAAAATTTTATATATATGCATACATATAAGCATATACATATATAGACACATAAGAATACATGTGTATGTATGTGCACACGCGTGTGCATAAAAGCTTCATACTGTGTTTTCTAGCATAAGATAAACTGGGGTTGTTTGAACATCCTTTGCCAACATATCCTTTATAAAACGTCGTAACTGGTACACCAATTGTTACACAGGAAGACAGAGAGATCATTGATTTTTCAGTCTATCACAGCCAGCCCCTGTACATCCACTTGCAATACATAGTATCTTTTAAGAGTCTGAGAATTATTGATAAACTCTCATTCACCATTCTCTGGGGAACTATGTATTTGATGACTCACAAGATGTAACAAGTGAACCACTTAACTTTCAGCCTTTCCACCGGGAACATAAATTTCATTTATTACCACTATTATGTAATTTAGTTTTACTATACTCATCTATTACCTAAGATTTTATTTCTCTTAAATTTCTAGACTGTAAATAGATGTATAAATACCATGCAATTTCCCAAGTATGCCTGTGGCTTGTGGCATAAAAGGAGTTTTAAAGTGTGGGGCTTAAAAGAAAAAAATTATCTAAATATTTCTGATTTTTTTTCTTTACTCACGTAGGGCACATGAGGAATAACTTTTTTATATTTGAATATTAATTATGAATATTCAAGTATTATAGTAGTTTAATAAAAGCAAAGCTTCGTTTTTGTTTATGTGAGCTCCAGCTTTTTGCCTTAAAAATTTAAAGTATCTGTTGGCATAATCTATGCAATGGGACAGAAATCTAAAACCAGACAAGAAACTCACCTTACAGCCAAAGACATTCACAGACTGAAAGTGAAAGGATGGAAAAAGATATACCATGCCATTGGTGACCAAAAAAGAGCAGGGGTAGCAACCTGATATCCAACAAAACAGACTTTAAACTAAAACACATCAAAAGAGACAAATCAGGGCACTTCCTTTTATTAAAAGGAACAATACACCAGGAAGATATAATGATAGTAAATATTTATGCCCCAAATGTGGGTGCAACCACATTTGTAAAACAAATCCTTCTGGACATCAGATCCCAAATAGACCTAAATACAATAATTCTGGGAGACTTTAATATGCCTCTCACACCACTGGATCGATCTTCAAGGCCAAAGATGAGTGAAGACGCTTTAGAACTAAAGGAAACCATAAACCAAATGGACCTAATAGATATTTTCAGAATATTTCAACCAGGAACTACAGAATTCCAGCAGCCCATGGAACCTTCTCCAAAATAGACCACATCCTGGGACACAAAGATAATACCAGCAAATTGAAAATATGTAATATAATTCCTTGCATCTTTTTAGACCACAATGGAATAAAAGTAGAAATCAACAACAGGAAACTCGAAAGAACGTATTCAAAAAGATCAAGAATGAATGATACACTATTAAATGATGAATGGGTAAGAGCAGAAATTAGGGAAGAAATAAAGAAATTTATGGGAACAAATGAAAACAGAGACACAGCCTACCAAAATCTATGGGACACTATGAAGGTAGTATTAAGAGGAAAGTTTATTGCTTTGAGTGCCCACATAAGAAGGACAGAGAACCACCAAGTAAAGAACCTAATGACACAACACAAGGACTTGGAAACTCTGCAACAGTCTATTCCCAAAGCCAGCAGAAGGCAAGAAATCATTAAAATTAGAGCAGAAATAAATGAAATAGAGAACAACAACAACAACAACAAAAAAACAATTCAAAGAATCAATAAAACAAAAAGTTGGTTCTTTGAAAAGATTAATAGAATTGATAAACCCCTGGCCAACCTAACCAAAAGAAAAAGAGAATCAATTCAAATTATCAAAATAAGAAATGAAAAGGAGATATCACCACAGAGAGTGAAGAAATTAAAAAAAATATCAGAAACTACTTTAAAAATTTATATTCCAATAGACTCGAAAACATGGAAGAAATTGATAGATTTCTAAGCAGTTAACCTACCTACACTCAGCCAAGAGGATATAGCAATCCTAAACCAACCAATAGCAAAGAAAGAAATAGAAACAGCAATAAAAATTCTTCCACCAAAGAAAAGCCCAGGATCAGATGGGTTTCCAGCTGAATTTTACAAAACCTTCAGTGAACAACTAATACCAATACTTCATAACTTGTTCCAGGAAATTGAAAGAGATGGAACTCTCCCAAATTCTTTGTATGAAGCCAGTATCACATTAATCCCCAAACCAAATAAAGATACTTCAAGAAAGGAAAACTTCAGACCAATATCCTTAATGAACATAGATGCAAAAATTCTAAACAAAATATTAGCTATACGCATTCAAAACTATATCAAGAGAATAATACATCATGACCAAGTTGGTTTCATCCCAGAAAAACAAGGCTGGTTCAACATATGCAAATCAATACATGTTATTCACCACATAAATGGAACCAAGAACAAAAACCACATCATAATAGCAATAGATGCTGAAAAAGCATTCGACAAAATCTAACACCCATTTTTGTTAAAAACACTGCAAAAAATTTGGATAGAAGGAAAGTACTTCAACATCATTAAGGCAATATACTGTAAACCCAAAGCCAACATCATATTGAATGGGGAAAAACTCCAAGAATTTCCGCTAAAGTCAGGAACAAGGCAAGGATGCCCACTATCACCACTCCTTTTCAATATAGTTCTTGAGACTCTTGCTGCAGCAATAAGGCAAGATAAGTAAATCAAAGGAATTCACATAGGAAGAGAGGAATTAAAATTATCCTTATTCGCAGATGACACGATCCTTTATCTGGAAGACCCAAAGAACTCAACCAAGAGACTGCTGGAGCTGATTGACAAATTCAGCAAAGTCGCAGGATACAAAATCAACCTAAAGAAATCAGTGGCTTTTCTTGTGTGTGTGGGTTTTTTTGGTGGTACTGGGGTTCCTGGAAGCCCTTCTACCTCCGGGCTACACTCCCATGGGCTACACTCCCAGACCTATTTTTTTAACATTTTTATGTGGAAACAGAGTCTCTTAAGCCAGTGAGGCTGGCTTCGAACCAGCGCGATCCTCCTGTCTCCGCCTCCTAAGCGCGGGGATTACAAGCGTGTGCCACTACGCCCTGCCTACAGTGGCTTTTCTTTATGCCAACAATGAATCCACAATGAAAGAAACAAAGAAAACAATTCCATTCACTATAACCTCAAAACCAATAAAACACCTAGGAATAAATCTAACACAAGATGTAAAAAATCTCTACAACAAAAACTATAAAACATTAAAGAAAGAAATTGAAGAAGACCTTGGAAGATGGAAAGATCACCTGTGCTCGTGGATAGGCAGAATAAATATCATCAAAATGGCCATTCTGCCAAAACTGATCTATAGATTCAATGCAATTCCCATTAAAATACCAGCGACATTCTTCAGAGACCTAGAAAGATCAATCATGAAATTTATATGGAGAAAGAAAAGACCCAGAATAGCCAAAGCAATTCTCAGCAATAAGAAACATGCAGGAGGCATTACAATCCCAGACTTCAAACTATACTATAGAGCAATAGTAGTAAAAATAGCATGGTACTGGCACAATAACAGATATACTGACCAGTGGATTAGAATAGAAGATACAGAAACAAATCCATACATCTTTAGTCAATTAATCTTTGACAAAGGGGCCAAACTCATACGCTGGAGAAAAGACAGCCTTTTCAACAAATGGTGCTGGGAGAACTGGCTAACCATTTTTAAAAAGATGAATCTAAACCCCTATATCTCACCAAGCACAGGAATCAACTCAAGATGGATCAAAGACTTAGAGATTAGACCTGAGACTGTGAAGTTAGTAGAGGAGAGCATAGGTTCAACACTACAACATATTGGCATAGGCAGTAACTTTCTCAACAAAACCTCCAAAGCTCAGGAAATTAAATCAAGAATAAACAAGTGGGATAGCATCAAACTAAAAAGTTTCTTCTCATCAAAGGAAACTATCAACAACCTAAAGAGGAAGCCTACAGAATGGGAAAAGATCTTTACCAGTCACCATTCTGATAAGGGGCTAATATCTAGAATATACAAAGAGCTCAAAGGACTCTAGCAAAAACAAACAACCCAATCAAGAAATGGGCAAATGAATTAATAGACACAAAAGAAGAGATACAAAGGGCCAATAGATACATGAAAAGATGTTCTTCATCACTGGCCATCAGGGAAATGCAAATCAAAACTACACTGAGATTCCTTCTAACTCCAGTCAGAGTGGCAAGCATAAAGAAATCAAATAACAAATGCTGGTGATGCTGTGGGGAAAGAGGAACTCTTTTACTCTGTTGGTGGGAGTGCAAACTAGTTCAACCACTATGGAGATCTGTGTGGAGATTCCTAAGAAAGGTGGGAATAGATCCACAATATGATCCAGCTATACCACTCCTGGGTATCTTTCCAAAGGGGCTGAATTCAGAGAACTACAGCAACATATGCATACCTATGTTCATAGCAGCACAATTCGTAATAGCTAAAATATGGAACCAACCCAGATCTCCATCAACAGATGAATGGATAGCAAATCTTTGGGAAATACACACAATGGAATTCTATTCAGCCGTAAAGAAGAATAAAATTATATCATTTGCAAGAAGATGGAAAGCCCTGGAGAACATTATGTTAAGTGAGATCAGCCAAGCACAGAAGGAGAAGGTACATATGTTTCCTCTAATATGCCCAAACTAGGAAACACAGAGGATACTAGTGGGACTCCAGATAATGGAGGGGAAATATCAGCAAAGTTTGAATGGAAAGATAGGAGAGGAGGAAGGCTGATCTTGATTAATGAGGGTCTACATCTGAACATGTGTAAAATTATGAATAAGACATGGTTAACCTGGACAACCATTGGTGGGAGGGGGGAAGGGAAAATGGGGGCGGGGGGAGAGGGCACCAAATATAGTTTAAATGTATACCGTTTATGTTCAATAACATTTTGTTTAATAAAAAATAAATAAAATAAAATAAAAACAGACAAACTCAACTGGTCATCTCATCTTGATATCTCTGAGTTGAAGATACTTCTACATAGCGCAGTTATTAATAAAAATCTCTCTGCCTATCTTTATGAATTAAAAGAAATTTAATGCCCAGCTGGGTGTGGTGGTACACATCTGTGATTTCAATATTTGAGTGGTTGAGAAAGGAGAAATGCAGGTTTGAAGCCAGTCTTAGTAACTTAGTAAGACTCTTAGCAACCTAGTGAGACCCTGTTCCAAAAAAAAAAAAAAAAAATTAAAGGTGTGGGGGTGTAGCTCAGATGTAGAATGTCCTATGTTCAATCTCTAGTACTTGTAATAATGATACTGATAATGATATGCCACTATCACTAAGATGTGAAATTATAATATACCAATAAAAGTGTAAAAAGAGAAGGAAGACAAAGGAGATTAAAGATATTTATGTGTACTGTACTTATAGGAATTTTTCAGTAGGAAATTCTCAAGAAATGATTTACCATGTTATAGTCAATGCTTTTGTGGCAGATACATTCAGATAAAATCTACTTCAATGGAACAGGACCACTACACTGAACACACTGTGGCTAATGTGTGAAGCAATGCAGTTCTCACTTGGATATTGTTTGGTGGTGTCTGAGTACCTCTGCAGGAAGAGAATCCATGGATTACCAGCACCCCTGGTCAGGGGTCTGGTGTGATGCCTTGTGATGGGGGTTCTGCATTTGTTCAATTCCCACATCATGTGTGAGAAAACAGCTGGAATTCTAATTGTTGAAAGGAGGGAAGCTGAGCTAAAAGGTCATAGAGCTAATGCTGGTGCCTTCTCATAAGATATGACCAGAACGACTGAATGGTTATATTAAAAATAAGACCAGTAGCTGAGGCAGGCTTCGAACCTTTGTGATCCTCCTGTCTCAGCCTCCCAAGCTCTGGGATTACAGCCATGAGCCACCACCATAGCCAAACTATGGAACCAGCCAAGATGTCCATCAACAGATGAATGGATTACAAAACTGTGGGATATGTACACAGTGGAATTCTGCTCAGTCATTAAAATAAACCTCAATTACATCATTTTCAGAGAAATGGATGGAACTGGAGGACATTATGCTAAGTGAGATTAGTCACAAAAAATAAGAAATAAGATGCTTTCCTTAATATGTGAAAGCTAAGGAGAAATGAGTCATAGGAGGAACTCTAGATGAAAAAGGAAATCCTATAGAGGAGCAAACAAGACAACCTAAAGGAGGGGATGGAAGGAAATTCTCTAAAACACGCAATGTACATACATATATTGAAGTCAACCACTAAGCCAAGCAAGGAAAGGAGGGATGGGGAGGGAAGGGGTGGGAATTGGGTAGAGGTTAAATCAGTGATGTGTACATGTATGTACACACAAGTTTTTTACCCCATTATGATGTATGAATATAATGCACCAATGAAAAATTAAAAAAAATAAGACCATCGCATAGTCTGTCTACTGCTTAGCTCCCCAGTGAGAATGAACCCCTCAAAAATACAGAACATATCTGTTGAGTTTCTTTTTATAATGTAAGTTTGAAAATTTATAGACCTTGTAACCAACCAAACCTGATAACAGGCAACAGAAAGTCCCTATATAGAAAAACCATGTGCAATGCTCCAAACGTACATTCAGTAATACATAGTTTAGGAAACAATGGTTGACCAAAGTAAATTTTACTTAGCATAGAATTATGCTAATAAAATTGAACTAAAACTGGACAAGTTCTCTGAAATAATAATATGTAAAATGCCGTCTTTAGAAACATCAGTGCTGGGCATTTTTAATTAATGTTATATAAATTGTAAACAAATCATGACTTACACATGCAGTTTAATCAAACAAAATATTTATTAAGCAACTTATGGGCAAGTGAATTCAACGATTGTTATTGATGGAGTCTACTGTAATCTCAGAGGAGTAGTACCTCCCATCAAAGATTTCACATTTGTAAAGGCAAGAAAAGAGACTGCATCTGGGCATAGTGGCACACACTTGTACTCCCAGTATTTAGGAGGCTGAGACAAGAGGATCACACAGATTTGAAGCCAGCCTCAGCTACTTAGTAAGACCCTGTTTCCAAATAAAACATAAAATAGGTCGGGGGTGTAGCCCAGAGGTAGAAGGCCCATGGCTTCCATCCCCAGTACAACAAAAGCAACAACAACATAAAAACCAAAACAAAAACCAAAACAACAAACAACAACAACCAAACAGAGACTGTGCCATTTTCTGATATGTGAATCGAAGCCTGAAATAAGACATGGAACAAACTGCAAGTTGGGGGTGAAGGGAAGAACAGAATTAAGTTAAGGATTAAGGTGTGGGAGCCAGAGAAGCTCTTGACATCTTCCAGTGACTACGGTATGCAACGGAAACATAAATATAGGTTTGAGTGAAGCAAATGAAGGCAGCTCAGTTTGGACATTCGGGATTTGTAGTATCAACAGCTATCATTGATCACTGTTTTCACTGTTTTCTGTGTACTTTTCTGAATATTTTATGTGTGTCAAATAATAAAATCTCCTGGGAGTGGTGGCACATGCTATGGTCCCAGTAGTTGGGAGACTGAGACAGGAGGATCATAGGTTTGAGGCCAGCCTCAGAGACTTAGTGAGACCCTTAGCAAGTTAGAAAGACTCTATTTCAAAATAAAGATGAAAATGGAGCTGGGAGTGTAGATTGGAGATAGAATATCTCCAATATTATGGTACTGGGGATTGAGTCTTGGGCTCAATCCCCAGTACCATAACGCATACATACATACAATTCTCAACCACAATTCCATAGAAATGACACCACTGTTTTTTATCTCATTTCCCAGTTGGGCCCAGATTGCTGATGTGATTTGTCCAAGACGCACTGTTAATGGGAATCAAAGCTGGTGCTCAAACCAAGGCAGAATGTCTTTAGAGCATTGGCTTTTTTTTTTCTATTAATTCTACCTTATTTTAATGTTAATGATGTCCAAATGGTTCAGAAACCAAAATAATATAAAATGGCATATATGCAGTAGCCTTACTTATACCCATTTTCTTTTTCTCTGTGCCTAGCTTTCTTGAGGCAAATATATTAAAAAAAATTTTTGTTTACCCTCCTTTACCACTGTTCTGCCTTATTTATATTTTATTTTTGCAGTACTGGGGATTGGACCCAAGGGCATTCTACCTCCGAGCTACAACCCCAGCCCATTTTATAAATTTTTATTTAAAACAGGGTCTCACTAAGTTGTGTGTGCGTGGGAATTCACTAAGAAGCTGAGGCTAGCCTCAAACCTGCAATAATCCTGTCTCAGCCTCCCAAGTGCTGGGATTATAAGTGTTTACCACCATGCTCAGGTCTGTTGAATATTTTTTAACTGAACTGTGTATATTGGCTTTCTCATTTTCTTCCTCCCTCTTTACTTCCCTTTCTTTTTTATTATATTATTATTTTTCTTAATGTAGTATATAAAGAATATAAATTATTATTATACATTTCTGCCTATTTGGATTCTAGATAATTGTTGACTCTTCTTTTACTAAAATATGATGCAGTAGCTTTTCTAAATGGTCTGTCATATTGTAAAAGGCAAGAATTAATATAGCATCGTTAATCTGGATACTCATTGTTGGGAGGGAGGAAGGGGAACCGGGGGAGGGAGAGGGCACCAAGCATAGTCTAAATGTATACCATTTTCAATATGTTTTACTTATAAGTAAAAATTTAAAAAAATAAAAATTAAAAGGCAAGAATTAAATTAAAGTTGTTTCCTTAGACCTCATACTATAAGTTTCTATAGAAAATATTTTCCCCAAAACATGGACTTTTGCTTTCTAATGAAGAGTATATGGTGTAATATCGCTGTTATAAATATCAGAGGGTACATTCGTTTGTTAGACAAAATGGAAATAAACATGAACTCAAATAAGCTCTTTATGTTAAGTCCTCATTTGGTTATAATCACTTGGGTTTCTATAATTTATCTAGAAATAATTTTAGTATATTTTAGGTAGATGCTAGCTATAATAAGCCAACCCCCCCCCCCAAAAAAAAAAAAAACAACCTCAGTATGGTTTCTGGGAATTTCATACTACTTTATTATCAAAAACTAAAAAATATAAACAAACCACATATTTGTGAAATCTTCTTATGGGCTGAAACACATTGCGGCTATATAATTTAAGGCCTAGTAATAGCCAAAATGTTGGCACTAATTCATCACCATTTGGAAGTAAAATATAACTATTGTATTCCACTTGGAAACCAATAATTAGGTGACTGATTTCAGGCTCTAAATAGTCCCAAGTGGGCCAGCTCACCACCAAAAAAATTATCACATTCCACTTGTGGCTGCAACTGGCATCTATTTTCCCAGAACTGATTATAATGAATCAGATAAGATGTGAAGGCTTCAGAAACACATTTATATATACCAGAATTATGTTAATCAAACACAGGTCACTTGCCCCACTTCATGGCACAATCAACATCCATGTACTTCTTGACCAGTCTGTCTGGCCTACAGTATGTTTCCTGCTCATACATGGTATTAAAAAATGTGAATTGATATTAAAAGGAGAGGTGGAAAACTTTACATTAAAAAAAGCACTGATATTTTTTGTCTTTCTTGGATAAACCAGGAGTCTGGCAAAACCTAGGCTGATATTTTCACATAGGGTGAACGGAGCGTTTTTAGACTTGACTTGACAAAGGTTTGCTGTTAGTTTACTCTAGCCACAGTCACTCCTGCTATATTGCTAACGTGAAGGCCACCTGTAGGAGATGAGTACTTATCTATAAAATGAGAGCTTTTGAAGACCCAAAGGGTGAGAGCACATTCTTGCCTTGTGCTTGACTTGATTGATTAAATTACCCACTTGGAAAAACCATCCATGACTTTGGGATGCCTTTTCTGAAGGGTGACAATTATTTCAACATGTGAAGACATTAGCATGTGAAGACATTTGCAGTATGCCAAAAAATTAGTGTATTGGTGGTGATACTAAGGGTATCATAAAGCCTGTTGTTATGCCCCAAATGTATCCCCTCAAATTTTATGTGTTGGAAACTTAACCTCTGGTACAACTTAACCTCTGGTGGGACCTTTAAGAAATGATTAGGAAAGATAGGTGTGATGACACATGCTTGTAATCCCAGCATTTGGGAGGCTGAGACAGAAGGATCACGGTTTGCAGACAGCCTAGTTACTTAGTAAGGCCCTTTGCAACTCAGTGAGACCCTGTTTCAAAATAAAGAATAAAAAATAGGTCAGGGGGTGTAGCTTGAAGGGCAAATGACCCTGGTTCCATCCCCAGACCCGCAAAAAAAAAAAAAAAAAAAAAAAAAAGATTAGGAGCCAGGCGTGGTAGTGCACATTTGTAATTCCAGTACTTGGGAGCCTGAGAAATTGCAGCTTCCAAGTCAACCTAAGCAATTTAGTGAGGTTTTCAGCAACTTAGCAAGACTCTGTTTTCAAATGAAAAATAAAATAGGTCTGGGGGTCCATTGTAGAGGAAGAACATCCTGGGTTCCATCCCTAGATTCCTAGTAACACACACACACACACACACACACACACACACACACACACACGGTGATTAGATCATTGACGTGTCCACCTTCATGAGCAGATCACTGCTGCTATCAAGGGTGCGGGTCAACCATTGTGGGACTAGGGTCCTGATAAAAGGATGCTTCACTCCTTCATTTCTCTACTCCATCTCTTGCATATCTTCTCTCCCCTCCTGCTTTCTACTATGGGATAACACAGCTAGGTGACCCTTACCAGCCGTGGGCCTCTCAACCTTGAATTTCCCAGACTCCAGAAGTACAACAAATAAAACTCTGTTCCTTAAAGAACAGTCTCAGGTATTCTTTTACAGCCACCTAAACCAGATGAGGACATCTGCTATAGTCAAATTATTCTCTCCCCTGCCCGTTATAAAATAGAGAGGAGAAGCAGTTCTTCATTAAACAATGGTTTTCACCTTTACCAGTAACTGAGAGATCTTCACCTGTAAATGGCAGAAGCCGGGTGGGAGCCGGTGTCGTAGCTGGCGCGGACTCGCCCTCGGTAGAGTTCCACGGCAATGTGGTCCTTGTCACCCTTATACAGGAGGATGCCACTGTCTTCATCTGTGGCGATCTAGGAGAAAGTGACCTCAACGTTACTAGGCTGTATTGCCACCCGAACACAGGTCATCAAAAACAAATGGACTGCCAAGGGACACGAGTTTTATTATAGTTTATTTTTTTGGCTTATGGCCATGAGAAAATGTTGCATGCTCAAATTGTTGTTTGAAGTGTCTTGTCCACAAAGTGCTCTTTTCAACATAAATTAATAAAGAAATTGAAAAAAGATAACAAATATATCAGTAAACACAATTGGATGTGCTCAGAACTTTCTTTGCTGGAGATACACACTTATCTGCTGACTGGGCTCCTGTTATAGGCTTTGTTCTTGGCATATGCTAAATGTGACTTCACTTAGCAAAATGAGCTCTCAAAATCCATATTTTAAAAAAATGACCCAGGTGTAGTGGTGCACACTTGTAGTCCCAGTACTTGGAAAGATGAGACGGCAGGATCAAAGGTTTGAGGCCAGCCTCAGCTACTTAATAAGGCCCTCCACAATTTAGTGAGACACTGTTTCAGAATTAAAAAAAAAAAAAAAGTAGGGCTGGAGAATGGAGATGTAACTTGGAGTAGAATGGCCCTGGATTAAATCCCCAGTACCACAAAACAAACAAACACACAAATACACAAACAAACAAAAAAAAAGTTAATTATTTTTTGTGTCTTGAGGGTTGAACCCAGGGGCATTCTACCCCCAAGCTATATCCCCGGCCCTAGTTTATTTTTTATTTTTGAAACAGGGTCTTGCTAGGTTGCTTAGAGACAACCTATTTTTTTAAAGCTGTCCCCAAATTTGGGATCCTCCTCTCTCAGCCCCCCAAGTACCAGGATTCCAGGTATGTGCCACCACATGTGACTTCACTCTGGGCTACCCTGGATGCTTATTCCTAGAAGTTGAATTTGGCTACCATCTCATCAGCTCTCATAGGAAGGGGACCTCTCACCTGCAGTGTGATGTTTGTCTGAGGCCGAACCTTGGCCGAAGGAATCTGAAGATACGACTCTTTGTTTACAAAATTCACACTGACCAATTTTTCACACTTCTCTCCCTGGTATCCAGGCAAACACTGACATATTGGCTCATTTAGCCTGATGATGCATTGTGCTCCATTCTGACAATCAAAATTATCACAGGGGCTGGTACGAGGGAGGACCATAGGCGGAGAAAACTCACAGAACAAGCCACTAAAGAATAAAGAGAAAAAAGAAGTGAGTTAGATTTTATGGGACCTGAATTCTGTAAGACAAACTCTAAACATAAGTGTGTCCCGCTTTTACCTGTAGCCTTCAGGACAGATGCAGGTATAGCCGTTAACTGCATCTGTGCAGTGTGCGCCATTTTTACACTTGTTACCTTGGCAGTCATCAAAATCAATGTCACAGTGCTCGCCGATGTAGCCTGGTGTGCAGTCACACCTGTTTGACAAGCAGGTAAAGTTTTAAACTCAACTTAGCCAACATCAGTAAAACAGTTGCATGTCATCTAGAAAAGAAATGGTACCATTTTTAACAAGGGCTATCTATATCATCCCCAGAAAATGAATGTCTAACAGTACTGGCTAAAAGGATAGCATGGTTTCTCATTGTGATCCATCAAAGAGATGGTGACTTTATCTAGTTGATGGCACCGAGCATCCGAATCCAAACAAGACAAAATAAATGCACCAGGGTATTGTCCTCCCTCCCTCTTCCTCTCTTTATCTCTTTCTCTTTCTCTCTCACCACTTTGATTGCAGTTCCCTTTATTTTCAGTTCTGCCTAATTCATTCAACCTTTGGGATACTCAAAGTTCTATGTCATAAAATTTACTCAGAATGACATTGGTGATATCATTATACCTTCTGTATAAAAGAGGAAACCAGAGAAAAACAGGTCAAGTACCTTGCCCAAGGATACTCAACATCCCTGTGCCTCATCCTTGAATCAAGCCCAAGTATTATGACAAGACAGCCTGGATATCTAGCTGTCAGATAATCAGTTTCTCAGGTCTCCCTTTACAACCTGTCCTTCTCTAGTGCTGACTATTAAATCTCTACTCTAGCTCTGAAACTGAGGGCCCAGGACTTCACACATGCCTGAGGAAAAGTGCCATGGCACAGGTAAAGGTTTTGAAACCACAGCAGTGTTCCCTCGTTCCCAGTTTTACTTTCTGTGTTTTCAGTTGCCCGTGGTTAAAACAATTAAGTGGGAAGTCACAGAAATAAACAATTTATATGTCTTAAATGATACACCCTTCTGAGTAGCATAATAAAATCTTGCACTGTCCTACTCTGTCCTGACCTGAACGTGAATTATTCCTTTGTCGTGTATCCATGCTGTATATGCTGCCTACACAAAAGTAACCTAGCAGATGTTCAGGAATCAGATCCACTGTAGTAGCACTGTAGTGTTCTGTGTTCTTGTAACTCTTATGTTATAGTCTAATACTATGTCACAATGCCTATGTCATTCATCTGAATTTTTTACAAGTCTTTATATAAGTCTTCATGATTTATTTGGCACTGAATATCCACTGTTCTACTTCAAAGATATTAGGATATAAGTAAGGGCAATTAAAACACCCAAATGAATGTGGCAGTACTGAATGCCAAGAATTTTGTCTTAAAATAAAAAATCAGGATGTAAGTTTCTGGAGAATTGATAAATTAAAACAAACGAAAGTGCATACCTTCTAAGAGTAACACACTTTTTCAGCTTGCAAGTATGGATTAAGAAGTAAAATGAGCTCATTGCATAAGCATGCTTGCTCTGCAGCCAGCTTGTTTTAATGCTAAACCATAATAAACCAAAGTAAACAGCACGCCTGGAGTTAAATGGATCCTAAGTGGCCATACCGATTCTCAAATAGATGGACAAGGCCCTAGAAGAGAACTTCCATCAATGTTAATGTGAGCAGAGCAGCCAAAGTGCCAAGCATTTAAAGAAAGAAGAAATGCTTTGAAACACTTTGAATTATTTATCTGAGAAAGGAAATCAAAGTAAAAGATAAGAGAACCATGCATTCACTACAGTGGCTGTCTAAGAGTTTATATTCTCTTTTTAAATACTATTTTTCAAGCCCGTTAGAAATGGGAGTTATGTCATGGTCAACATTTTTGATGGTCTTTTGTTTCTCAGACCAAGCTTAAACACAGAAAGACAATTTTAAACAAATATCCCTTAAAGTCTGTATTATCAATAAAACCTATCATACTCCCTCTACGGACAAGAAGTGAGGAAGAAAGTAAAGAATATAAAATATATTGTTTAGTAAGCCCAAAAGCCAACTACATAAGATGCATGCTTCAAAGTACTGCTTATGGCATATCATGGTCTAAAAATATCTCAAAGCAATTTGGGAGATTTATGAGGTATATAATAAAATAAGAAAACTAAAACCCACTCTGTTAGCTCAGAAAGAGGAAAATAAAGTTGAAATAACATTGCGACTTGTCCAAACACCATCTGTCAGTAGAGATTTTCTTTGCCAGCTTCATTGTGTCTGGTTTTTTAAGTCCATTTTCTTTCTGCAACTATCTTTCCCACCACATCCAATTATTTATAAGATGGGAGTACTAGCGTGCACTCTTGAGTTAACTTGTTTTCAGCTAACCTACATACACATAAGAATAAGCTCATGAGTTACTACTGACTGCTGACAAGCATGGACTTTACTTTTTGATCAGTGTGTCATCCAGCAAAATGCACTTTTAAGAGCATGAGATCTGATGATAATAGGAGATATTTAATTAAGAATCAATCTTTTTCGAAAGACAAATTCTCTTATTTTTATGGTTCCCATTAAGTGCTACTGATACTTTATCTTATAACTACAATGCACAAAGCCATGTAAAATGTATCCGGCAAATAAGCAGTTCTGGAAAACTATCTCTGAGACATGATTATCTTTTTTACGTAAGTGAAGTACGTTCAGTTTGCCAAATTCAATTGTGGGCAGATAAAAGATGTAAGGCTCTAGCAAAATTTCCTATCATGCTCAGTTGAATAAAATGTGATGCAAAATTTTGTGTAAGGTAAAAAATTTAATAGTGTTTTTAGTTTTTGCAGAGGGATATAAACTGGAATATAATGAAAACCAGAATTAAACCTATCCTTTTCTTTCTCAATAAGAAACTGAATGGAATCAGCCAGTGCTATAACTGGTATCTCTATAATCTAAAAGCTAAGATTTTTAATCTAATTTGAAACAAATATACTGTCAAAAGAAAACTTGAGAATAAATAGTTTATATTGACCCCTGAAAGGCAGTCAGGGTCCATTGACTCCACTTGTACACTTGATTTAGAATATCTGATGAGCTACTCGGTAAATAGCAAAATCCTAAAGTAATAGTTCAAATCCCATCTATTCTTACAAAATTGTTTTTGGACTGAGTAGTTGTTAACACTCGGAATCCTCTGGCAATTAAGCTTGGGTCATTTCACTTGAGAAGATGAAGTGTGTGAAAACCGTAGACCATTACAAAAATATAAAATGGCATTATTACCACGTGCCCTGGTTATGGAAGATACTCAATAAATATTGTGTGAAGGAACAAATAACGCCATTTTTTACATGTGTGATGGCAGCACCGATCGACCACTGTGTTATAACCAGACCAAACCAACTGTAGGGCTAATAAATTGTAAACCTCTTCAGAGGTAACATGTATTAGGAAAACCACCCAAATGGAAGCATCCAGCCCAGCTCTGCCGATAAATAACATTGCAATCTTTGGAGAGCCATCCAGCCTCTTTGGACCATAGTTTCATTGTGCTTAAAATGATTATAGATCAGATGATCTCTAGGCTATTGCCAGCTCTGGAAATAGACATTGCCATTGATAAACCTTTAAAATATTTAAGGATTGCAGCAGAAGGGTCCTGTCATTTGATACCAAATACATTTTGGAAATACTGAATCATCTTATGGTCCATGTTTAAGGTGAAAGAAATGCTATTTATAGTATCAGGAAAGCAACAGGCGTGGACCGAGAGTGTGCAGAGAAGCCTAGGAAACCGAGCCCCTTCATCTTCCCACCTTGCAGACTCAAAGGTGTTCTTTCAGATCATAACATTTTTGGTTACATTAAAACCAAATTCTCAGCCGGGTGTGGTGGTGCATGCTTGTAATCCCGGCATTTGGGAGCCTGAGACAGGAGGATCGCGGTTCAAGGACAGCCTCAGCTACTACTTAGTGACGCCCTTTGCAACTCAGTGAGACCCTGTTTCAAAATAAAGAATAAAAAATAGGGAAGGGGGTATAGCTCAGAGATCGAATGCCCCTAGGTTCCATCCCCAGACCCGCAAAAATAAATAAATAAATAAATAAATAAATAAAACCAAATTCTCTGTTGTACCACCAACTTACCCTCAATAAAGCACAGAGTGGGTGACAGAAATGCCATGAGATTGGCCTTCAAATAAACTTAATAAAGCTGATTCAAAGGCTGCTTTATTTAATAAATGGATTCCCATAAAGAGGCATAGAACAAAAGTAAAACCTCTTGAATTCATCTGCAGCATACTAAATGGAGTCCTTGCTGCATGTGAGCATTTATAAAATGGTCTTAGGCGTTAGAAAACATAGCCCTTTAGCCCCGAGTGGAGGAGGTCTGTGCATCCAGGATGTCTCTGACTTACTTGAATCCCTCGGGAGTCAGGACGCACTTGGAGTCATGCTGGCAGGGGTTCAGGTCCTGGGCACAGAAGTCCAGCTTCTCCTCACACAACTCGCCTGCAACATGGCAAAGGTTAGTGCACTCAGACAAGCTAACAGGTGTCCCTCCAGCAGCCTGTGTCCTGGGTCTTTGAAGTTAGTGCATCCAGTAATGGAAAACAAAACACAAAAATAATCCTCAAAACAAATAAAAAACTCCTCCACTTCCCCAAGATCTGAGACCTGAAAACCTTATATCTAATATTGGCGAGGCTTATAATTTAGGACAACTGTAGTGACTGATATGAGCCCCTTTAGAATATCCTAGCAGAGTTAGGAAAAGAAAATTTGAATGTTTTTCACTGTTGTACATATCTATTATTGTACTTTTGGAGTTTTTGTGACATACAGCACAATGGTAATGAATATTCACAAGGTTAACCTTCTCTGGTGATTGGTCTCCACACCCAGTGATACAACATTCACCAACATCTCTGAGGCTTCCCTCACAACCCCCTGGTCACCACCCCTTTTCCATGGTGACTGCTCTCTTGACAAGACTATTCATAGTTGTGCCTGGTTTTGACCTTGAAATAAACAGAATCACATGGCAGGTACCCTTTTATGTCTGGCTTTTTCTATAGTATTATGTTTGAAAAAAAATCCTCCCATCTTCAGAGTCTCTGAGGTCTTATAAATCTGGAAGAAAAATACATTCTTTCCCTCTTATAAATCATTGCAACAACTCAGCAGAATGCTTCTGAGTCACATCCACTGAGATAAAAGTAAAAAAGTAAAAGTAAGAAATAGAGAACATGCATTTTTTTCCATGAGTGTCACCTAGGTCACAAAGAATATTTTTTAGCAATAAACAAAAGGTAAAAACATAATTGTGTAGGCTCGAGGCACTCTATTGCATTGTGTGTCTGATAAACTCCCAGGGAATTCTTCCAATACCAGTAATATATTAGGGTAACTAAAATGGTATATTTTTAAAAGTTCATTTCTCCCTTTCTAACTTACTTTAAATTCTGTTTGTTTTATAGGCAATAAAGAAATAAAGTAGAAAACCTATAGTCATTCATTTCCAAGAAACTACTAAGACTTTTACTTGTTCACAGCCAGGATTTAATCAATACTGGCTTAAAATTCATTAGTTTGCAGAGCACCCTTGTAGCTTTTTACAAGACTGTCCTTTGAAAGTAATATACTACTAATTGGTAGAAATAGTTGCTAACTAAATATGGCATGACATTCAGACTTCAGGGATCTTTTGCCCATGATGCAAGTATATGAATGTAATCCCTTCTACCCTTTTACGATACCCAATCTTCTTTTTCTACCTCTTAAAATGAAATAATTGCCTGAAATTCTCATATATTGCTTCAATAAGATTTTCTGTTTCTAAGCCTGTGATACAAAAGCTTTTATCAAAGTGCAAAAATATACACAGCTACTTTTAGACAAGGTTTTTAAGAAAGCTTTATAATTTCAATTACTATTACTTTACATTAGATGCCTTAATGAGATTAATTCATTTTATTTTATCAGCCTACCATGCTGAAATACCATTAGGTTTTCTAATCTAATCTACCTTGTTTGGATATAGTAGTCTATATCCAGGGCTGATTATAGTAGTTCATAGCCAATGAAGTTTGTAAAACCTGATGATAGAAAGGGACCAATTTCAGATATATAACAAATTTCATTATTTAAATTTTAACTTCCTCCTCATATATGAACTTGTTTTGAAAATAATTAGGAAAGGGAAGCATTTTATTCACTTTGACCCAATCCAATTCAATTAACCCAATTGACACCATAGTTCATAGAATTTACTGTGTGGTGCTGAGCTGGATGATGGGGCCACAGGAATGGATGAGATGGATTCTGTTCTCAATAAGCTTCCACTCCACTGTCAGAGCAAGTCTGAGCTAGATGCAGAACACAGAGAGAGGGTTACATCTCTAAGAGCATAAAACAGTTGATCCTTTCTTCTCTGCAAGGAATTTCTCCATAGATTTGATATGGAAGGAACGAGAAGGGAATCAATCCTAAGAAAATGTTCTCTAAATAGCTTGACAAATCTGTATAACCAACAGCTGTGTAGTGAGCATGCTGGTTTCAGTGGGAAACCCTAACACCATTGTCAACTCCATAGCTCTAAAAGAATAGCATAACATACACAGCCATGTCGGTCAACCTAAGGTTATACGTAACAATTCATTGTGACCATTACATCTTCTGGCTTTGATAAGACTATTAACTTGTTTATCATCACCAAACATTATAAAGCTAATAAAAATATGTAAGTGGTCACTGCACTGCTTTACTGCCTAACTCAATTAAATATATATATATATATATATATATAGTATGTATATATGTATATATGTATATTATATATATATTTTTTTCTTGGTGGTACTGAGGATTGAACCCAGGGACATTCCACCTCCAAGCCATATCCCCAGCCCTATTTTATTTTTTATTTTAAACAGAGTCTTACTAAGTTGCACAGGGCCTAAGTAGATGAGGCTGGTTGCGAATCTATGCTCCTCCTGTCTCAGCCTCCCAAGTAATGGAATTAGAAGCACGCACCACCATGCCTGGCTACTTAACTCATTTTAAACCTGAGTCTTCCATCATGCACTCTAGTAAATAGGGTCATGTCACTATTTTGTGAATTTATCTCAACTCCATTTCTTGGATAACTTTTTTTTTCTCTTGCTTTAATAATTCCCTTTAATATTTCTATTGTCAATTTTCTCACTGAGTCTCAGGTCCATCTCGTAAATATATTGCATGCAGTTTTTTATTTGCTTAGTAATCACTTTTGTAGTGCTTACTATTGTGTGCTAATATTATTTTGGTGGTACTGCGGGTGGAACCCAGAGGTTTTCTACCTCTGGGCTATACTCCCAGACCTTTTTTTTATATTTTATTTGGAAACAGGGTCTCACTAGGTTGCTGAGGGCCTCACTAAGTAGCTGAGGCTGGCTTTGAACCCGTGCGATCCACTTGTCTCAGCCTCCCAAGCGTGGGGATTACGAGCGTGCGCCACCATGCCCGGCTCATTGTGTGCTAGTATTAAGCATTGTATAAATATGCAGTTACTTAATATTCATAATAGTCATATAAGGCAAAGTTGTAGGATTGTACTGTTTTGTATACATGTTAAATTATTGGTGTTTATCTCTCTCCCTTTGTTTGACTCTAACATTGAGAGAAGAAACCTTAGTGCATATATATGTCTCTCTCTCTCTCTCTCTCTCTCTCTCTCTCTCTCTCTCTCTCTCTCCCCTCCCCCTCTCTCCCACTGCCTCTCCCTCTTGGTCTCTCTCTCTGTGTTACTGGGAATTGGACACCTAGAGACCTTCTACATCTGTACCACACCCCCAGCCTTATTTTATTTTTTGATTTTGAACATGAACTCCAGCTTGTCTTTTGAATTGAATATAAATTCCACTTGCATTTCTTCTCAGCCTTTAGACATCTTCTTGTTAAATTTTTACTTAATAAGTCATTCATCATTAGTAAAATTTAGTTTAAGTCCTTCCTTTTGAGCATTATTTTATATTTTCTCTAATTGAATGCTAAAATAAATGTTCTCAGGGGGTTCTTTAGCTTTTTCTAATTATATTATAGTCTGCTGTATCTGAGGGGAGGGTAGTGTATGCAGTTTAAGCAGCGTGCCACAGTTAGCAGCCAGGATAAGAGAGGAAACAGGACAGTCCCTCAGACAGAGGACGCACTGTACATCTACGTCTTAGTCATGAAGGAAAATGGGATATTGAAAGTGGCATTGGTTTTCCAAAAAGAACATAAATAAATAGTACTGTTTCCTCAAACTTATTAGTGAGTACATTGTGCAATTTATTTGCTCTTCCTTTCTTCCTCCCTCCCTCCCTCCCTTCCTCCCTTCTTTCTTCTTTTCTTCCTTGGCATTGGGGATTGAATCCAGGGACATTCTACCTTTATTTTTAATTACAGTTTGAATCAGATTGCTGCAGGTCTTGCTAAGTTGCTGAGGCTAGCTTTGAACCTGGGATCCTCCTCTCACATCTCCTAAGTAGTGGGATTAAAGAAATAAATCACTACATCTTTACATCAGTTTTTTATATATAGAGAGAAGTGATTACAGAGAGCACCAAATCATTGGTAAAATTATGGAAAATAGGGGAGCTGAATTTGTGTTTTGGAGAGTCTAGGGTCAGAGAAAATATCAGTGGTTGCCTTCCTTCTTGAGGTGGTAAGGTACAAGATTACAGGAAAAAAAAGGTAGAAGTATTCTGTATTCCATGTCACATTGTATTGTGTTCGATTATCCTAGGTCTTTGTATGTTCAAATTGGCATCAGAAAATATGTCAGCTCATTTGTGTGTTTTAAGGCAAAGTGGCTTAATACAGACGAAATTCCTATCCTCATGAACTTCTCAAGAGGTATGTGTCTAGATGAACCTTGACTCTATGAGCTGGCTCCAACTCACCCACAACATCTCAGGAAATTCTATTTGTTTTCTGCCTTGAGCCCTTAAAATCCCCCAATGACAAAGCAGCAGAATGGAGCCCAACAGTTTCCTGGCCTTTGTAATTTCAATTTTGATCAGACACACAAATTAATTTTCCTCATGATTTAGGTTTCCAGCTTCATTGTGGACAAAAGGTTGAAGGACGATAGATATGTGTATTGTACATGTTGCTTGTCTGTGTTTTGGCAAGGAAACAGTGGTCAACCAGGGGGTCCATTGTTATCTTTTAAGATAACAGATATCATTGAATAATCTACTATAACTGGGAGCAAACAATACTTGGGCGTGCAAGAACTTTCCAGACAATGCACTACGTGTATTAAGCAGAGATACCTTTCTGATGAGAAAGTTATGGCTAGTTTTTGGGTCATTTCATCTGATTTAATCTGCTGGGTAAATATGGAACTGGAAATGGCCAAGTTTCAGAGTAAAACTAGTATTACTTGTGTGAGAACATGGCAAGATTGGTACTCATCTCTTTAAGAGGAAGTGATTTATCATAGGCTCATTTTTGAAGAGGAATACCTTACTATTTGTGAATATGTATGTATGTATGTATGTACATATATGTATGTATATATTTTTAAAGAATTGTTGTAGTGGTAATAGGAGCATTCATCACAGCTTGTGTAGGACTGTTCTGGTTTATACCTGTTACCCCCAAAAAACTGTCAAGAGGATTCCTATGCACTGTCATAGGTACCCTGCTTTGGATGTTCAATATTATGGTCACCTTTTAGGTGAAATGATAAAAGCTGGGTCATTACAGTTGGTAATACTGGGTTTACTGTGAAACTGAATCAGCACAAAAAGATCCTAAGGAGAGTCTGTTCTTATTGGGTAAATAACCTTGGGCTGCTGTGTACTCCTTAGAACGACCTTCTGCAACCATATTTTATATAAAGAAGCTGACTGCAGAGAAGTTAGCCATTTTATTGTTCTGGGCTTCAGTTCTTTGTCGGTAAAATGATAGTCTGAAATTGAAGATGTATAAGGTTGAGGCCAACTCTGTGTCAATGAGTTTTGTTTTAATTTAAAGAAAGGAAAATGCTTCTATAGAAATGGATAGTGCAGATACGTTACTAGAGGAAGCATCATGCTTAGCTGCAAAATAAAAAAAAAAATATTGCATTCAGGGGTAAAAACTGTGACCATGTGTACCCAGAGCTCTGTGGTACCAGTATTGTGTGTATTACTGCAATGAGGCAGAAACCTCAATGCACATCGATGGCTCTTCTGAGAAACAGTACCTGCAGCTGGCCTTACCTCCTGCTTCATTGTCGATCTACAAGCCTAACTCATTTTAATGTTTCATCCTTATTAAACACAGGAGCCCTTCTGTTTACCTCCATGTACTTCTCTCCTAGCAACACAATATTTTGTTTACATTTCTTATTACCCCTGACTGAAATAACTTAAGAACCATTATGTAAATTTTTTCTTGATATTTATACTGTAATCTGCCTGTCACTTTTTCTGGTTATTCTGACAGATTTTTAACATTACCATGGATTTTGAGTGCTAACTCTGCACAGGAACCCTTGTCCATGCTAGGAGTATAACTGACACAGAGGTCTCTCTAGTCTCATTATTATGGTTTGAGTTAGGAATGTCCCCCAAAAGGCTCATGTCTTGAAAGCATGTGTTCAGGGCAATGATATTTGGGGCTTAAGTAACTCAATCAGGGCTCTACCTCACCAGTGGATAAGTCTACTGAAGGATTAGTAATTGAATAAATTAGGTGATCATTTAGGCAGGTGGGACATGGCTGGAGGAGTTAAGTCACAGAGCCTGTGGCCTCGGGAACTATATTTCCAGTCACTTCCCATCTCTCTTTCTCTGATTCCTGTCACAATTGAGTGGAGCTCAGATCCCCACCATACCGTACCTCCATGAAGTCGGCCTTGGAGCTGGCTGATGATGGACTATACTTCTGAAACCATGAGCCAAAATACCATTTTCTTTTCTATATTATTTGTATCAGGTATTTTCGTCACAGTGATGAAAAAGGTGCCTAAAAACCTCATGGAACTCATACACAAGAGGAAGAGGAGAAACACTAATCCAATAACATCTCAAGTAAATGAAACATTGCCCCTGTGCTGAATACTAGCAGGAAATTTCCTTGGTGCTCTACATGGGCTCTGAGGGAGAAGAGCAGGGACTTGCTAAAGAAGGAAGACTTGGAGATAAAAGTGGAGTAAGGAGTGCAGAACAGGGCCAGGAGCTCCACACAGAAAGTGGTGCAGAGAGCACCTCTGAGAGGCGGGAGGAGGGCCTGGGCAGCATGGTGCCAGAGGAGGTGACAGTGGTCAGTAGGGGCCACATGGAAATGTCTTATCTAGATATATAAAAAAAGCAGATACAATTTTTTGAAGAATTATTGGATGGATTAGGGTGGTTTACTCCTCAAAGCTTGCAGAGCAGAAAAAAAAGTTTGTCTTCACATTAGAGTTTCTGAAATTTTCATATCAGATCACTGTTTAAAATATAAATATGTTTTACACCAATAGAGCAATAGGCAAGAACACTCCATTAGGTGTACAGCATCTTCCCTTGCTGCAGTTTTTCTAAAAGTCAGTCCTTTGAATTCAGGTTGAGCAAGTCTACACAGAGGTCATTCCATAGACCAGTCTATGGTGTTGCTGGGACACTTGACTGTTGCTACTGTGGCTAGCTTCGGCTAATGCAACTAGGTTAATTTCTTCTCTCTCTGAAAGAGATAAAATTCTCAACAGTCCAATCTGGGTATTAAGAAGGGCGGGTAAAAGATTCTGGGGATGACAATGTAGTCTATTTATAAGTCATGCCAAACTATTTTTATGAGAAAAGATCATTACTATTGATAATGATGGAAAAGAAACTTAGGACAGTGATCTGCATAATTAGACCAGAATTCTAGTGTTAAACTTAATCGGTTATGACAGTTTCACATGGAATTGTAACCAGGGAGAAAGTCTTGATGAATTCTTGACATGATCCTCAGGACACAGAATTTTAGAGGGCAAAACACATCGTTCTTCAAATATTCCCATTTTGAGCTCCGCTTGGGTCAAGAAAAGCCTGAGATCATAGTTCTAATTTTATGCTATTTGAATTATTTCAACAAGGGAAGGCATCGAAATAAGTAATCTGCTAGATAAATATATATGAGGTTTTTTTTTTTTGGCAGTACTGGAGATGGAATCCAGGGACATTGTACCTCCGAGCTATACCCCAGCCTTAGTTTTTAGTCTTTATTTTTATTTTTAAATTTTCTTTGGTGGTACTGGGGGTGGGACACAGGGGCTTTTCTACCTCTGGGCTACACTCTCAGACCTATTTTTTTTTTAAACAGGGTCTCACAGAGTTGCTGAGAGCCTCACTGAGTAGCTGAGGCTGCTTCGAGTCAGCGATCCTCCTGTCTCAGCCTCCCAAGCACTGGGATTACAAGCATGTGCCACCATGCCCAGCTAGTCCTTTTATTTTTGAAACAGGGTCTCACTGAGTTGTGAAGGGCCTCGCTAAGTAGCTGAGGCTGCCCACGAATCACGATCCTCCAGTCTCCACCTCCCAAATGCTGGGATTACATTTGGGGATAAGGGTACCATTATTTACAGTTTTGTGCTTCCTCATTCCCATCACCTGCACTAAAGAGTCATCTGGAACAAACTAGGTTCTCCATGAAAAAAAAGTGAAAGCCCTCATTTGTTTCATTCTTATAGGTAGAAGCCTTATAAATGTTAATAAAGGAGACACAGATGGCATGAAGAACAGGGTATTGAAGGAGACAGATAATGAAGAAAACTGCTAGAAAATTTGTGTTCTGAGATTCTAGGCCGAGGTATGTACATCCTTGAAGGCTGGACTGGATGGGTCTTCTGATGATTACCACAAATCCTACAATATCATTTACCAAACAATGACCATCCCAATGGGAAACAAGAGAGGATGAGCTCAGGAACTGAGGACTGAGGGATTGTGCACGTCAGCACTTAGGGGTCACATTTGAGAAAGGTTAAGATGAACAGATCTGAGTGTTTCTCAAGGCCAAATTTAAAAAAATTCTATTAACTTCCTATAAAAGTTGGATATTTTACATTTATTCCCTATTTATATATATGGAAACATCCTCTCTCCTTTCATAGACCTTGCAAAATTATATATAAGGGTGGAAACAGCTGCTGGGATTATGGAAGTCAGGCAGCTTAATCAAATTGGACCTAAAGAGATGCAGAGTCATCTCTCTGTCTCCCTGGGGTTTGGGTTTCGGACCCTCCACCCACCAAATACTTGTCTCTTACCTAAAATGGACTAATATTTTCACACAATCTATGTACATATTCTCATATATTTTAAATCATTTCTAGATCATTTATAGGATCTAATTTAAGGTAAAAGCTATATAAGAGTTGTTATAGTATACTGTGCAGGAAAAAATAACAACAAAAATGTTGTACATGTTTAGGCTAGATGTAAAATTTTTCCTATATATTTTACACCTACAGCTGGTTGAACCCATAAATATGAAACCTGTAGTTATGAAGGACTGACTGTGTTTATAGTTTCTTCTCTTTTGCTGAACTATGCCAGTCCTATTTTATATACTGTAGTTTTGCTTATAACCCCATACTTCACAGCACACTACAAAGGCACAGACTTAGTCTTCAATTTGAATATTCAGTATTCTCACCAGGGTTGGTGGCAATAATTGACTATTTTCTTCAATAAAGGTTTACTTGTGAACAACATATTTCTTTTGTTTACTTATTTACTTTTACTCTTTTATCAGTCCATTATAATCTCACATCATAATGTAGTTCACAGTGATAGTGACATACATGCACATTATTGTTATTTTTTAAAAGAGCAAACTCTTCTTGAGGATGCCTCTATAATCTGCTGATTTTTTTGTGTGTATTCCCTATCTTGTAACTTTTCTTTTCAATTGGAAATAGTTAACGTGCCTTCAAACTCTCATCTATAAACTATTCATACTGCTCCATGCCACCCGCTTCCAAGCTTAATTAAATCTAGTTGTTTATTTAGAAATCTATGGAGTTGATCTTGAGGACCCATGACTTCTGGAAGCTGCATGAGCCCCTAGTGTACTCTCTGTGAAATGTGTACTTAATGGGACATGTGCCAATGGGGACAATGTGATAGAGAAACCCAAGGTAAAGTTAATTATAATTCAACATAAGAAGGCTCAAGGGAAGATGGGAAGATGTTTCACAGAAAGTCACTTTTTTGTGCTCATGTTTTGTTTCCTAGGTGATATGAAATGACTTACTTGATGGTTCTTGACCTGCTAGTGAGTTTGATCAGTGTTCTCATGTGGAAAGGGTTTTTCTTTACTAAGAGTCCTAAAGTCTCTATAGCATGTTGTTAATATGCTTAGGATCCAAGCGGCATGGCTTTACAGTGTTCAAGTATCTGACCTGACCTGAACTTGCAGTCAAGAATGAATACCCAAGAGTTTGTCTAATGAACAGGAGAATGTTTTGTGGATTTTTGTTTCACTTTCAATACTTAGCATGCTGTTCCTACATAATGTATTTTCTCAATAAACATCTTAAGCATTTTTAACTGTCAAAAACTACTTACCTCTCCAAATAAATAAACCAAGAAGGAGGTGTTTTTCAATACTTTCTCCTTGGAACTCTGAGTCTAAATCATATAACCAACTCCAATAGCTACTGAAAGTCCAGGAAATATTTGACTCAGTTTTCAAAATAAATAAATCCAAATTCGACTGAATAGGACTGGTTAATCTAAGTTGTTGTTCTGGGCTGAACAGGCACTGCCTGCTAACTATGGGGAATAAAACAGTTCTTTTGAAATATTTCCTGAGATTCAAATGCATTTGAGAAAGCTTTGAAAGGCTGGACAATGAATGCAAACCACAGAATATTGTTAGGCTGCCAAAAAATATCCCTAGCTAAAAACGACTGCAATTTTTGGTTTTCTTTATTTGAGGATTTCAAGTAGGTTCACAATGTTATTGACTTGATAAATAGACTTTATGCATCTCAATAAAGAAGTAATTACAGAAAGAGTCATTGTTACTAAGAGATCATACAAATCTAAAGGCATACATGAAACATAAAACTACAGCCAAACCCAGGAGTCCTTCAGCATTTAATATTTTCTTACACTTCAAAGTAGAGGAGCAAAGAAAAACAAAAACCTATTCCCAAATAAAGTCCATTTGAAGTGAGCATAAAAAGTAAAATAACAAAAACAATACTTCTGAAAAAGACATCAGTGAAATATAGGGTGGAAGAAATTTCCTTAATCCACATAATTTATTTTAGATAAAAATTTCTCTATCAGAATTTCCATTGGAATTCTTGTGCTACTAGAAATGCTAGAAAATAACCCAAACTAGGTTGAAATTAACTGATGAAAACTATAAACACGTCATGCAGGGAAGACCTTGATATTCCTGAAGTATAGATATTTACCAAATTAGTCATTTCCTCTGCATTCTTTGTATATTTTGGTAGCGGAGAACACTGAGGATTGAATCCAGGGACATTTTCCGATCTAGATCTACATCTTCATCCTCCTCCTTTTAAACTATTATTATTCTTATTTTGAAACAGGATCTTGTTAAGTTTCTGAGAGTTTGGCTAGGTTGCTGAAGCTGGCCTCAGACCTGTGATCCTCCTTTCTCACCCTCCCAAGTACCAATACTATAGTCAAGAGTCACCACATCAGGCTTTCTCTACATTTTTATATGTTATTCTTAAACATTTATATGAACTAGAACAGATATTAACTCTGTACCACAAAAAGAAAAGAAAAAAACCCTAAG
Organism: Muscardinus avellanarius; assembly: GCF_963383645.1. NCBI lineage: Eukaryota > Metazoa > Chordata > Mammalia > Rodentia > Gliridae > Muscardinus > Muscardinus avellanarius. Next base: position 123,767,022 of record NC_137791.1, read on the forward strand.
ATTTAGAGAGATTCTTGATTTTATAAATATCAATACCAGGGAGAGAACTCTTCTGAGGTTTTCCCATTTGCTACACAAATTATCCCTCCTCTATGTGATAGAGGGCAGCTTAATTCTCAGGGGAATGAATTAGTTAATTGTGTAGGCATTGATGGGTTGCTTTTTCATGTCTAAATAAAATAGCTTGCTTTTCTACTTTACCCTTTTCAAATATACATAAGTATAATTGTGTATGGCAAGCTGAAGAGACAGCAGGGGAAGCAGAAGGTCTTGCTTGGCAAAAAATAATTAGTCACAGCCACTGTGTGATGTAAAAAGAAGCCAATCCTGGAAGGTGCAGCACGCAGTTCTAGCAGAAGTTGTCCAGGTTATAGTACAGGCTTTGGGGTCAAATGGACACTGGCTTGCAGCCTCTGAGCCCTTATTTACAAGATGTGTATTCATGAGTAAGTACTTTATTATTGTTTACTGAATGTTATTGCTCAACTTTTTATTGTTCTTCTGCTGAGGCTGGTCTGAAATCTACAATCCTTCTACCTCAGTTTCCCAAATACTGGGATTACAGGTGTGCACCACCATGCCCGTCTCTATTGGTCCTACCTTATAAGTTAACAATATGTCCGTTAATAATGGACTTTTTTATTTAAGAAAATCACCCTAGGTGCTATAATGAAATCAAAATTTCATTTTTAACTATGATTTGGTTTTAAAACACAGAGATGGTTTGACTACTTTGAAAAGCACTGTCAGTCAGCAGGAAGAATTGGAAATAAAAGAGATCTTTTATAAACATTAGTGTGAAATGTAGTCTCCACATAAAACCATGTGGTGATTTAAAATACTATTGCACTGCCAAGCCTTACTCCTGAGAGTATATATATATTACTATTTAAGGACATATTACTATGACAGAATAATTGCTATTGTGTTTCTGAGAGAGACTCAGAGACTCTGCCATCCTTGCCTCAGACTACTGATTGTTTCAGTACTTGTGAAAAGGAAAGATGACATTTAATCAACGCAAGTATTGGAGACACTGACAAAATATAGCAAATTCTATGTTTACATCCTTAAATATGAAAATATTCTTTGTTGTTACTTTTATCTTCACTCTTCACACAGTAAGAGCAAGTGGGCAAACAGTAAATCATCCAAACAAAGCCACAGAAGAAAATGAAGCCGTGAGTAAGAGAAGACAGAGAGAGTTGCTGTATACTTTCATAGAAATCTTATCATCCTACAGATGCTACTGGAACTATCCAGACTATAGTGTATCATCATTTTAGGGCAGTGTTCCTGGACCTGGTGATTGAAGACTTTCAGTAAATGTACTTAATGATTAAAAACCCAATGCTATTAGTTAAAATTCTAAGTCTCTAAGATAAAAGTTCATGAAGATCTCATGACAAGTCCCTAGACTCATCAAGATGTGGGGATCACTCATCACTGCCTGATTTCCTTTTTCAGGCCTTAATGTATTTGGGGAACCATGTGGACCACATTGTTGTCAGTGATTAGCTGTGGCTCTTCTTATACTTTAAAACAACTACCTAGTACATACCGAATTCTATAATCTGCATTTGACAATTTTACTTCATAAACCAACCTCTTGAGTTCTATAAGATTTTTTTTGGGTAAAATGTTTCATCAAATCTATTCATCTTTAAATATTTTTCATGTTTCATATTACTAAAAATACAGGCTTAGAGTTAAGGGAAAAATCCTACCACTTTCACATTGTTCTGTCTGAGTTTATCTACTGTAATAAATGATATAAGGTTTTCATTATTGAAACAATATATGTTCCGATATCTTTGGAAATGTAAAAGCATACTGACAAGTAGAAAATAGAAAATATTGGTTGCTTTTCTAGCTACCCCTTCTTCCACTCAACAAGTTTCTACTATAGCTTTCTAGAAATTGGGAAAGTGTATATCAGAGGCCCATTTTATAGTGCTTGACATAGTTACACATAAGTTACAGCTCTCAATGACTGACTTGACATATTCTTTTCTGACTTCATAATCTTGTCAGCATTCCTTACCGTGCACACACAGCGAAATCTATGTAGCTTTAGAAGAAAGAGGAAAATGAAAATGAAAATCATAATAGACTTAAAAGGCAACTAACCTTTTTCCACCTCATTCAGATTAGCAGCTGGCAGCAGCGACAAAGACAGAAGAGACAAGAGACTTTTTACATTGCGATATGACAGCAGAGCACAGGAAGCCAACGCGCAGCATTAACAACAGAGAAGCCAAGGTGAGAGCAAACTGAAGCAGGCTTGGGTTTCTTACCTACAGCCGGGCCAAATGCACACACATGGAGAAGGAAAATGAGGCCAAAGGTAAACACTATCACTAGGCACGTAAACCAGGAGCTGTAACAACCAGCAGCTTTGCCATGTAAGGTGGTCACTGAATGGTTTGTGTCTGGGCATCAGAGATTTGGGGGCAGGGAGAAAAGGTAAGGTATATATATATAGTAGACAATGGAAAAATTAAGTCTTCTGAATATTTTCCACAAAATAGAGTCTTTACATGTAAAACTTATATGGAAACTTTCACTTTACCAAATCTATATGATCCTGGTAAGTCAGATGAGGGCCTAAAACAGGGTCCCGTGAGGACAGGGTTATTGAGTCAGAGTCTTGACGTAGGAGACCCAGGGATTTTTACTGCTGGAAAAGCATATTTTTTCGATTCAATGTCTCATCTAGCATTAGAGTTTAAGAAAAGGTGTTTTTGTTTTTAATATTATAAGGGTGCCATATTTCTAATTTTAATTTTTGTAGTTTTTGAGATCGTTTAAGGAATTTATTAAAAATTACCTCCAAAAATGTCTTGATTTTAGGAAGACTATAATAATGAGTATGAAAATAAGAAACAAAATCTCAAGCTAAAATTAAAGTATAGAATCAATTTTCAAGTTATTTATCAAGTCCAATGTTTTTTAATACTTAGCATGGTAATTTTTACATTAGAATTCAACTTTTCAACAATTAATCTTGTCTGAAGAATAATAGAAAGTTATGCATTACACAATTAGAAGGACAGAGGATAGGTTGAAGTAAGGAAAAAGTTGTGATGATTTGGGCAGGCAGGGATGGCAAATTAAAGTTGAGATAAAAGAAAAGCTGTATGGATCCTTAAAATTTATGTAGTCAATGTCATTAGCAGAAAAGAGCAGAGAGTTTTCTCCCCTGATAAGTCATTAACTACTTACTGTGATGTTTTGGTCACTCAGGGTGTCAATAAAATTTGATCCATTTCCCCCTGGTAATTCCTTTGATTCCAAGTATTTATAACCTAGTTTTATAGACTGTCCACCATGTCATGACTTCCTTGTCCAACTGCTATCAGACCTCTGAATTTTCTATAGTGACAATGTTATTTCTATTTTGACTCTTGACACAGGTGCCCAGTGGAAACAGAATCACTTTGATAATATGCAAGCCTTTTCTATGAACTTTCATTGGCTTCTCCTAAACCAAGGTCACTGTCTCACTGTATATCTTGGGTTGCAGAGTAAAACAAAATCTTCAAAGAAAAAAGCATTTTGAACTCAAATGATTTTAAGACAGTGACAACCTTATCATGTTCCCTGAGCAACAGAGAGGTTCTGTTCCTATATCACAACCTCATTAATCAGACTCAAAACTTAAAAACAATATAGTTGCATTTTAAGAAAATTCCCCACAAATTGCAGACTGGAATGAAACAAGAAATGAAACTCTATAGGCTAATTTATACTTTCCTATAATTAAAGGCCACTTATGGGCTACTGATTTCAAAATCTGCAGATGGTTATTTTATATTTTCTAAATGAGCTCATTTCACATATGCACAAAAACACTCCAGTTAAAAGATGAGTTATAAATGTTCCCCACTTAGATATCTTCTCTCCTGCCAAACTGTTAAATTCTTCATAAACTACAAGACCCAGTCCAAAGTTACGGTGATATCTTCATACTCTGCCATGCAATTTCTCTTGAGGTCAATATTTTCTTGATCCTATGCCCAAAATAAGGCAATCTAATATTTGTAATAGCTATAAGCAAGAAGACTAAAAGGGTCTTGGGTATTGACCAGAGCCAAATGGCTGTTGACACATAGTCATGTTAGGTTCAGGGATGACAGGTTGTATAAACGTAATATTTTGGCTAAGAAGTGGTTTTGCTAAGCTTTTGGTTATCATGGTGTGTTTGAAAGAATGAGATCTGACATAGTTGGGGAATGAGGCTTTATCACACTGAACAGAATCATTTAGGATGGAGAGATGTGTGTTCAAGGGAGACAAGTATAGGGCAGGAACTTGGGAAATGAAGAGGAGCAGGTAAGACAAATACTCAAAAATGCTAAGGAGAAGTATAGCAAACCAAGAGTCAAAGCAGGAGACCCCTTGAAAACAACTCAGAATGTCTTCTACCTTAGGTAAATCGTCATAAAAAAAAGACATACAAGAGCCTGAACAGACCCATGCTTCCAAGCCCAGGTTTCATCAGGATGGGGATGCAACTACATTCCTAATTCCTGTGCTCAAGAAGGCATGAATAGAAAAAAGTATGTTCAGGTCTAATTTGTCTTGTGGAGTGAGAGTGCTGCTTTATAGAGACCTTTAAAATTAAGCGAGTTCTTAAATATTTTTTATAATGATCAAAACAATGATGGAAAAATAGAGCTATCCTAAAAAGGTATTAAGTAACAGAGTTAATTTCAAACACTGGAATTCTTGTACGTTCCTTTTTAAATTAGCCATCTAGTAAATTTCAGATTCTCACTGTAGCTCTCAAGGCTCCAGAGTCTGTGATCATAGTGTAATGGTAAATATCAGACATGTGACCCAAGTGATTTTGGTGGACGGTTAAAATCATGTAGCCTCCAAAGTTTTCCAGCCACATTAGAATAGGTGTGTGTGTTAGACACACTCTTTGTCATTGTTTAATAGAAAATATCAAAGAGTGTTCAAACCATGCCTGCTAGGCAGCATCAGCATTATCTGTGTAATAGAATAATTAGTGATACAGCATGTTCACAATTTTTTTTCCTGGAAACTTAGTAGGATATATCTACATAGTATACTGGGGCTTAGTGATGTAGACAATAAATATGTCATGTAAAAGGCGGTTTCAGAGACATTCAAACAAATCTTGGTTGTTAAAATCAAGCCTCATTATTCTACCTAGCAGTTCCTCATCTTCGAAGATACTTCCCCATCAAAAAAAGGCACTTGGTAAAATGTGAAGTTTGGTTATTCCAGAAAATAACTTCAACAATTTTTCTATCAATCTTTGGGAAAGTTATTACACAGATGCGTGTCCATCTTCAATGTTTAGAGATATTAACCTTAGCCACCTCCATAATTATTTCATTTTCTGATTCTTTTAACTATGTATTGGACTATATAGAAATAGATAAAATTAATAAAACACCACAATGGGAATAGTATCTTTGATTAAAGTGATAGAGATACTGCTTTACATTTCTTCTTTCAAATAAAATGCATAGTATTCTCTTTTTCTCTTCAAACTTCAAGTGATTTATTAAGGGAAAAGTAACTATAAAATTTCATATAGTCACAAAAATCAATCAAATATATATGTATTCTGTCAAAACAGACAAGTTATAAACTTGATGCTGATTTTATAGTGCATTGGTTTGAATTGGAAAGAAGTCTAGCAATTCGGATAGTCAAAAAGGATTTATCACCCAAAGAGACAAAGTGGTAGAAAAAAAAAAAGCGATGGTCTAGTCAGAGTATCTCATAAGTTCTCTATCTTCCTGATTTTGTTTCATTTTGAAGAACATGGGTTACTATAGGTGAACACTCCCTAGTGGAATAGTAAGTATGAACTTAAGTGATCTGAAGTGCTTAAATGTGTCATGGCTATCTATAGAAACATCTTTCCACACAAGCACTGGTGAATTGATTTGCATAAGGATAATGGTTTGAATGAAAATGTCATTGAATTGTGGAATAAAAGCTTCAGCATGATAGATTTTCTTTTGCTGGACAGAATGACTTTATGATAGATGCATGTGTTGAACTGAACTTACTGGGTTTATTATTTGGTGGCTGAAAACATCTTAGCTCCTTCTTTTATTTACCATGATCTCTAATTTCCAAACACCTACCAGTTATTGAATAATAGAATGGTTTGATGAACAAATATAACAGTGCCCATGAGGCTTTCAAACAGATACACCGACTGATGGTATACTCTTTCCTATTTTCATACCTGTGTACTCAGGTGGGCAAAGGCATGTGTAATTGTTAATTCCATCAACACATGTAGAGTTATTCTCACAGTCATTATCTTCACAGTCATCAACATTGACCTCACAATTTTCCCCTTCAAAGCCATCAGCACAAATACACCTGCACATCAGAGGAAAAAAGGGAAAAAACAAACAAAACAAAATATATTTTTTGCTGCATTTTAAGGCCATGCAGTCTAAATATTTGTAAAAAAGCATAAATACACTCATCAATTATAGAGCTTTTAAAACTACAAGACATCAATTTTTAAAATGCTTTAAAATGACATGTTCTAAGCATCAATTTAAGGTAATATTCAACAAGGCAGAAAACATTAAAAAATAAAATGTATGCTTGCTACAAGAAGGCAAATGGCTCCATGGTCTTAAAAGTCAATAAACCCAATATATTTGCAGGTCTAAAATGCAAGTAAAATTTAATTCCATATCTCAACCTCAAGTTGTGCTAGAATAAAATAAGTCATGTTTCTTTGCTCAAAAATGAGGAAGAACTGGTTCTGATTTTTTAAATTACATCATTTGTTACTCTATGTATAATGTCCTTGAGGTGTTGCAAAAACAAAAAAATTTAAAAAAATAAATTCTGTCTTTCTTGCCATTGCAAAATGTGAATGTTTTTAAGTCAATAAATACAACTTTTTCTGGTATAAAAGATTCCGTATTTAATATTCAATAAGGATCAGAATAATCTTTGAGAAAAGTCTCCACAATGAAAAGAAATTTTGAAAAAAATATATTTCTTCAAAAAGTGATATCTCTAACAAGCTTTAGTAGCAGATGAGCATTCTTATGTGAAATTACTAGCATCACTTAATAAAAAAAACTATTTTATAATTCATGAAATACCTCTGAATTACTTGTACTGTAGGATTAAATACTTTGAAATTAAAAATATTCACAGTATGTTTCTCTACTTGTATTGTGTTCTGGAAATGAATCATTAATTTTGTGTATCTATGGGACCTATCTCTTATCATTAAACTCTGCCTGTTAAAGCAATAAGCAAATCAACAGATGAGCTGAGGACTTGCAGTGGGGGACTAGCTGGCTATTAATTTGCATAATGGAGCCAATACTTTGTCTTGCCCTGATCTCACTTGATTAATCATCATGAGTGTATGTGTGTGTTCTTAAATTTTTTATTTGTAACATCCTGAGTTGAGTGAGAACCCTGTAGTGTCTCCATTTTTTCTTCCATAGTGGGGATGGAACTTAGGGGCATTCTACCTCTGAGATGCACCCCCAGTCCTAGTTTAAAGTCTTTATATTTTTTGAAACAGGGTCTCACTGAGTTGAGAATGGCCTCGCCAGGTAGCTGAGGCTGTCCCTGAACTCTGATCCTCCTGTCTCCACCTCCCGAATGCTGTGATTATAATCGTGTACCACCATGCCTGGCCTCTCCATTTGTTTTTAACATAGCAAGATCTCTAAGAGGGACCAATATATTTTGCCCTTATTTTGACATTCTTTTGAGAATACTGTTGAAATTGAAAAAGAAAAGTGCATGTGTACTTAGTTACCCTTGCTCTGATACTTCAGGCACAGGAGACCACAGCCTAGTGACCTACCAGAATCCATCCTTTTCTCCTTCTTTTAAGTGGCAGGTTCCTCCATGTTTGCATGGGTTACTGATGCATGCATGAATTGGGACATCACAGTCTTGGCCCTGGAGAATAAATGGCCAAGTAAAATTAAATTCAGACAAGAAAGTTTACAGAACACACAGAAAGCACACTAGAAACAGGAAGACATGCCAAAGAAAGAGATATTTCCAGATTTGTGGTTCCCACAGTCACTTTTACTTACCTTGAAACCATATGGACAGGTGCATCGATAAAAGTCAACTGGATCATTGTTACAGGTGCCATCATTTTTACATGGATTCGATAAGCAAGGATTACATTTAGCTAGGATATTGACATCCACAGGACCTAAATATTAATGGAGAGATATGAGAAATGTGCTACTTTTAGTTCATTTAAAATTATTTCTATTCCTTCATATAAGTATAAATTTTGCATTCAATTATTGGCCACTTATCTCTATGTGTTTCTCTTCCATGAAAAAAAATCAGTAACCAGCATTATTACAGTACATTCAGGAGTTGGAAAGGTAAGCTGGGAGTGGTGGTGCACGCTTGTAATCCCAGCATTTGGGAAGCTGAGACGGGAGGGTCACGGTTCACGGCCAGCCTCATCTACATAGTGAGGCTCTCTGCAACTTAGTGAGATCCTGTTTCAAAATAAGGAATAAAAAATAGGACTTGGGGGTGTAGCTTGGAGGTAGAATGTTTCTGGGTTCCATCTCCAGTACCACCAAAAAAAAAAAAAAAAAAGGTACTACATGTGGTCTTCCCACTAGGAGTTTTTGTGAATCTTTCTGAGTCAGAGTGGCACTCTGGGTTGGTAGCTTCAGGGATTAATAGGTAATGTTCATGACGCCAATGTCACAGGGTGAGTCCTTTCTGGGCTGACTTAGTTTATACCAATGAGCTCCATAACAAATCCGTATATATCAACCATAGCCAGCTGTGTGGAAAGGCATGCCATCAGTCCCAGAGAGGGCTATGTATGTGGTAAAGGGGGATGTAAGTATGTTGAAAAAGTAGAGATTTATCACACTTGCCCAGATACAATTAGCACAGTATTGTTACTTTCATGCAGGAGATACAAAACTGTGCACTATTATTATTTTTGTTGTTGTTGATCTGTCCTGAAGACTGAAACCTGGGCCTTACACATGCTAACTACCTGCTCTACCACCAAGTTACATGCCCAGTCCCAGTGCTACTTTACTGCACATGGAAGTAAACTAAAATTGCAGTCTGTATTACGTTCTTCATCCTCGCCTTTTGATTCACACTGTCAGTTCTTTAGCACAATACTTGATGTGTGAGGTTCCATGTTTTCATCTCCTGGGAGAAATTACCATTGGAGTGATAATAATCTTTGAGAAAAGTCTCCACAATGGAAAGACATTTTTGTAACAGAAATAAAATATATTTATTCAAAAAAGTGATATTTCTAACAAGCTTTAGTAGCAGATGAGCATTCTTATGTGAAGTGTGTTGAAAAAGTAGAAAATAAATCATGCAATCCCATGTTTTTATTTATTTATTTTTTGCAGTACTGGGGGTGGAAGCCAGGGGCATTCTATCTCCAAGAAGTACCACCAGCCCTCATTTTATTCTTTATTTTGAAACAGGGTCTCCCTGAGTTGGAAAGGGACTCACTAAGTAGCTGAGGCTGTCTGCAAACCACAATCCTCCTGTTTTAGCCTCCCAAATGCTGGGATTACAAGCATGCACCACCACACCTGGCTGCAATATCATGTTTTTAAAAGTCTCATGATCCATAGACATTTCCTATTTGTTTCACTTATTTGATAAAGGGACAACAATGGGGAAATTGAACTGTTCTCCATAAAATTATATTCCTCTGGTGCTACTTTTGCATTGGCTGTAGAAGCTCACTAGCTTTCCTTTTTGGCAGTAGTGTCTAACTAAGACAATAACAGAGTGATGTGTTTCTACATAGAATGTAAATATTTTATAACATAAACATTCATTGCTTTTTTGCTACCACCCATCTCTTTGGTGGTCTTTATCTTTCCATCTCTCATTAGTCTTTCATTACACACAAGTCTTAGTGAAGTTGCTAATCATTATTATCAAGACAATTGTAAAACATGCCCCCCCCAGAACCCATAAGAGTGTTCTAACCTTCTAAGGTAACTTTACCCTCCAAATTGTATGACTTCTGCTCATATAAACTACCTATCACGAAATTGTTCTGCAGATTGGAACTTATATGTTTGTGAGTTATGGAAGAGAAAGTAAATTTATATGGTGGTCATAAAGGTTCTTGATAGCTCTTACTCTGAAAAATAGCAGTAGTGATTCAAATAATGGTTTTGGTTTTAAATCCATGGAAAAGATAAGTGTTTTGTATTGTCTCTTTTCTATTGGTAAACAAAACTAAAAAAATTACAAAGATATATCTGTAGAGAAATTCTTTTCACCATTTGGAACTGGATGAACATTCTTGGGTGACCGTGTTTGTGGGAAGGAGAACTGCTTTTAGTGAGTTCTTTGTCACTACAAGAGACCTTGCCAATGCCAGTGTCCCCACTACTTGTTCTTGGTAACCAGAGTAACTACTGCAGTGTTTGTATCAGATTGCAGCTTAGAGATTTCTGGGGTTCTTTCTGAAGGGAGCCCCATAGAAATTCAATTGCTCATCTCCCCCAAGTTAATTATCAATAGTGGGCAAAAATTAAATCAGCTGTTCAACCAAATACCTGAATGTTGGCAATTAGTTATAATGGTTAATTAAGCTGACACCATATCTCAAAATGAATGATTTTGTGTTTGCTGAAGGTATATTTAGAATCAGCAATAGAAAAAGAAATATCCAACTGATAGTGAATCCTTTAGTTGGAGAAGAACAAAAGTGTAAGATGGCGCCTCTGAGAATGTACACAAATTAAAGAGCAGGCCTGCAAAGTCAAGGACTGTACATAATCATCTGGCCACATGCCAATACCTTGAGAAAAAATGTCCTTTTGATTTTCTGTGCTTTCAAATTTGTAAGCCTATGCCTTGCATAGGGTGGACAGTTTCTCAGCTTATCCTGTGAACTGATGTCTTTCAACAGTTATGTTAGAATATGTATTTATTTTTTTCTGAACTCTGGGCTTTTATTTATTTTTTTTTCTTTTAACAATTTTTTATTGAACATAAATAGTATACATTTAAACTATATTTGGTGCCCTCTCCCCCCCGCCCCCATTTTCCCTTCCCCCCTCCCACCATTGGTTGTCCAGGTTAACCATGTCTTATTCATGATTTTACACGTTCAGGTGTAGACCCTCATTAATCAAGATCAGCCTTCCTCCTCTCCTATCTTTCCATTCAAACTTAGCTAGTTATTTCCTCTCTAATATCTGGAGTCTCACTGTATCCTTTGTATTTCCTAGTTTGGGCATATTAGAGGAAACATATGTATCTTCTCCTTCTGTGTTTGGCTGATCTCACTTATATGTTAGAATATTTAGATGAGAAGCTACAAATTATTTTAGGGTAAAGAAAATCCTGAATATATTCTGAAGAAGAATAGAGAATATGAGTAACAAAGCTGCTAGGTTAAAACAGCTCATGTCCAGTTTACCATGTAGTCAAGATTTACTTGCTAAATGTCCACTTAACTACATCTGTATAAGCACTCTTAAATTTGTCCATTTTTCCAGGAACAAATTTAATTTTCTATATTGCTAATTATGCAAAATCTACTTCATATCTAGAATTTTTAGTGAGCATATGAAGGGGGAATTTTGTCCTTTTGTGTATACTCAATCTAGCTAAGAGAACCAAAGAAATATGGTTTTGCACACCGACAGGTCTCTTTTGATAATTATCAAAGCCATTGGATTTTCTTGGTGACATTGGGTTTGGGAATATAGTAAGTATTGAGTTCTAACTCAAGATAGTAAAGACAACTGTTACAGAGAGGGCTGTTTCTCCCTTTTAATATTATTCATTTTTTCAGAACTGGGGATGAAACCCAGGGGTGTTCTACCTCTGAGCTACACTCCTAGCCCTACTTTTATTCTTTATTTTGAAACATGGTCTCACTGAGTTGCCAAGGGCCTCAGTATAAGTAACTGAGGCTGTCCTCAAACTGCAATCCTCCTGTCTCAGCCTCTCAAATCCTGGGATTACAAATGTGCACCACCATGCCTGGCTAATATCATTCTTTAAAGCCGATTCTTCAAAGCTATTTTCTTACATCTAGTACTTAAAGATGTTTGTAGGTTACGTAAATTCTACATGTATATAGCAGCATTCTCTCATCTCTAAATGCCTAAAACAATATGATTATTTTCTGTATTTTAGTTAAATTGTAATTCAATTTAGCTAAACATCCTCTTTAGGTTATTTTTCCTCCAGCTGGTTTCTCTAAACTTGCTTTTTTCTATATCCAAACCCTCAGCAACTACATCCCCTGTATTTGAACCTATCCTCCATTCTCCTTTCCACTCATATTTTGCCTCTTTTTAAATCTATCTTATCTTTGATTTGACTCCGATTTGTGATTCATTTTCCATCAAGTACGCTTTCTCAGAGACCCTTTCCTGTGATCTTCTCATTCAAGGAGAATGATGTCTTTAATCTATTTATATAATAAGGAGATAGTATCAGGGCTTAAGGGACATTCTAAATAAAGCCATAGTGAAATAGTACTTGAGTCAGCACAGCTTTTTGAAAGTAAATCAACACTTGTAGAATTTTGCACATTTGATTAGCTGTTGGTTGGGGAAAAGGTTGGGGGAGATGTCCTGAAAAAGGAATTTAAAAAGTCTTTTAGCATGACCTAGCAATTTGGGACATACAATCTGAAAATCATCAACTGAAGTTAGTAACACAGATTTGATGCTTAAGTGTGTGGTCTCAGGATAACAGCAGTCATCTGTGTGTGTTATTTTAGGCATTAAATGAGATCTTAATGAGTGTCAAACAGGGGACCTAATGAGATCAAGCACAAAAAGCATAGCAAAAACTGAAACTCTTTCCTAGACTTCCTGAGTTTGGTGGGGTGAAAGAGAAGTGACCAATTTAAGAAAAGAAAGTTCTTTGTGTATTTGTCCAAATTTCAACACAAACAAAGGTAAGTCAGAGGTTGCCATTTATTTCTTCATCACAAGATCTCATAAATATATAAAAACCTATGTATGCTAGGAGTGGCTGAAGTTTGGAACAACCTCAAGGACTATTATGAAAAGCACGAGTGGGTATCACGAGGTACTTACTCATGGGGAAGCTACACCCAGAGATAATGATTGTATGTTGGTAAGGAATATGACTATGATTTGGCAATTGGTGTGGAAAACCACCAGAAATAAAATAACTCTAAAAAAACAGGAAAAGTTCTCTTTGTTTTTTTACTGCTGCTTGGAAGGGAACTGTAACCTGCAAGCCTCTTCTCCTTTTTAAAGCTAACTGCTTCCAAGAATTGTTCAATTTTTACCAACAAATTATCCCTCATGAGATGTGTGCCACAGAGAAGAAATCTCACTCCAAGGAGACAGGTTCACTAGCATCACTTAAATATAGGAGGCTAGTCTAGGCTAACTGCATTGATTTAGGATTTGGTCCTGGCTGAGGAAAGCATGTAGCATCAGCTGTAGGAATTGAGTGTGTCTAACTTAATAATTCAAAGGGAAAATGAGAAGAAAGTTTGGTTAACAATCTGTCTCTGTCATTTACTTTAATCTTTCATGGAATAACTGCTGGATCTCAAAACCACTAAAGCTTGTAGGCAGGCTTGCTTCCTTGACTCAAATCACTAGCAATGCACCTGACACTAATAGTGCACCCACTGAGAGTTGTATCCCACTTTGATTTATTACCAAAAGCTCCAGATAAAAATTTCTAATTATATCTCAGACTCTGCCTTTATCCTGGCATCCCTTGTAAACATGAGTCCAATAACGAGATCCTTGCCCTTATGTAGTGAGAAGTAGATCAAAGGACAACTCCAGAAACATGTAGGAGATATTTGATGCCAGACATAATGAACTAAAGGAAGGCTTTTATCTAAAGCCAATGTGAGTCTATGTTCCACTTATTAATACTACATATCTTAAACATTAATATCAACGATATAGTTATTATTTCATCATTAAGTCATTACTTATCAGATATTTATGGAAAGTCTACTTTATTCCAGGTTACTAGCCCAAGTTTTAGGGAGAAGAGAGCCAAGTGAAATGCCCGAGTTTTTGGAAAACCTTACAGGTCAGAAGTAGAGACATTACATGTGTCAGTCAGAGAAAGAATGTAGGGAATGAGAATGCTCGTATTGAAATACGTGTTTTAAGTTTCTGCAAGTCATTAAGGGAGGGGAATCTACTAAGTGAATGAAAATATGAATCTGGAATTCATAAAAGTCATGGTTAGATATGTGAAGCCACAAACTGAAATGGACTGAAATTTAATAGCGCTCAGGACAGAATTTCACATATATCTATGTTAAAGAGTACATTTACCCAGCATGGTAGTACATGACTACAATCTTAGTTCTTGGGAGTCTGAGATAGGGAAAATTGCAGGTTTGAAGCCAGCAAGACTTTGACAACTTAACTAGATCCTGTTTCAAAATAGAAGTAAAAAGGGCTGGGGGTATAACTTGGAGATACAACTGTTTCTGGATTCAATCACCAGTACCAATATAAATGAATGAATGAATAAATAAATAAATATATATATTATTAAAAAAGAAAAAAAGGTGTTAGTCAAAGGAATGAAGAAAGAGGGAAGGGAATGAATAAAAGGGATAAGTAGCCACCACTAGCTAAAATGCAAAAAGAGCAAATAAATAGAAGTCATTGAATCTAGCAAGATGGAAATCATTGGTGCCCTTAGGAATAGTTCTAGTTGAGAGACAAAGATGGTCACCATACGATAGGGGGTAAAGTCCTATAAATTCACATTACACGGATGGTTCACTATGACCTCTCTAGGAATACTACTTGGTCACTTGCTACATTCATGTGTAATGATAGGCTTGTAAATAAATTTCTTGAGTCTAAATCAATAAAAAAGCAATAATTATAGAATTATCAGAAAAATATGGATATAAAATATGTAAGAACTGAATATTCATTGACTGTGGGCTATAGTCACCTTTTACATTGATGTCAGTTAAAGTATTTTCCAGCTTAAAGTTAAAAAAATAAAATAGTTCTTTTTTATTTTTTAAAAATGGTGCTCCTGATACATAACTATATACAAACATGAATTGTTTCTTAGCCAGTGAATAACTTATAACCCCCCAAAACTAACACCACTTAAAAGTTTTAACTATTTGATAGTGACACTAAATCTGAAAATATAAAAGTCTTTGATAAAATTCTAAATAATGCTTCAAAATTGAAGTAAAACAAGTGAGTTTTTTCATTACTTCTAGTTTGTGATAGTTATTTAATCATCTTCATCATTACTTAAATGACCCAGGATAATGTCAATCAACAGTTTTAAGACTCAGAAGGCCTTAGTCAAGCCAAAACTTCCCCTTAAAAAATGCTGCCCTTGCTATGAAAACCAGTAGAATTTCACTATCATTGCTGAGAGTTATGGAATTTTCCCCAGGAATTCCAGAAGTTATAGGAATCTTTACATATAAAATTAGGAGAAGAGAATGTCAATCATTTTAGGATTTAAAAAATTTCCAGATTTTCTTGATTCTGGATCTATCTTTCACAAATGAAGTAATGAAATTTTTTTAGCAGCATCTCCTGCCCCTTTATCTGAGATCACAGCTGTCAGATGCCTGGCTATTTGGGTTTCTGTGTCTCTTGTGTGTTCAGCCTTCAGTTCCACTTGGCTTCCCAAGAAAATTTCCTGAAGGCCCCATGCCCCGGCAATGTCATTACCATCCTATAATTGTTTGGCTCAGTTATAAATAATATCTGACATGTATTTCTATCACCAAACTTCTGTATTAGAAAATCATAGTCAATTTAATTCACTGGTAAAATATATGCCGCATAAGGATAGACCTTAATTCTGTATTGTTTATTGTTGTATTCTAAACACCTCAGAACTGTGTATGGTACATAGTATGTATTCTAGTAATATTTATTTAATGAACAAAGGAATATATCATTAATTTTCAATAGCATGTTCATTCCTTAGCAAGGCATCGTGACATACCCCTATAGTCCCCGTGGAAGGATAGCAGGTTTGAGGACAGCCCCAGAAATTTAGCAAGACCTTGCTTCAAAATTTAAAAAAATCAAAAGGACTGGGGGTATAACTCAGAGGAAGAATGCCCCTAAGTTCAATTCCCAGAAATAACAACAACAATAATTCAATTCTTAGCACATCTAAGTGTTTGTTGAATGTCTGAAAATAAAAATAAGTGAAAACTTTAGGTGGTTTAGTTGCCTGTCAAGCTCATCCTTCTTATATAAGATGTCTCAACTGGAATATTAGAAGTTAATAAAGTCCCATGTCCCATGCTGATGTTTTCAAAGTGGAGGTCAAAACTCTCTCTTTTATTGAAGATTTCTTGGTCACTCTAACATCATCTGATAATCCTATGACGAAGACATAGTGTTTGTACTATAAGAACAGACCATGATCATTTGCTTTCCCCTCAGGAATGCTCTCATCTGGGTATTTACTAAATATACTCAGATCATCTATGTCATCCTGTTCCTTTAATTTGTTTTACATCGAAACTATGAGACTAATATGACTGAAAAGTAGAGACTTCATTTTTACTGAAAGAATCAATTACTTAAAATACTAATATAGCTTTTTTGCAGAGAGTTGAATTGTATTTAGATATATTTATGGAAATGTCTTCAAAAAAGAAATGTTCATCTTCCTGCTATAATATGAAAATGTAAATTGAAAAAACTTAATATTAGCAGTTTGTACCTACAATTTTTTCATAAATAAAACAAAACACATTACACTGCTATAATATGAGGAAAGTTGAAGTATGAAAATATCAAATCATAAGATACTTAAAGAAAAAAAACATTTAATTGCTTTCAATTAAAAACATTATTTAATTCTTTCATAAAGCATGTGTGCTCAGGAGATTTCTTTGAGTGAATTAATTTAATTAATAGATTAGAATACTTTGCCTTCTACCAATCTACTTCTTATATAAAAAAATTGAGGATAATTTGTAACTCATTTTCTTAGTATGTTTCCATAGGAAGGCAGTCATTTTACTGACACCAAACATTTGTTTTGAAAATACTTTTTTTTTTTCCAGGGCTGGGGATAGAACCTTAGGGCCATTCTAGCATTCTGCCTCTGATATACATGCCCAATGCCCAGCCTTATTTTTTATTCTTTATTTTAAAAGAGTCTCACTGAGTTACAAAGGGCCTTGCTAAGTAGCTGAGGCTGTCCTTCAAGATAACGATGATCGTCCTGTCTCAGGCTCTCAAATGCTGTGATTACAAGTGTGCGCCACTATGCCTGGCTTGAAAATACTTTTATTGAGAATTATAAAGTAAACATTATCAATAGGTTCTGGAGTCAAAAATTCAAGTTTCAAATACTTTATTTACTCAGCAACAAAGTGACATTACTCTAAGTAAGACACGTAATTTCTCAAATTAGAAAATGATAGCACCTGCACAGAAATCATATAAAGTTTAAAAGATAAAAATGTAGATAAAGTACTCAGCATAATATGGAACACTGAATAAAGATGCCAGGTATTATCATTATTACTACTAGTGGTAGAAACAGTAGTAGTACTGACAAAGATCAAGTCTGAATTGTCATAACTCTTGAACTAGCATAGAAATTATAATAAAATGAAAATTCATGATATTTTGACAATTGCTGAGATAAATAA
The DNA here is from genome assembly GCF_963383645.1 of Muscardinus avellanarius. Taxonomy (NCBI): domain Eukaryota; kingdom Metazoa; phylum Chordata; class Mammalia; order Rodentia; family Gliridae; genus Muscardinus; species Muscardinus avellanarius. The sequence goes on from NC_137791.1 coordinate 123,784,684, forward strand.
AAAATCCTAAATTTCAGTGATTGCTATCAACTGAAAACTACATTAAGCCCAGTGTGGTGGTGCATGCTTATAATCCCAGTACTTGAGGGGCTGAGACAGGATGATGGCAGGTTGGGGCCAGCCTGAGCTACTTAGTGAAGCCAGTTTCAACTTAGTGAGACCCTGTTTTAAAATAAAGAATAAAAAATAGGACTGGGAGGGGTAATAGGACTGGTGGGGGGGGTATAACTCGTTGCTAGAATCCCCATGGGTTCAATCCCTAGGACTGCAAAAAAATATTTTAAGATAATGGAGACAGTCCTCAGATCTTCTGAATACAACTGTATTATATTTGTTGAATTTTGCATAGCTGGCCAACTGACCTACATCCAGGTTATTTGCCATCTTATGTAAGGTAGACCTTCAAATATATGCAATCTCTGAATTTGATAATAATGAATATTAAACTAAACTGCCAACGTTCAGCTGATAAATCTATGTTTTTTTTTATCATCTTTCAGTAGACAAGTCTCTGCTCAACTGTTTGCTGGTGGCGCAGAAACAGGCTCATCATCTCTCTCGTATGCAGCTCTGCTCCCACATCTCTGCCGACTTGGCGTATTATCTTTACATTTCTCTATTTGTCTCAACAGCTTGTGTAGACACCCTGCACCATTATATATATATATCATGGCCATCTCTGCTGACACAATTTTTTTCTCTGAATGCTTGCAGCAACTACATTATCCAGTTTGGTAGCTGGGAGTCACGTGCAGATAATTACATTTAGATTTAAATAAAAGGAACTGGAAAATCCAATTCCTCAATTTTATTAGCCATATGTTAATTGCTCACTAACTACATGTAGCTAGGGGCTACCATATTGACTCCTGCAGACAGAGAACATTTATGTCTCTGTAGAAAGTTGTAGTGAGTAAGGCTAATAAGACCAATTTTCCTCCAAGCCTAGTTTCATTCATGTTATACTAAGTAGGAGATATGCTGTACTCATTAAACAAACAAAAAAAAGCAGAATTAGTTAGATAAATCTTGAGTAAAACACACTTGTATGTATTATGTATGCATCAGACTTCTACTAATATATTATGAATTAATGAAAACTGCAAAGAGTGGAATAGAAGTATGTAGCTTTTCAAAAACCGTTATAATAACTTTTTTCTAGACATATCTCAAAAAAAAAAAGAAACAATATCTCCAGGGAATTGTAAACGTAAGAAAAATAGATAAGCAGTAACATTCTTCAAAATGAAATGTGGCTATCCCTGGGCAAAAAGAGGTGTATAATAGAATGAGTTTGCAATTTCTCAACTTCTCTGTGTAATCTGTCTAAAAACACAATTTTATGCTAGTTTTATACTTCCTCTTTGACAGCCATTCCTCCCTCACTTAGCCCACCAGAAACTTATTATGAGTCCCTACACCAAGGAAATATCTGGGATTACAAAAAAACAGGGTAAAATAACTGTCATTTGCAAATGTTTTTGCAGTCAATGCACATAAACGCAGAAAGGCACTGCAATAAAATTTTACTTTCAGTTTTTAACACAAATACAAACTTTTAGATAAAAATTATGCTCTTTCAAAGAATGATATACTAATGAACATTTAATTAAGAGAAAAGTATAAAAACTTAAAGAATTCTGATGGTGGGAAATTTTTAAAATTCCAGTCATGTATATAACAATCTTCTTTTGTACCAAAGAGTGTTATTTATCTCTGAGGTAATAGAGATAGGAAGTCAAGAGAAAAATAGAAGCTCCAGAGAAAAAGAACAATGTCGTCCATTAATGAGGAATTTGCCTTTGTTTCCTTTAAAATTAGTTATGATATTTAGATTATAGTAAATATATTTTAAAAGCCAACAGAGGTGCTTTCTTTTTAAATATAAGTACTTAAAATGCACTGCAGATTATGATATAAAAAAAATTAGATGCCAACTTAAAAATGTTTGGGGTGTGCAGTTCCTACTTTAATCAATAAATCATGGAATATCATCGCTTTTTGTGGGGCGTTGTAATGTTATCATGATGTAATTAATTGTTACTCTATATTGAGGGCATACTATGTGTGAGGCAGCAAGCCTTGTGTGTATGTATTAATTTCACTCAATCTTAATGAAACTCTTTCAGGAAAGTACTATCATCTCTGTTTTCACATGAGGAAACTGAGGTAGAGTCTGGTTAAATGATTAAGTTTAGGTCATCTAGCTACTGAAAACAAAGATGGATTTGACCTTAATCGGCCTGGAGTTCAGAACTCATGCTGTGATTCCCTGCACAGTGTTATCTGCTTAAATATGTTTTCTCCTATAAATGTTCACATGTTGAAAACTTATATTTTCATCTAGGTTTGAAAGGCTTGGAAGGGAATACCATGTGAATTACTCTATGCCCCCGCATAGCATTTAGTATTACATGAAAAACATTCTTAATTAACTTTTGATGCCCATACACTTAGATGTTTCAAGATATTTTCTCCTCCATCTAATGATTCTAAGTGACCCTCTTTTTTTTTTTTTTTTTTTTTTTTTTGCAGGTCTGGGGATGTAACCTAGGGGCATTCGATCTCCAAGCCACACCCCCTGCCCTATTTTTTAGTCTTTATTTTGAAACCAGGCCTCACTGAGTTGCAGAGAGCCTCACTAAGTAGCTGAGGCTGTCCGCGAACCACAATACTCCCGTCTCAACCTCCTGAATGCTGGGATTACAAGCACGTGCCACCATGCCAGGCTCTAAGTGACCCTCGTAAAACAACTACAATTTATGAATAATATCTGTTTTTGGCTAGGAAACTAAATTCATATGTAAGACTGCTCCAAATAAAAAGATACACAAAAGTAAGTTTAATAGTGGCTGTCTCTAGAACTTGTGATTCATAGTTAATTTTATTTCCCTTTGCAGAAATAAAATGTGTCTTATTGTTTACATTTTCCTATTTCGATTTTGCGTTTGTTTTGATGGTATTAGGAACTGAACCCAGGACCATTCTATCACAGCTACACGTCTAGCTGTTTTAATTTTTTATTTTGAAACAGGGCCTTATTTTGCTGCTGAGGAAGGCCTCAAACCTGCAATCTTCCTGTCTGTTTCCCAAGTGCTGGGATTCCATGCATACCCTACCACGAATGGCTTTCTTATTTAGTTTTTTCCTATTAAGATTTAGTGTTTTTTTTTTTTTTCTCCTCATGTATTACTCTTGTAAGAAGAGAAAAAATAAGACTCATTATGTGGGATTCACAAACACATCAAACACAGGGCAAAGAAAGGATCATAAAGGAGCAAGCATGGGGCCACAGGAAGTCCATGGCACAGCAGGAGAGCTGGAGATTTGGCGGGAAACTTGGGAGGGCCTGTTGCTTCTTACCTGGTATCAGGAAGCCACAGGGCCCTGGCAGCCCTAAGAGCAGGGCACATGTTCAGAGAGGGCAAAAGCAAAACATTTTACTTGTTAGAGGCTATGCACAGAATTTCCCGAAACTGTGTACTTTGCATTTTCCCCTACATTTTCAAGAAAAGGGAGTCATTTCCAATAATTTCTGAGATTTATTTGAAAAGCCTACTTCTTGACTTGGGCTTCGAGGTAACTGCCCTACTTCATCTAAGAAGAGAGGCAGAAAAACTTTATGGCTTATTGAGCTTGTCAAATAGAACTTTGAACTCTAGCTTCAAATGGTTGTCTTTTTCTCTTTTAATCAATATAGTGATTTTTTTTTTTAAAAAAAAGAAGTGCAAATAATTAAAAATTGTACCTTGACATGTGAATTTTTTGGAGGGAGTCGTGAGTAAGAGTTTATCTGCCATTTCTCCAGGACCAGCACAGCGAGCAATTCCGGGCTCCTTATATTCCGACTTGACCCAGTCGGATAACCACTGCATGTTACAATCACAGTAAAGAGGGTTGGCTCCAATCGCTCTGGAAAAACAACACCACAAAAGCACACACACACACACAAGCATGGAAGTATTGTTATTTCCTAAGGGAACAGAATTCAAAGTGATGTTCAGTAGAAAATCCCTAGAGACGTATCCATGACAACGATTTAGAAGAAAATTGAGACATTGGGGAGTCTCTATTTTTCTGAAGCATGCTCAGGAGGGGGATGTGAGTGGTCGCTAACTACTGTTAATATTTTCTGGGCTTCACAAGGTCTCTTCATACTTGCAGAGACAGATTTATGTTGGGTATAAGCATATTCGAAGGGCAGATCATTACATTCTGCATTTACCAATGATTTAATGAGAACACAATTGCTATGGAAGGTCCTGAGGAATCAAATATGAACAAAGCACCATTCCTGACTCCAGATAGCTCCTGTTGTTGAATATATAGTCAGACACAAACCATCTTCATTAGAAACACTAGACGACAGCCCTTACAGGATGACTATGAGCAGACTGGCTAACTCTCCTGGGGGAGCTGGTGGTGAAGACAATCTAACCTACTTGGGCCAGTTAGATTAAGTAGCTAGAAATGGTCCTAAGGATGTTTCAGGTGAAAAACCAGTAAGTACAAAGGGACACCAGTAAAAAGTGGCATGAAATGGTAAAGACACACACAGCTAGTTCACCAGAGCTGGCCTAGACCTTCACTGGCCTGTCATTTCACAATGTCTTTTAGAACTTTTATTCCTACTCACATAAGCAGTTGTATTGATAGAAACGTAATCAAGATTCTGGGCGTGGTGGCTCACGCTTGTAATCCCCGCACTTGGGAGGCGGAGACAAGAGGATAGCGCAGGTTCGAAGCCAGCCGTGCTGGCTTAAGAGACCCTGTTTCCAAATTTTAAAAAGTATAAAAATAGGTCTGGGAGTGTAGCCCAGAGATAGAAGGGTTTCCAGGAATCCCAGTACCACCACCAAAAAAAAAAAAAAAAAAAAAAAAGTAATCAAGATAATACCTAACACTATGGCATTCCTGTCTGTAAAAGCTACACTATGCTATTTATGCCCATTCTCTTATCTTATTTCAGAAATAATTTTATAAAGTTAATATTCTTACTCCACTCTACAGATTACAAAACTGAGCCCAGAGAAGAGAATTAGTGGGTTCCCACATTTGCGAATCTTGGGCACCTGTACTAGAGGCATAAATTGGCATTCAAAAATCGATTTATATTTTGATTTATAATCAACTTCTGATTAGTAATACTTATAGCTCTGTGGCCTAAGTAATTGGGTTCTTTGTGCTGCAAATCCTAAGAAAGCACTTACAAAATCAAAATACTTTATATTTCAGCAATTTTTTAAAATTAATTTATTATTATTATTATTACTATTATTATTATTATTATTATTATTATTATTATTATTATTATTATTATTTACTTTTTGCAGTCCTGGGGATGGAATGACTAACTTTAACCAAGAATTGGGATGCAGTAAAGCTATGTTCATATATATTCAGATTCAAACCCTTCTAAATGAAAGAGGAGAAAAATGTTGTCTTTTGAATCACTTGGTCTCCTCTTTACTAATATTAAATCTTTACAAGGACCAAAGGGAAATAGAAAAAGAGAATAGAGCAGAGCTCTTTATGATCTAGGGTACAAAGGCAAAAGGCAGGAATGAGATACAGGGCAGAACAAAGTCACGGACAAAGAGGAATCAAATTGCACTCATTCTTGGAGGAAGAAGGGTGGCCACAGAAAGGAAAGTTCTGTGTGTGTGTGTGTGTGTGTGTGTGTGTGTGTGTGTGTGTGTGGTATTGGGTATGGAGTATTGAACCCAGAGACATTCTATCTCCAAGCCATGCCCAGATTTATTTATTTATTTATTTATTTATTTATTTATTGTGTTGTTGTTGTTTAGAAACAGAGTTTTGCTACATTACTGAGGGTCTTGCTAAGTTGCTGAGGCTGTCCTTGGACCTGTGATCCTCCTGTCTCAGCTTCTCAAGTACTGGGATTGCAGGTGTGCACCACTACACCCGACTATGTGAAGGAAAGCTCTAGTCGGTTCAAGTAGCACCCTTCGGGTTTATATTTTCTATCTGACCCTGATTCCAGCAGAATATCTGCTTCCTACTCTGTGATGAATTGGGTACCAGACAGTATCTTGTGCAAATGTCAGCCATGGAATGCGTAAAGAACTGGCCCTGATGTTGACATTGAGGTAGATGTTGGGGCCCAAAGATTAAAAAATGGGGTTTTGCCTATTGGATCCTAGTGATATAGCAGAGCATGCACAATACAAAGAGTAAGAAGGAGTCGGACAGGTGGATATATAAAACCCCATACTATGCAGCTCCATAAAACTATTACAGCTGTAATGTGATTGACTATTGGATCCTATTTTCCAACTATTCCCTTTATCAATTTTCTAAATTTCTTATTCCATTGAAGTTTGCTGGGTTTGAACAGGGATACAAAGCCATGGGGGGACATGATCTGAAAACCTCTTCCAGGTAATTGAGGCTCAAATGATACGATATTTGGATAAAACCAGAGAACTGTCACCAGGTGGTGCCAAGCTAAGCTTTATCAAAAGAAGTTTGGGATGCTAGGGCTAATTCCTGAATTTCCCTCAAGGTTTGCCAAGTTATCAGTAGTATACCTAGTAGCAATGAAATAATGGAATTTCACCCAAATAAATCTTTGGGAGATCATATACCACATGTATTTTAATTGCTTTACTGTATTTCCAGGAAATATGGAGGTACAAATTGGCACTATGAAAGTAAACAAAAGCAACAACATGCTATCCCTATGAAAATGGTTCCTTCTCATTACCAGACTACAGAGTCTTGAACCAAGTCAAATGCAGTTTTGCATCATGCTACATATAGTCTATGCAATGTGCTATTTGCTAAATAAATGAATCCAGTTTGAACAAATCAGGGTGTACTTTTTGGAGGAGCTGATGCTTGGCATATGATTCAGAGAAAAGTAGGGTTGAGCCAGACCAAATTCAAGGGAAAACTGATCTTCTAGAATCAGAGAACAAGAAAGAAGAAAGGCTAATGAGGTTGGGGGATCATGTTTGCTTAACTAGAAATATTTCTAGTTAAGCAATAAAAAATAAACTAATGGAGAATAAAATCAGTAAGTGTAAATTAAAACTGTCCTGTATAGAAAATTATATCCAGGCTGAAAATTTTTACAGTTCCTTTGATGATAAAACAAATCACATCTTAGATGATACAATAAAAGGAGTGGCAGAGGACCATTATAACCATTCTAAATTCATAGAAGGAGAGTATGACCCGAAACCCATAGACATGAACTAGGAGGTACTCACAGGTGTGATAATGCAGAAAGATCATTGAAAGCACCTTCAGGCACAGCAGAAATATCATTTCCATGTAAAGAACTGAAAGCAACAACAACAAAACAGGATTAGACTGACTATACTTTAGAGATTTCAGAGGAATTCGCATGCACATATGAGACTTTAGTTTATAATAATAATTTTAAGTCAGTTCAGTAAAAGGGTTCTATCCAACAAAGAGTGTCGCTACAAGTGGATATCCACTTGGAAAAGCAAAGTTAGTACCTACTTCATACCATCTGCAAAAAAAATTCCATATTGAAGAGGTAGATGTAAAAATAAAACTTGTAAGAGTCTAATAAAAGACAACAAACTCCTTTGTATAAACATAGGATGGAGAAGGCTTTCAAAAACACAGTATAAAAACCCAGAAACCATAAAGGGGAGAAGTGATAAATTTCTGATAACAGAAATATATATGATAAAGTATTACATTTGTACAACAGAATAAAAATAGTAGCAATAGCTGGGCGTGATGGTGCATGCTTGTAATCCCGTGCTTGGGAGGCAGAGACAGGAGGGTGATCACGCTGGTTCAAAGCCAGGTTTGCTGGCTTAAGAGACCCTGTTTCCAAATAAAAAATATAAAAATAGGTCTGGGAGTGTAGCACAGAGGTAGAAGGGTTTTCAGGAACCCCAGTACCACCAAAAAAAAAAAAAAAAAAAAGAAAGAAAAGAAAATAGTTGCAACATTATAAGCTACAAGGATACATTTCTTTATAAAAAGACCTAAAACTGGTCAAGCAGCTAATGGACAATGAACAATGTTATCTACATTTATAATAATATGACAAAATACCTCATAGGAAATGGAAAAAATGGTATGATCGGGCTTCATCAGAATAAGAAAAATGAAGTCAGATGTGGTGGCGCACGCTTGTAATCCCAGCATTTAGGAGGCTGAGACTGGAGGATCAAGATTCGCAGATAGCCTCAGCTACTTAGTGAGCCTCTTGGCAACTCAGTGAGACCCGGTTTCAAAATAAAGAATAAAAAATAGGGCAGGGGCTGTAGCTCGGAGGTCAAATAGCCTTGGGTTCCATCCCCAGACCCGGAAAAAAAAAAAAAAAGAATAAGAAGCATGAATGTTCAGTAAAACAAATAAAATATACCCTAATGGTCCAGAAATTAGAAATGCAAATTAAAATAGGAATATAAAATAATTTTCAGTCTACAACATGGATAAAAATGAAAATATTAATAATATTCGATGTGAACAGAAATGCTTGACAATAGTACTCTACCAAACAGTTGATGAAAAATAAATTTATCAATTGAGGAAATCTTTGGTAGACAACTTGATGTTGCTATTGGTTTCCTTTCAATATACTTGACAGGACCTTCCCATCCTGAACTACTGCTAAAATGCAAGCACATTTGCCCTAAGACATATTTATAGAATATTCATTATTGTATAAAATAATGGAAATTTATAATTAAACTAAATGATAGGAAGGATGTTGAATACCTAAGTTTTATTTTCTCTAACCTATGGGACATGATGAACAAGTTAAACAATTGAGTGATACCTATAGATAATATAATGGAAATATTTCACAACATGTTAAATAAATAATAGCACGTGGCACAAAAAATGAAAGATTGTCCTTTTGGCTTTCAAAAGTTATACAGCTGTGGAGATACACATGATTTAAAAGTAAATACCTATAAAAAGATCTGGACTAGCACATCATACTGCTCTGTTACTTATTGGTTACAGAAGTGCTACTATTCACATTTTATTTCATGTCAAACATAATCTTAATGGTCAAAAATATATTCATGTACTATGTGATTTCTACAAAAATTAACTTTTCACATATTTCTTTAAAATATTTGGGGGCCATATAAAACATATATTTTAGTGTTTTTATTAAATAAATGACTACCAAAACATGAAGCATCGAAAATGGGAAAGTTGTGGTGTCCCCATTAAAGCAATTATACAATGGTACAGTACAAAAAAAACTGTCCTATTTCTGAATTTATGAAAAACTTAATACATATATCCTAAAATAGCCAAGAATTAACAAAGCATGAAATTATAAAGAAGACAACTCAAAGCCTAGATCTCTGAGAAGAGATGTATTTGTTGATCCCTGAGAACAGAGGTATTTGTTGACCCTAGGATGCTTACAGTAATCGAAGAGACTTCAATCCATCGAAGGTTCGGGGAGGAATACATCTCAGACGGTTGTAACTAAGAATCCTGAAAGCATACATGTGCCAATTTATTTTATGCAGAAATCCAATAGTACCCACATATAAGTTTTAAAGTAAACTGGTAAAGAGATGGGCTCTTTGAGCCTCTTACAAATTGAGAATATCTGCACATGATATACATGATTTATCTTTGTGTTTTCTCTGTAATGCAAGATGGTCATTTCCCAACTACAATCTAAAGTGTAATCTCTCTCCTTCCTCCCTAAGATGTCACTTTGCAGAAACCTATCTGAAGGATGCCCTCTAATTCTCTTGCAACATAATAATTTGTTTGTTTTTCAGGACACAATATTTTCTCTAGTATATGTGATTGTTTATCAAGGCTTTTCTGGTTTCTCCCAAAGGAACTAACATTTCTTGAGGGCAGAGTGTGTCTCCATGGACAGAGTCAAGCAAATGTATTTTTGCCCCATGAGTTAATGAATACTCAGTATCACACTTTTACACTTACAAGGTGAGAAGCTGTGTCATGTTACTGAAGCTCTGATTGGAAAGGGTGCTTATCCGGTTGTTACTTAAGTCTCTAAAGAAAAAAAAAAAAAAAAAGAAAGAAAGACACAGAGTGAGTTTCCTAATAACCAAAAGAGAAATCTGGGTGATTCTCAGAAAGACAAGGTTCTTTCTACTCCCAGCCACGGCATTGTTAGTTTCTTGATATTATCTGAAAGTAACAAACACTAGAGTCCCCTCCAGGATGGAATGTACTCATATTTATGTTTATTCACAGTCTTCCCTGTTGAAATCAGGAGTGGACATATGTCTTGCATTTTCTAATGAACTGCAGGCACAGAGGCTAATCTCCTTTCATTTAGAACAGAAACGTCAGGGGAAAGATTTCCCACATCCATTTGCTTCTATCTCCTTCAGAACTTGGGATGCTCATAGAGAGCTTTCTTGGAGACTACCCACAATAGACACATTTCGTGGGTAAAAGACAAATCATTGTTCTTAAAAGTCCCACCAGATACACATTATCCTCATTGATACCCAGGTTCACTGATATACAGCCTCAAACTGGATGATTAAAAGAACCCCTAATTCAATTACATTCATAATGTCATGAGAAAATACTGTTTGTCCTTTATATATCAGTTGCTGGCACATAATAGGTCCTCAATAAATATTTACTTAAATAACAACTAAAAGATGTGTGGAATTTTTAACAAGGCTCATTGGCTACTTGTAAGTGTAGTTTGGACGATGAGTTATAGTCTATATTCCATGAACATGATCTTACTCTCATTTTATATATATATATATATATATATATATATATATATAATATATATATATTCACTGATATATCTATATTCACTATATACAAACCTATATATTCACTAATTTTGAAGCAAAGTCTAAAATATATGAATAAATGGGAGATTCAGAAAAAAATGAGGATGATTTATTTCTATGCTAAGATATTAAACATTATACACATAAAATTGTAAAACTGGTAGCAACCTTATAGGAGCTTCACAATCCATATTTTTAGCTATTGAAATAGTAAAATTTTAAAAACATATTTACTTTTCAAAGATATCTGTATAATGAGTCACTAGTGAAACAGTTTCCAGAGCCACAAAATCTCATTGCTCATCTTTAAGTAGTTTTAAATAATCGCAAGCTATCCCATAAATGTCCCAAATCTGAAAAAGTGACCCTTTGGCAACTGTAGCAAGTTAATAGTTTGTTTAACAGAATGAATTATATGCAATGAGTTCTTGTTATCAAATAAATACCTAAAGGCAAAATAGGCATATTAGAAGGTAGTCTTTTTTCCTTAATTTAACCATTTGTCATTTATATAGTACTATGCTACTCTCTACAGTGTTTTATGGAAAATATGAGAAATATTTCATGGAAAACATATTTTCCATAAAGATATGAGAAGTCAACAGCATTTTAACTAATATCAATATATCTAGATAAAGTTTATATTAGGATGTATAATTTTTCTTTTCTAGGCTTCTAAAAACTACTAATTGAGAATAAGCCTCCAAATTAGCCATATTTACCCTAAAATGAATTTGACTTAAACTAGTGATATTTTCCATAATATCTGCTACATTTTTGATGATTCTTTTGTATTTGGAAAATTTTTATCAGTTACCAAGGCTAATGTAAATTGTGACATAATACATGACAAAAGTATATTTACTATAAAATATTTTGTATATAACAATCAAAATGTTTGTATATTTAGCTATCTTCTTGTATGTAAAACTTACAAAATGAAAAACTTACAAGTGGAAAAATTATTTATATTAATGAAAACAGTGATAAAACAAAAATCCCATAGAAATAAACATATTATCTCTTACCTTTCTTTCAATTTGGCTAATCATAAAAAGCCTCTTACCAATAGAAATCTCCAGTTTTACTATGTTTTTCTAATTTTTGGGCTATTTAGCTTTGATCATATCTATGCTTCTTAGAATAAAGGGGAACCTTTTCCTGAGACATTCTATTGCCTGATTGATATTCAATGAAGATGTAGCTAGTGGTCCAGAACCATTATGATCAAAGAGGAAAGCATCTAACTGTAAATGATTTATATTATCTGAAAGGTTCACTGGATCTTCTGCCACTTGCCGTCCCCATTTTCAAGAAATCAAATAAGTTAAGGATGTAAAAAATACGATACTCACATAAGTGTTAAATGTTTGTAGTTAGACAGTTCCTTGGGAACCAGTGTAAATTGATTCCCATCCAGATACCTAAAACCAGGGAAACAATATTATCTTCTTATAAAGTAACAGTGGTAAGTCATAAACTAAATGAACATAATTATTTTCTTTTGACTGAGGCAAGGAACTACTTGACAATTTTTCCTCTGAGATGTCACACTCCAATCTAGAGTCGATATGCAGGAGAAATAAAGAGAAAAAGCAGAGTGGTCTAATTCAGTATAATTCTTTATGGATCAACTTAGGCTATATAACAAGACCAATGACGGATTGGAGAGTCCAGTTTTTTATGGTTTATCTAGCAAAGGAAGTCAAACATCTACCCACTTGTTTGTCAGTAAAAGGTTCATTCAATGAAATACATTTTCAATTGAACATCAGTTTACTTGTGTTTATGTGGAGACAATAGCATACATTTGCTAACATGTGGAAAGACCTGTCTTTTCTGGCCTAGATCATACTCTACTGCTTGAATATATCTCTATACACTTACTAAAGATCAAAGGATAGTTATGGAGGGATACTTGAGAATTTGAACACAACTAGGCTTAAATTTAAAGGAGTTTTTCAATTAGGTAATAATAATCCAGGAGGCTTTCTGGAATGTCATGACACTTATAAAATACATAAATAGAGCAAGTGTATGTAAAAGTATTAGTCAAATAGCCACATGTAAGTCAATTTTCTGTTTCTTATCACAGTTAAAAGAATAGTTAGAAAGTGGTAAGCGAAAAAAATAAATGAGTGCTGGATGTTATATTCATGATGTCACAAGAAGAAAGCACATTTCATCTCCTCCCAAGGCTATTCTTTCCTAGAATATAGATGGTGAAGGGCAAAAGTGTCACCAGCAACTTGGGCTACCTGGCTATTCCTGCACCAGTGAGACATTTTGGCACACGTGATATGGGACATGTGGCCTTCCTATCCCGGTGGTGCAGTGGACAATTTCAAGTTTCCAGGTCCAAGTTGGTATTTGCGCTGGATACAGAAGTTGCTGAGAAGTTGCCTAAGCTAAAACATCCATTTCTAATATTCTCATATTTCAAAATTAAAATCAGCTGTATAAAAGTTAAAAGTTGTCAAAATATGTAGTCAGTGTGTGATTAAGAGACAAGGTGAGTTATGATTCCTGGTGCCTACTCAAATTTCCTGACTTCATCTTTTGTCTTTGACTCCTCTTCCATCTAGCTAAGTTTTCCTTGGTACCACTAGAGGGAAGCATCATTCCATATACTTCAGACTCCCAATGGCTTCCAAAGAAAGACACAGGGCAAGATGCAGAATGTGCTGCACTAAGGATGTTTATATGTTAAGACACTCTAAGAAGAAAGTTATATGGAACTGATTAAAAATAACAGATACCATTTGTTCAAACTAGTCCATAAGCTTTATTTTTGCAAAATTCTTTAATAATTTAATATATTCCATATATGAAAAATGTCTACTATGTCATCTATGTTACTGGTGAGATGGATCTTGAAGACTTGGTAAAGTTCTAAGAATAAGGTCTCTGAGAGGCAAAACCTAAACTTTTAGAGATAAGTTAATATTCTCCTCATCCCTTAACAAGCTTTCTTCTGGAGATAAGTTTACTGTTTGATAATTTGTGGTGGGATAGATTGAAGATTCAAATGATGGAAGAAACACTAAAGATGGTGTAGACAGGATGAATGAAGCAGTTTCTCCAGTGGGAATTCATACCAAAACCAAAGGAGGTTTAAAATTATTTGATGGGGTAATAAAGGCACGAGGACAAAGGCCAGTTTAAATGGGAGAAAGAGGGATTTATCATTAAGGGTTATATGAGTGTTAAATTTCTCACTGGACTATTCCTAAAATCAAGGCTTTGCATACAGAATGCTGTCTAGGCACATAGACTTCTGACAGGGGAGGGAGGGCTCAGGGGCCCATGACATCTTTTGAAATAAAAAAATTTGAAAATAAGAATGCACTATTTAATTATACACACCTCTACAAAGCAGTGCTTACTGCTAATTAACTGCTATGATTGGTAGTAACAAAGAGGAACAGAGCCCCCTCAACTGACAGCAGTTTATTTTTTCCATGGTTTATTTAGAACCAAAGAAAAGCCAGGCATGGTGGCACACGCTTGTAAACCAGTACGTGGGAGGCTGAGACAGGAGGATCGCAGGTTCGCAGCCAGCCTAAGCTACTTAGAAAAGCCCTCCGCAACTTATCGAGAAATAAGACCTTATTTCAAAATAAAAAAAGAATAAAAAAATAGAGTTTGGGATGTAGCTCAGAGGTAGAATGCCCCTGGTTTCCATTCCCAGTACCACAAATAAACTAAAATAAAAAAATAAAAAAGAAAGAACCAAAGTAGGATTCCTGATTGGAGAGGATTAAAAAAAATAAGTTCCTTAAAAATATAAATGAAGTGACACCTTCTTTATCTATGTTGTTCTCTGCCAAAAGTTTATCAAAGCTGATCATTTGGAATACTTGCACACATCTGTATGAATTATAGATACATATCCGCCTGAATTGTGGAATTATGGAATTAAAGCATTACTGGTCCTGGGTTCCATATAAACAAAAATAAGACAGAGATAAAATGAATCCCTTGGATTGACAAAGCATTCACACATTAAATTTAGGGATAAGAGAATGAAACGAATAGGCACACGGGTATGATTATACTAGCAGCTAATTCTCTGATGATTCCATTGTGCATTGCAAGCATGGGGCGGGGAGTGTGAGCTGAAGGTCTGAAGTCTGAGGATTTAGGTTTGCGGATACTGGCCATGTAATTTGTATCAAACACCAGTTATGAAAATGTCAAGGATAACTGGCCTCACACACTTTATGATCTAAAGGACTCTGATTCAAGTTTAGAAAAAACAGTTTCTTTTTTAAGAAGAAGGGTTATGCCAATTGCTTCCATGTTGCAGATAATTATTTATCCTGTGTGATGACATATTTTTCCAGGGGTCATAGAAGTATAGAAGAATTAACCATACAGAATATCCTAGACACTGCAAATAAATGAACTGTAGGGCATTTCCCAAAATGCATGCGATGGAACATCAGTCTTGTAAAACGCTCCACAGAAAAAGGGCTCTCAGGGAAAATAAGTGTGGGAGCTGCCTAATATTTTACCATCCCCACTTTTAGCTTACCAGTGTGCCTCAGCACACTAAAGCACCCTCCGAGAGATCCTACCTTGAACACAAGAAACCATGTCAAACAGCAATTCCCAAAGGCTTCAGAACTGGCTTTTACATTATTGGTTTATAGTTTTGCATGATAATTGCTAACCACTCTTGTATGTCAGCATCACTGTGATTTACATTATGATGTCAGACTCCAATGCACCCATAAAAGCATTAAAAACAGCTTTTCACATTTGAATGTACCCCCCCCAAAAAAAAGAGGAATATAGTTTTAAAACAGTATTCCCATGATCGTTGTTTGATCATGGGAATCTTGTTTGTTCTGCTTGGTGTGTAAGACCTTAATTGTCAGGTGAAAAGAAAGGCCAGCTCTACTTACAACTCTGTGACGTCTCTCGGAATACCTTTCGGCAAGACCTTCAATCCTTTGTTGCTACATCGGACGACCGTATCCAAGCAGGTACATTCAGATGGACAGTGAGAGAGTGGGGAACAACTGTTGTCATCGTTCCCTGCATGGCCACGGCAGAGAGCAGATTTATTATTTTAGTAAGTTAAATGAGAATTCACTGGATAATTTAGTGGAGAATTCAACTTTACTGGAATTAAATGAGAATTCTCACTCATTAACAAACCCGAGAGTTGAGAACAAACCCAAGAGTTTTGAACTATCAGATCCTTTATGCATGGGGCATTAAGTATTTAGAAATGGACACCACACAGTCTATATAGCACTATTCTCAGTTTGTCTAAGGCAGGATTTCCCGAAAATGGCTCATACATTTGAATTGCTAACACAATTATTTTGTTCACTCACTTCTATATTGTCTTTTTGATTAGGAAATATCAATGTAAACTGAAAAATGGAAATACTGTAAGAAGAAAGACAGGAAGAGATATAAAAGGACAGATTAGCTGAAAGTGTTAAGGAAACATCTCATGGGTCTCTCATTTTAAAGCACAGGGCTCCAATGAGCTCTTGATTTCTCAGCAGTAATAACAGAACCTGCCCTAACTATGTTATAGCACTGATAGAATCAAGAACAATGATAGAGAGGGCATTAAAAAGTGAAAAACATTACTTTGTCAGAGTTACTAGAACTTTTATAAGCCAATTGTTTTTCTAATTTGAAAATGAAGTTCCCCAAAGAGATGAGGCTATATCAATAGAAACCATCACAAGTTGGAAACTAGCAAAATCATCTAAGATATTCAGAAACAGTCATGTAGATGCAAATGTGAAAGGGCTCTGTGAGATAATATAAGTGCCCTGCTGCTGAAACATAACAAACAGAGCAAAGCAAAAGACACACAGCTGCTACTCATTGAGCTATTACACTCTGCACATTCCTACGCAAGCGCCCTGGGAAGGTCCCGTGAGCACCCTGTGATCAGAGACGTGGGGAGCTTCTCTTACCATCATCACAAGTGAAGTCCTGAATGGCCACATCTTGGATGGGGATTTCTTTGAGGAAATACGGCTTTTGACATCGAGGATTCCCCGTGACAATTCTTTTCTTCCTGAGCCACTCTCCCAACCATGCCAGGTAGCAGTTACAGTTAAAAGGATTGGCCAAGAGGTTTCTAAGCACCGTATACAAACAACGCACAGTGTAATTTAGGATTTTATTTTCTTACTCCTCACCATCCCATGCTGCCATTTTTTCCACACTATTTCTGTCGAAATAATTTCTATTTAGTATTTCAATTTCCATCTCCCGCCTTCCAACATATGCTATGTATATTTTTGCTAAAATATTTATATGTGGAACTTAATAACTACAATACTTTTGCATAAGAGAAGTCTTCGAATATTTTCATGTGGTAAATAAAGTGCAGGTAGCAATTTAGAGTTTATGCAGGGGATCCTGATAGATATCTCATTTAGAAATAATTTAAACTTGTCAGAAATCTGACTTACTGTCAAACCTCCCTGCACTGATAATGCAGTAATTTAATATAAAGATGAAGGCTGATTACCTTATATTATTGAGTTTAACTTGACAACAGCTATTTCATTAATTTGTCATCTCGAGATTCCCATCTCTTATTTGCTCCAGAGAATAGGTTTCCTATCTAAACTGACAGCTGAGTTGATTAAATGCCAGTTATAAAAATGAATTTATTTCTATAAATCTCAATACTTTTGGCATCTCACCAGTTCAGCACAAACCTATTGACAATTCCATTATTTATAAACATGCCATCCTTAATATGCACAAATTAGTCACTCCATGTAAAATGTCACATTTTATGTGGAAAAAGGATTAAGTACTTTCCTGATGGATGGATGCTTCCCTCAAATTATTTTTTCAGTGACTTGTGCTGTGTTAAACATGATTTTTTCCCTTTGTAACTGTTTCTATTCTCCCTCCTATTGAATTAGATTAGTATGTTTGGATGCAGCATGACCAGAAAGCCATCAGTTATGAATTATAATTTCAAACACTGTTTTTCAGACACTGACATATAAAAGGCTCAAAGTACATTGTTGAGAGGTTTTCTTGTTGATGCTCTCTGTGTTCTGTCAATAGGTCTACGCATTTTATTTTCATATTGTCTACATAAAATATAATCTTGGATGGGCTCAACCTATTTCTTCGATATTTTTTCTAATATCATAGTAAATGTCCTCATGGGTAGCTTTTATTGTTGGTCTGGTCATCTTCCTGTATCTCTTGTCATGGTAAATGATCCTTTTGAGCATAGTTTGTTGGCACTAGCCTATCAATTCTATTTTTTATGATATTTGTGCTAAAAATAGTTCAAAGTGAGAACACTGGGGAAAGATCTATAACATTCATTTATCTGTGGCAATTTCAAGTTATAATAATTTAAAAAAGTAGAAATTAAGTCACATTATCGATCCCATTATCCTGGAAAAGAATTTACTGAGAATATTATTCCAATAAAAACAATTAAAATTATTGTAAGATAGGAATATTTTAGAGATGTTAGAATAGGCTTAACCTAAACAAAATTTGCCTTTTTATATACCTAATTTCTTGCTCATATTTTTATGAAATATCTAATCATGTATTAAAGTGCTATTAATAAAAGAAGTAAACGTAATGTGCTAGCTCAGATAATGCATAAATGAGGACTATTTTTCATACTTACAGAGTAGATAAAGAATGGAGAGTATCAAATGCCCCTGGTGCAATCGTAGTAATCTGATTGTCATAGAGAGAAAGCAGACGCACAGAGCTGAGCCCTATGAAACTCTCATTGCCCACACAGCTGATTCGATTACTTCTCAACATCCTAGGGGAGGAAACGGGACATAGTTATGGAGATAAAGCATCAGGCAATCAATTTGGCCTATCTGAGAATCAAAATCATCCCTCTTCGCAAGCATGTCGCATTCATTATTATATTCTGAATGCTCTCTTGCCATTAGAAATTGCTGTGTATGGAAAATATCCAGCAAGAATGAAATGCTTCACATCACCAGTGATTAAACTCACTTGCCAAGGGTGTGGCGAGCCTGCCTAGATTTACAACCTCTCGATGAGGATAGAGTGGTGGTTTTTCTTTTTTTTCTTTTTTTGAGGCCATAATTATGTTTGTATGATTACCCAATGTCCTAATTCACCTATAGCTCTCTGCATCCTTGGAGCCCAGGTGATTTGTGTATTCAGGGTAGAATGACATTTGAGGTTGAATAGAGAGAGGCGAGAGCAAAGAATCAATAGGCACTGCAGACAAGACAGAGAGGGCATCTCAGGATTTAGAGTTCCGAGTCAATGTCAGACAGGGGCTGGGGCTCCGAACATAACTAAGTATCCATACCGCTCATACACAGTGTTTGATTTATGAAAATCTGTCCGTTGTTTCAAGCACAGAACCTAAAAACATGGCCAAGTAACAGATTCCCCTTGCTCCCAGTGAAGTTTAAATAGGTTTATCTTGAAAAAACACTGGTCATTTTTCTTTCAGGTGTTGTCATTAATAGGATTAACAACTATCCTTTCCTTCTCATTGCTAAAGTACTGTTTTAGTTTACAATTTTCTACAAAGCTGCGTGTTTGTGGGGCTTCAAAAAAATAAATTAAAACCTCAATGTTTCTCTAAAATTCCCACAGGAAGGTAGAGTGGCTGTAAATTTTATTCAGAATTTTAGATATATGGTGGTGTATTCATTTCGAGTCACCCCCCATGCCAGAATGGTATGCTGTATTTCTATTTTCTGTATTTCTATCTTTTTAATAAACTTCTTTAAATCTTCAAAAAAAGAATTTGAGATATATGAGTTTACACATTA
Source organism: Muscardinus avellanarius (assembly GCF_963383645.1). Classification (NCBI taxonomy): domain Eukaryota; kingdom Metazoa; phylum Chordata; class Mammalia; order Rodentia; family Gliridae; genus Muscardinus; species Muscardinus avellanarius. The sequence goes on from NC_137791.1 coordinate 123,804,260, forward strand.
ATTTTTTAAAGCATGTATTAATAACCATCTTAGAAGATTTCAGAATATAAAGAAGAGACAAAAAATAAATGAATAACAAAGTGTTGCCTTAATTTTTGCATTGCCCTATAATAAATAAGAAATCTATACTTTCACATTCAGCTAGTTACAGATAAGAAGAAAGGATGATGCTCTCTTTATCAGGGTGTTGCTTTATGTTAAGAGACAAATGTGCAACAGAAAAGCACCTCTAACACTACTTTCCTTTGTCATAAATAATGGAGAGAACTGGGTCTTAATCTTGTTGGAGTCAAGTACCTCTGGGAGGAGTTGAACCAAACGTTACTTTCTGATGCTGGAAAAATCCGTAAGTGTACATGTGGACCCAGCTTAGCCTACCATGTTGGGGGATTAAAAGATTAACTAAAATATTTAAATGTACTACTAAATGGCCTGTGCACCCTCAATAGTTAAAAATAGAAGAAATAAGGATGTGCCTTCAAAATGTTTAGAGCTCCAAGCTAAAAGATACCACAGAAAGGAATATATAGTTTGAGATAAAGCTACTCTGAAACTTAGTGTTTGGCTCTAAGCTGCTGTATTTGACATGTTGATGCTTTGACTAGGCTGAGGGGACCAGTGGGTGCCTGCCTCAGGTGCTAAAACATATGCAGCCCCAAAACAATGGGCCATAGAAGGAACTCTAGATGAAGAAGGGGACACTATCGATGAGCAACTAAGGTGACCTGAGGGGATGGGAGGAGAGGGAAATTCTCTAATGTTCATGATGTACATTAACAAACATATCAAAGTCAATCACTAAGCCAAACAGAAAAGGGGAGGAGAAGGGAATCGGGCAGGAATTGGGTAAAGGCTAATTAGGTGATGTATACATGTATGCCTCCATCATCTTGTACTCCATTAAGAAGTATGAATACAATGCACCAATAAAAAGTAAAAAAAAAAATAACAGGAATAAAATGAAAGAAGTTCTTAGAATCTGTCTCAGGGAGAGTTCTGTAAATGCAACTAGTTAGAAGCACTGTTTTGCTGTTTTTTGGGGGTTGATGTTATAGACTAAATTGTCTACCTAAATACCTACGTTATCGCCAAACAGGACTCTATTAAGAAAGAGGGCTTTTAGGGGAGGTAATGGGTATAAATAAGGTCACACTGGTGGGGCCCCATTCTGAAAGGTCCTAGGGCCTTAAGAGAAAGGGATAGCAGAGAATCATGGTGCACTCTCTGCCTCTGTCCACATGCACACATGGAGCAAAGGCCCGATAAGGACACAGCAAGACGCCGGCCTTCTACAACCATAAACAACCTTCTACACCCCATCAGCACCTGGATCTTATACCTCAGGCCTCCAGAGCAGTGCAAAGTCAACTTCTGTTAAGACATCCAGTCTGTGCTATTGTCCACCCGTGTGAACTAACACAGGAGGAGCTATGGCCTGCGCCCCACTCCAGCTCCTCAGCACTGCCCTGCCAGGAGAAGAGTCCAGCCACCAGCCAGTCCCTCCACTGCTGTCTTAAAGGAGGCTTCCTTCTGTTGTATGGTTTGTGTTCTCCTGAATTACCTAGAACAGCTTAGGGAAGGCTAGCTTCATCCAACTATGGGATATCTCCTCTGCGTTCCTTCCACACACTCTTCACTCTCTCTTCCATAAGTAGTCTGAGAGAATATTTGCATATCATTTTAGAGGGGGCTCCAAGTTGGCTCATGGGAAGGGTCTGCAGGTTGTAGGCTGGTCCTGCTGGATGAGTAGGTTCCATACTATTTTTTCAAAGCTAAAAGAGCACATTTCTGCTCATGTACAGGGTTTTGTGGGGGTCCCTTTTGAAATTGGGACGCTATTAACACATCCCATTGGCTGGGGAAATACCCTCCTCTTCCTCTGGTAAACAGCAGGCAATGGCTCCCTAGGCTGTCAGCCCCATCCCCCTGGTTGTACAATACTCCCAAGGTTTAGGGGAGATGTACAGCTCAGAGCTCTCTTCAGCAAAATCACCACAGCTTTCTGTTTACAAATAGCATCCTCCTTCCCTTCCGAAGGTCTGAGTTTGATCTTTCTTCTAATGGTTAGGCCACCACTTTTTCAAACATAATTATATTCTTTAAAGATAATGAAAAGCTGGTCATTGTGGCATATACCTGTGATCCCAATACTTGGGAGGATGAGACAGGAGAGCGGGTAGAAAGTCAGCCTCAGCAATTTTGTGAGATGCTGTTTCAAAATAAAATACAAATATGCTGGGGGTATAGCTCAGAAGTAGAATGCCCCAGATTCAATCCCTAATACCAAAGGGAAAATATACATATTCACTGTATAGAATTTAAGCTATATAAAAGGGTTATATTTTATATTTACTATTTATTCCAATCCCCATCCTCTCTGGCCAAACACATTTTGAAAATATGAAGAATTTCCTTCTCTCAAGCTTTCTTCTTATAAGCAAATAAACATGACTCTCAGTGCTTTAAATTTTTTTTAACAACCAGGAAAAGATAGACCACCAGACAGATACCTGCTGTCTCTGTGTAAGCTGCTACAGTTATTCTGTTACAAGGGTGGACAAAAATTCTGATTTTTTTTTTCAGCTCTGGAGATGGAACTCGGGCATTTGACCTCTGAGCTACACCTCCTGCCCTATTTTTTATTCTTTATTTTGAAACAGGGTCTCATTGAGTTGCAGAGGGCCTCACTAAGTAGCTAAGGCTGTCCTCAGGTCTCAGTCTCCCAGGTGCTGAGATTACAAGTATGTGCCACCACACCTGGCTCCAGATTCTGATATTTTGAGTCCTTAGGACAAGAGGGAATAGAAGGTGAAGGTGTTTAAAGAAAAGGTAAGAAAATAACCACTTTGAGGCAAAAGCCAGAAACTAGATGTAAACAGACATGAGAGCAAGGCTTATCTAGTTTGCTGAGAAAGTAGTGGTCAGGAGAGAAGCTCTCCTGAGAACTTTCCAGCAACATACTGAAGACAGGAGTATTGGAGAGAGGGGATGTTTTTCTTTGCAAAAGGTGTGTATGTGTGTGAGCCAGGCATGGTAGTGCATGCTTGTAATTCCAGCATTTGGAAGGCTGAGAAGGGAGGATAGAAGTTTGCAGAGAGATTCAGCTACTTAGTGAGGCCCTTTGTAACTCAGTGAGACCCTGTTTCAAAATAAAGAATAAAAAACAGAGTGGGGGTGTAGTTTCAAGGTCAAATGCCCTGGGTTCCATCCCCAGTACTTAAAAAAAAAGTGTGTGTGTGTGTGTGTGTGTGTGTGTGTGTGTTGTGTGAGAGAGAGAGAAAGCGAGAGAGATAGAGAGACAGACAGACAAAGAGATGAGACAAACAGGGTCAGTGGGAGAAAGTAGGGGTCTTCCACTCTCCCATGATTATAATGAACAATGAATTCCATTCTACTGGTAGCAGAATTGCAACACAAATCCGAATACTTACAAAGTTTTGAGGCTTTCCAATCCCTTGAACATCTTATGTCGAACATTTTCCAGACGGTTACTCGTGAGAAGTATTTCGTTGACCCCCGATGCTCCTTCAAATGCTCCCTCCTCAATATCTGTGATCTTATTGTTGCTAAAGTTGCTAAATAAGAATCGTGGCAACAAAGATGGTAAGCAATTCCTCTCTAACAAAGATGGTAAGCAATTCCTCTCTAACAAAGATGGTAGGCAATTCCTCTCTAACAAAGATGGTAGGCAATTCCTCTCTAACAAAGATGGTAGGCAATTCCTCTCTAACAATGATGGTAAGCAATTCCTCTCTAACAAAGATGGTAAGCAATTCTTTTCTAACCAAGAGGACGCAGAAGACACATGTTTGATAATTTTCTTCTACTGAACAAAGCCATCCACATTCTCAAAGAATTTCATTACCTAAACCTGATGGAGTTAAGATAACCTTACCCTATTCCAGGAATCCGAAGGAACAGTAATTGGAAGAAAGAATGTCTATGGCCTGAAATTACCAAAATGAGCTGCAAGGGGGCCCTAGAAGTACAAAATTATTGGCATAAAGCCAGGTGAATTTTGTATTAGCCAGGTGTGGTAGTGCATGTGTGCCATCTCAGTACTTGAGAGGCTGAGACAGGAGGGTTGCAGGTTCAAGGCCACCCTCAACAATTTTTTTTTATCCTTTTAGTTTTGAGACTCATTATGTTGCATAGTGCCTCCCTAAGTAGCTGAGGCTGTCCATGAACCACGATCCTCTTGTCTCAGCCTCCCAAATGCTGGGATTACAAGCATGAGCCACTGGCTCAGTTCACTCTTGACAATTTAGTAAGACCTTGCTTCTAAATTAAAAAAATATAAAAGAGCTGGGGGAATAGCTCCAAAGTAAAAATATCTCTGGGTTCAATCCCTAGTATCTCCCCCCAAAAAACTTTTTATCTTTCATAAGACTTAATAATGATTCTTTCAAACAAATATCCCTGATTAAAACTGTCAAATAAAAAAGGGCACTTGAATAGATAGAAGAATAGGCTAAATCCTTAGTGTCCAGCTAGCATTAGAATTTCAATGGAATATGGGTTTGTTATCAGTTGTACTTCTAATGCAATGGGTTGAAACACCCAACACAACTCTCGGTATTATGTATAAAATCATATCCAGGTCAGGTATCTTTCTACAGACTCTCACTGCTTGCTCCAAAACCAAAATTATACATTCCCTACCCCTCAACAAAATCATTTTATGTATCTTTTCATTGCTCAAAGAGAATTGCTCATAGTAGCTGTTCAATAAATACCTGTTGCACTGAAAGTCATCTTATGGCTTAAAAGGAAGTGAATTTAGTATGAGTGACAAAGAGGGGTAATTAAGAAATCAGAAAACATTTGGGTGGCAGCATGGTATCAAGGTGAAGAGCAAGGTGGCATGTTCATTCAGTTCTGCCACATGTAGTCTTAGTAACCAAGGGCAGTTAACCATATGACCTCTGCTGGCATCTCCTCTCCCATGGAGGATGCTCTTTGTTCTTGAATACCATACGTGGCCTCTCTCCTGTCTGTCCCTTCCCTTTCTCACTCCTTCTCAGGGGTGTAGAATACTGTCTTGAAACTGCTGAGCTTCTGAACTTATTTTAAAATATGAGTTGTGGCCATGGCGTAACCCATTGAGCTATGAAACCAGTTGGCCAATCATTAATTTTGACTCTCTTCTAATGAAAGTTTAATGAAGCAAAAAGTCAACTAGTTGACATGAATGTGCTGAAAGAGAAATAACAGCATGGTTTGGGAAATAGTACAGGAACTTACAAAATATCGTGGAACCCATTTTAATGTGCTCAGATGGCTGAATTCCTTCTGTGGCCACATAACAAACCAGCTGTCTGTGCTCCAGGAAGAGGCTAAGGTTTCAGATGGGTGTGTGTACACATGGGAAGGTACCTTTCAGAGATTATCCCAAATTCATGTAGGAAAATTTTCTGGATTTTTTTTTTATGTTTTCTAATTTCCTTTCTTTAATCTTTATTTCTTTTAAAATTTTTATTGGTGCATTGTAGTCATACATTTAAATGGGGGTACAAGATGGAGGAGGCATACACGCACACATCAACTAATGAGCCCCTACCCAATTCCTGCCCCATTTTCTTCCCCTCCCTCCTTCTCATGTTTGGCTTAGTGATTGATTTGGTATATTTGTGAAGGTACATCATGTGCATTAGAGAATTTCCCTCTCCCCCCTTCCATCCCCTCAGTTAGGTCACCTTATTTGCTCAAAAAAAAAAACCTAATTAAACACACACACACACACACACACACACACACACACACACACGAAAAAAATTTAAAAGATAGCTAATAAGTAACTTACATTTTACGCAATTGAGGAAGTTTCTTAAAGATTCCCGTGGCTTCCAATACTGTGAATTCATTATTATTGAGACGCCTAAAGAAAAAAGAAAGGACAGAAAAGTTTCATTACCAACTGTTAGGAAGGGATTAAAGTTAAAGGTAATAGTTAGCATTTTGTAATGATAACTCAGCTAAAATATAGTACATATATCAGAGAGGATTTGTGGAAAAGTACTGATTTTTTTCAACTTTTACTCAAATTTTATTGAATAAGTAAAACATGTTAAGAAGGACACAGTAAATAAAAAATCAAAACCAGCTCTATTCAGTAATGTCTAGAAATAAATGTCTCAAACTTATTTTCACTATTGTCCCAGGTAATCATTTTTAGGCATATATTCTAATTACGCGCACCATAACTTTTTATTTATGACTTTATTTCAATATAATTCCCATAAAATAATCTTTGGTCCTTTTGTGTGGAACTGGGAGTTGAATACAGAGTTGTTCTACCAATGAGAAACACCCTCAGTTTTATTTTATTTTTTCATTTTGAAATGGGTTCTTGCTAAGGTACTGTGTGTTGACCTCAAACCTGCGATTTTTCTGTCTTAGCATCCCAGTACTGATATTACAGGTATGAACCACCACCCCTGGCTAATGTTTACCCTTTTTAAAAGTGTGCAGTTGAGTGCTTTTTAGTTTAGTCAGAAAATTGGGCAACCTTTTCTGCTCATTCCACAATATTTTCACCACTCCATAAAATAAGCCATAATCATTGCCAACCACTCACAATCACCCCCCACCCCAGTGTTGGCAACCACTAACTTATTTTCTCTTTCTATTGATGTTCTTTTTCTGCAAATTTCATATAAATGGAGTAATACAAAATGTAATTTTTGGTGTTTGCTTTTTTTATTTGTATAATGTGTTGAACAGTCGTTCCTGTTGTAGAATACATCAGTATGTCATGAGTTTTTATGAATGAATAATGGTATGGAGGAGGGAGGGAGAGGGAATGGGGCAGAAATTGGGTAAGTGCTAATTGGGTGGTGTGTGCATGTGTGACTCCACCATCTTGTACTCCATTAAGATGTATGACTGTGATGCGCCAATAAAAAGGTTAAAAAATAACTGAATGAACACAGCACGTTTATTTATCACTGACCAGTTGTTGGACTTTTGTGTTGCTCCAGTTTTTGGCGACTGTGAAGAATAATAGTTATGAGTATTGGCATAGAGGTGTTTATGTGAATATGTTTTCTTCAGTTATTTTGAATATATGAGGATAGGATTATTGAGTCCCACAGTAAATCTTTTATTAACACTTTGAGGAATATCCAAAGTGTTTTCCAAAGGGGCTACATCACTGCATTAAATCATTAATGTGTGACCATTCTAATTCCTACCACGTTTTATTGTCCTTTTCTTTCTCTTTCTCTCTCTAATTTTTTACAGGTATTTTAATGTTTGTGAGTTAGTATTTCACTATGGATTTAACTTGCATTTCTGTAATGACAAATTATGTAAAACATTTTTATGTGTTTATTGGCCATTTGCATATCTTCTTTGGAGAAATGTCTGTGTAGATATTTGACATCTTTTTTCTTTCTCTATAGTTCTGGGAATTAAACCCAAGTGCAGTCTACCACCGAGATATAGCCCCAGTCCTATTTTATTTTTTATTTTGAAACAGGATTTAACTAAGTTATAGAGGGCCCTGCTATGTTGCTGAAGATCTTCCTGTCTCAGTCTTATAAGGACTGGGATTACAGGCGTGTGTCACCACATCTGGCTGACCACTTTTTAATTCAATAATATACCTTTATATTGTTGAAGTCTAAGTATTCTTCATATGTTCTGGATATAAATTCCTTATCAGATGCATGGTCTACAAATACTTTCCTCCCAGTAGTGAATGTATGTATAATTAAAAAATTATCAATTATCGGAGCAAACAAAAATTTCTGCTGAAGTCTACATTGCAAGCTAGTTTTCTACTACAATTCTTAATTGACAAAAAAAACTATTTAAGGCATTATTTTGCTAGAAGATATTTGTTGTTTTTAGTATAATCAGAAATAATATGTCTTTTTATGACTATAAAAATAGAGTTCAAAGTCAGGCATGATGGTGCACACTTGTAATCCCCGTGCTTGGGAGGCTGAGAGGAGGATTGTGCAGGTTCGAAGCTAGCCTCAGCTACTTAGTGAGGCTCTCAGCAACTTAGTGAGACCCTGTTTCCAAATAAAATATAAAAATGGCTCTGGAAGTATAGCCCGGAGGTAGAAAGCCTCTGGGTTCCACCCCCAGTACCACCAAAAAAGAAAGAAAAAGGAAAATGGAGTTCAATGCTTTGGTTGCATGAGATCCATGCTTTTCTAAAATCCTGGAGGTATTAAATAGTTTTGTGAACAAACAAGTATTTTTTTAAATCACCAACATTACAAACGAGATAGTTTCTGGTAACTCTTTGAAAGTCCTAACTTTATTTTTAATTATTCAAAATGCCTAAAATTCATTAAGGACCAGGCATGTGCATAGGCACAGCAGGAGATAAGCTATAACACACAGTCCCTGTTAGCAAAGGGCTGTTCTCTAGTTGGAGACAGAAGGATTATACACAGGAAGAGACAACCAATTTTTCAAAGGAGTCAGTGACAGGGGATGGTGCTGAGCGTACGAATCGCCAAGATGCTCAGATCACAGGAGTGCACTAGGGTTTCCTTGAATTTTGAAATACCATCACTAAAGCTTATTTTATATAAATAAAGGCAATAAAGGCAAATCATACACAGACACAGAATTTGCAAATGATTCCCCAAATACTTTATCCCCTCGTACAAGAAAGGTCCGATGTTAGACGTGTAAAACTAAATCTGGTCATACTCTCCCTTTCCAGCTTCCCCACTAGGCCATCTATTGCTCATAAAAGACTGTCCTTTACACTTCAATACCTGCCCATCACTGAATCCTTGCACCTGGGAGCTAAGGAAGAAGTAAAGTAGATAAAAGGACTCTCTGATGAGATTCTTAATTCATTGAGATTCAAAATGGTGACTCTCAATCTACTTTGTTTTCTATAAGGATGAAACATGTTAAAAATCTACTAAGTGCTTAGAAACAGATAGTACTAAATAAACATCAGATAGTCACGGTTAGGAGCATTATTACACACTAACCGAATTCTGAGTGATTAGTTCATTATTTAATTGCATCTTTGGCTAGAAACATGAACACAGCGACTCATATATTCTTGTACGAAGAAGAGAGAGGAGATGATCCAGTGTGTATTAGTTAAAACTAATGGGGTCACTGAGGATAAAAATGGCAAGACACAAATTCCTATGCTTAGAGGTCTTCGGTGCCTCCCTCGCAACTAGGATTTTGTGGGAGGATGAACTTACAGCTCTGCGGTGTATTGGGGAATGTGATCTGGGATTTTGTTGAGTTTTTGATTGGAGCAGTCGACTGTGGTCCCTTCACAGCGGCACTTTTCAGGACAAGCCAAGTCGGCAAAGCAGTCTCCACTTAATTTTGATCGGTAATCTTCTGTACCTATTGAGGATTCAAGCCAAAAGGAGAGACACTAAGTCTAAAGGTTAGAATATTTATTCATTCGCAGGAAGAAAAAAAAAAAAAGGAAGATAAGTAGAGATTATGCAGCAGGGAGACAACTTAGGGAATTTTGGTCAATGGGTGTCAGGAGAGGGTTAAAAGAAAGGCTTGGAATTTTCTGGAAAAAAAAAAAAGAGAGACTAGATTCACATGACAGGAAAACATTAATAAAGTCGAGCTTTTCACAGCTGTACTTTCTGCTGATCCAGTTCTGAGCCATTTCTAGCCTATTTCACAGCTAATCACACAATGGCTATTGATTATTAAAAAAAGGTTTAGTTTTTTTTCCTTCCAAGTCAAGAATCAAAAATGTGTCTAGTAATAAACATATTCCTGTATGTTATTGTAAATTAGGGCTTTCAAGGCAAATAGATGTACTCAGCTTTTTAAATGTCCGTGGACTTTTCTTACTCTCTCCTTCTCACATACTCTTCCGAGAAGCCTCAAAAAGCCCTCTTTTTTTCATTTAGATTTTATAAAAAAGAAACAAGTGCGTCCTGACTTGCGCCTCAGCAGCTTGTCATGCTGTAGAAAGCTGCGTGACGTTCCATGGTGCTTGACGGAACCATGTTTTACTCGTACCTGGCAACCACATGGTTAGATCAAGCACAACAGAAAATCTCGCTACATTATCACTACACCAACCACTAGGCCAGAGGTCAGACCAAGAGGAGAGATGAAGGGAAGGAGGAGGAAAGCTACAGGTGTTCTGGAAACGTAATACTGTTTACATGACATGCATTCTTCCCGCAGAATGTTTATGAGCATAGTAAGAGTATTACTACCGAAGGTTTCCTGGAAAACACAAAGAAGGGGCTATACTCAAAGACGCCTCCACCGTTCCTCAGAACTGCAGAAGGGAAACCACAGCTTTCGGGAACAACATCCAGGGAGAAGTTGAAGGTGAGCTACAAGGACAACAGAGAAGCTCAAAAGGTCTGTGGTTTCGTCTTGAAAAGTAGGCGCAAAAGAGCAAGACTAGAAGAAGGTACATCGGGATCGAAAAGGGAGGACATGATGTTTCAGATCAGACACATTTACTTACAGCCCAGGTGGTGAATTCCTGCAAAAATAAAGATCACCAGGAAGGAAAGAAAGACAGAGTAATCCCAGTCAAGGTTAACAGACACATATATCAAACTACGCTCCTTTTCTCCTTTCTTTACCATGGCATTTCCAGGGGGATGGCATGGTGCTATGGGATTGTCATGCTTTGCAAATTTGTAATAATTTCTTTGAGGCATGATGGCTTTACAGGCAAAGCAATGGCATAAAAGATGCATCCCGCAAATTAAGTTTTTGTCAGATTCCTTTAAAGGATGAACTCTCTGCCAGACAGATTTTCTTTAGCATTATCGCTGGAATATGGAGAGCGCCATAGAAATGGTCACAGGCAAGTACACATGGGAAGGGTGAAGGAAAAATTAATCATGAAGATGGTCAAGGACTATCGTTAGAACACTGGGATTCATCCTCAGGTTGTAGCTTAGATGCTTGACAATGACTTTTTTGACTTGTAAATAATGCTCACTCAGCGGGGATGGAATCGGCAGCTCACCTTAAGTTTGCGATGTGCAATATGACAGTGACAATAAATGGTGTTGGCTGCTAATACCACAGTATTTATTGAGAATATGCTTTATCCTGACTTCAGCTTTTATCCAAAGTGAGACCAAGGTATGCTGATAAGGAAGTTAGGTCCACTCATTATATTTAGAATACTGAATTTCAAATAATGGTATGGTAGGTCATGAGCTTAACTCAGTTTTAATTAAAGTGTTAGGACCAAGAGAGTTAAGAGAGGCCCAAAGAATTCTTCTGTAGTATCTTAGCTTCTCCAATTGGTATTTCAAATAAAGTAAATTCAATTGAAGATAACATATGATACTAAATATAGAAGATATTTTCTAAAACATACTTTTGTTCCTATCTGTCAGTAAGAGGGAAAACCTGCACCAGAATTACATAAGCAGCCTGGCTTTTGTTCTCTACTTGGTGAACTGGATATATTAATTTCTAAATTTTTAACACAGTATATTTAAATAGAAAGATTAATTTGGTAAAATTACAATAATGCTATAATTTGAGGATTTAAATTATATCATCTTCTGGCTGGTCTGGTGTTTAAAATATGTCTATTTAAAAAAATTTCAAAAACAAAATGTCTTTTCTCACTTAAGTAGTAGTTGTCAGATGACTTTCCACTTAATAATTTAGTAAAAGTAAGGAACTTTAAACATTGGCAATGAACCCAATCAACTGTTCTTTTAACATGTTACTTATTATGCAGCCAACTATGGTCCATAAAATATTAATTGATCACCTACACTGAGAATAAGTAATATAATTAAATACATCAAATGCATAAAATCACACAAATTCTAATTCAGTAATGGTAAGCAATCCATTTCTCCTTATAATGGAGACCAAATCAACGGCTCTTTTTAAGAAAACAAATATAGCTGTGCACATTAACACTGTAGAAATATCTTTTCACTTATAGCTCGTAAAATATATATGGTTTAGAGTACACCCAGGAGATGGTGAACTTGGCCAATCAATGCTTAACATATTATATATACATATATAAAATGGTTTTAAACAAACAAGTCAAGAAGTATTTTACACAACTGGCAGGCAAGGAAAAAAATAAGTGAAAGAACAGAGTTTAAAGAGCTAGCTCTAGAATCAGTCACCCAGAGAGTGCTGGGATTAAAGTGATCAAACACTGCTACTGCTTTTCTCAGAAACATTTTACTCATTAGCCTAAATTATTCAAGGCATCCAGTGCCCAAGAACTTCTAATGCTTTTATGATGGACATCAATAGTTTCTTTTATAGAGTTATATTCTAACTCCAGATACACAAGTTTGTAAAGTCACAGACAAATAAGGAGCAAATTATATAGATCAGCATGAAGCCACAGTTTTGTATAAAAAGAGCAAAGCAGTAGCAAAGAAAAGATATACAGCATGATTTTTAAATATAAAAAAATTACAAAGGAAGTCTGTGGATGGTTGTGACTGATTTCATGTAGAACTAGCTCTTTGACAACAGAAGGGCCTCTGTCTTTAAAACTAGCTCATTAAGCCATATTTTAAAAACAGGCTGAAAGATCAGGTATACAATGTAAGGAGAAAAAAATGATTTAAGTAGAAAGCCATAGGTTCAAACATTTTAGCTACTGTGAGAAATTGTAGACAATGTGCCAGAGTGAAAGGTAGAGAAAAAAGATGGGTGTTTAATAATAAATATGTTTAATATCAGAAGCTGCATGCAAAGGTCAGGTTTTCAGGAAACAGCTACAAGTGGTCTATGCATAAGTCAATCTACCTATAGAGTAACCACTGTACTTTCAGAAGCATGCACGTCAGAGTTTTAGAAGCTAGATTTCATATGGTGAGGAAAGGGTGTCTGCGGTTAGTCCTACCACCAAGCAAAACCTACCTGGAATGAAATACTGTTCTTTAGCTAAATAAAAAAAAGAGACAAAAAAATAGAAGACGCACCTGAATGTCAGCAAGCAGAGATATGAGTCATATTAGATTTAAGAATGAACTAAAGTTACTCTAGATATCACTACGTGAAAAAAATGTACATTCACATGAGTCGTGGAACTAAAATAATGCACTGTGAGTAATACAGTCACCTATGATCATGGACAATTACCAGCCTGGTTGTGATATTAGCTTTTTAGTGTGAATTAGCTGCCGGATGAGAATACACCTGTGATAGTTAGGCAGTGTATTACTAAAAACATAGAGAACTTATTCTATCATCACAATATGGAAAGATTGAAGCAAATAGTGCATCTCAGTGAAGTATGAGCTCTCTAACAGTAACATGGTGCATTTATTTATATTTACCTCTTTGTAGATAATGTAATATCCCCCAATGCTAAAATATGGCCTTTGAGAAAAAAATATTTTTGCAGTTTTATTCAAAATAAGAGAGTGCAAAATGGACAAGTACATTCTGAGTGAAAGTCTAGGGCGAGCTTGGGGTTATCCCCACTTCTGAGCCTGAGGAAATCATGCCACCAAGTTTTAGTTCACTTTCTGAAGATGTGAAAACATGATCCATTATTTGTAGTTTGGGAAGAGAGAATACTATGAGCCGGGCGTGGTGGCGCACGCTTGTAATCCCAGCACTTGGGAGGCTGAGACAGGAGGATCACACAGGTTCAAAGCCAGTCTTAGCTACTGAGTGAGTCTCTCAGCAACTTAGAGAGACCCTGTTTCCAAATAAAATATAAAAAATAGGTCTGGTAGTATAGCTTGGAGGTGGAAAAGGCCCTGGGTTCCACCCCCAATACCACAAAAAGAGAGGGAAAGAGAGAGAGCATAACATAACCCACCTGAGATTCAATGCATTGTAAAAGCATTTTGAGTTAGCTAAAAGGCCCTGTTTCATTTGAACCCTAAATATGTAGTGTGAACTATCCAGGCATCTTTTAAACTTGGCCAATAGCCTACTTCTTCTGCTACATACAGTGTTTATAAAGTTATATATATTCCATGTACTTTTATCTACAACTCCTCCCTTCCCCCCTCCTTCATGGGGAGAAGAAAAAAGAAATATAATTCCCCAGTGTTTGGTAATGGGCCAAAGGCCATCTTCTTTTGGTAGGTCTCATATAACCACTCTTTTTTTGGTTCCGAGGGAAAGGTCAAGAAATTACCTGAACAACGAAATTTCTTGCTTTTGATCTGTCCGATTCTTTTGTTTGCCAGGCGGCGGGGGCTGGTACAGCGGGCACCACTGGTCTCAATGGGGTTGGTATGGAGATAATCCGCCAGCCACTTGAGATGGCAGTCACAAATAAAGGGGTTCTGGGCCAAATGCCTTTCAGAAACACAGACAGAACACTTTTATACACATGACTTGCTTTGGACTCACCCCTCACATTCATGGCGCGCACAGTAGCCATCGAGTTTGATGTCAATTATATTATACATACATCGTCTGAATGGCCCGGAGAGGAGAAAAAGTCCCCTTGGCAATGGTCTGAAGCTTGTTGTCATACAAAGAAAGAAGGTTCAAGTTGTGAAGGTCCTGAAAAGCATCTACCCGAAGGCAGTTTATCTTGTTGGCGTTCAATAATCTGTGTGATCAAATAGTTGGAGAATTGAATCAGAGCATCTCATGAACCCACCTGTAAGATTTGGTCCTTCTTGAGAAAATCCAATCAAGGTGTGCATTTTCTTTAATCTCAAGACTGACAACTTTAACTTCAATAATAATTTAGGTTTTACAGCTACAGACGTGTGGTTTACAGGAGATAGGAAAAGTCATGTGGTCAAATGCACCTAAATCCAGTGAAGTAATACTTATGCATGTATTAAACAAAAATTGTTAAGCATGGACTAAGGATGACATAGAGGTACAATAAAAAACAGAAGGAAATCTAGGAAGAGTGGTACATGACTGTAATCCCTATACTTGAGAAACTGAGATAGGATGATGTCAGGTTTAAGATCAGCTGCAGCAAATTAGTGAGACCCTGCTTCAAAATAAAAAAAAAAAAGGGGGAGCATTGGATATGTAGCTTGGAGGTAGAAGGTCCCTGGGTTCAATCCCCAGTAATTATACACACACAAATGCACACAGTTGGGCCTCACTTTGGGGATATACTTGCAACTTTTCCCAGAACACAACTTCTGCTTCACTAAAGTATTCCTTCCTCTGGGCTCCCTCCTCAGAACATTACTGAGTGCTGTGCAGTCTCATTACCTGTTTCATGTTGACCCATTTAATGACGAAAAGGAAGTTTAGTTCTCTTTAAGACAGGTATTTTTTATATTATTTTTATGTCACTATGTATTTTAGTGCTTTTAGTAGCTCAAAGAATATGTGCTCTATATTTTGATTATATCTCATTAGCTAATAAACTGAAAACACTGTCTCTTTTGATAGCAAAAAAAAAAATCCTATTTTTAAACAGTTTCAAAGATTTCCATTTCATTTGCTTCATTTCTCAGGGATTCCATGAAAATTCAAGGCCATGAATTCCCCTGGTCATCCAGTTTGCTCTGTTCTTTTGTCCTCTGTCAGAAGTTGGTATTGGCTTTTCCTGTGGTACATATATTTTATTTTGTTTTATTTTATTTTGGTACTGGGGATTACACTGAGGGAATTCTACCTCCAAGCTATACCACCAATTGTTTTTATTTGATGAGTCAACATTGTCCTTGTATTTTTTTTCCACATTTACTTTTTATATTGTCAGCTTTTAAAATGCATGGGTCAAATATTGATCTTATAAATATTGTGTGCCATGTTTGTGTCTGAAGTGATTTTGCACTTTTGCTTATCGATTCTATGGACCAAGGTTTGACAAGACACCACCACATCTCTCTCCTTCCCACTACTGGTCACATCAACACAAAGATGCTTCAGAAGGACAGGAGTGGCTCAAGCTTTAAATCGAGTAGCCAGAATGCCTACCTTCATGATAGAGAGAAAGATCTGGAGACAGTTCCAAAGAGTTGTGTCTCCCAGTAAATAACTATTACACATGATAGTTCTGACAGACTAATCTTTTTTTATTTCATTAAGCTATATTAATCTGGGTTGAATTAATTTATTTCTGAAGCTTCCATGGAAATAGAAAATGGTAAGCTATTATAATGTTAGGTTTCATAGATCCAAAATAATAAAATACTTACAGTAGCTGTAAGGAAAATAGTCCTTCAAATAAACTTTTTGGGAGTTCTGTAATTTTATTTCCGTAGAGGACACTGAAAAGAAAATGTCATAAATGAAAAAGCTATCAGACACTGAACAGCATAAAAATTCATCTAATACATATGTATTCAAGCATAGGCAAAGTTAGTAGACACTCAATATATCATAAAAGTTATGGTCGACTAAAATATTTCATTTGCATTTTTGCCTTGTTATAGGTCACATGTATGGCTACTGTACAATTTTTTAAATAAAACATTGAAATAGATTAACAATGAATTAACAGCTTTTATAAGTTAATTATATTTTCATAGAAACGTTTCCTGTAAAGTTCTCATGTTTTTTAAACACACATGGACACACATGGTCAATATAGAATGAAAATTCAGGATATATAACAATGAAAAAACACTAAATGCAAAAACACTACATATGAAATCCACTGCTCATGAAAGGGATGATTTGAGGTTCATAATATTGGTATATGGCAGAAAAATAAAAGTAGGACTATTTTTTTTGTGATACTGGGGTTCCTAGAAACCCTTCTAACTCTGGGCTACACTCCCAGACTTATTTTATAATTTTTATTTGGAAACAGGGTCTCGTAAGCCAGCGAGGCTGGCTTCAAACCTGTGTGATCCTCCTGTCTCTGCCTCCCAAGCGCGGGGATTACAAGCGTGCGCCACCATGCCTGGCGGGCTATTATTATTATTTTTTTAATATATTGCTGTTTATGCTTGAGGAATATAGGAACCATGAAGACAGTGATCACAAACATGCATTTAGGAGGATTTTTAAATATATATTCTCCCAAATAAATGTGAACCAGAATGAATTGCCATGAGCCCATCTTTGATCAGAGGCTACCTGTGACCATTAAAGGAAGAATCATGACCTAATTACCCCTCTGTACCTGGTACCTGGCATGGGTTCCATCATACAGTGGGGTTTTAACATGGATTCACGAAGTGAAATAATAAATTAGCAGAGAAACAAATCGAGGAAAAAGTGAAGAACAACAACAACAACAAAAGCTGAAGTCAGCCGGACGTGGTGGCGCACGCTTGTAATCCCGGCCACTTGGGAGGCAGGGACAGGAGGATCATGCAGGTTTGAAGCCAGCTCCTCTGGATTAGGAGACCTTTTTTCCAAATAAAAAAATAAAAAGGTAGGTCTGGGAATGTAGCCCAGAAGTAGAAGTGTTTCCAGGAACCCCAGTACCACCAAAAAAAAAAAAAAAAAAAAAAAAGAGAGAGAGAGAGAGAGAGAGAGAGAGGGAGAGAGACCCTGTTTCCAAATAAAAGAGTATAAAAATTGTAGCCCAGTGGTAGAAGGGTTTCCAGGAACCCCAGTACCACACACACACAAAGCTGAAGTCAGGGGATTTTGGGAATGAATGAGTAGAAGGTAAATTGTTGATTCATCCTATCAGCTATTAACAATAGGTCTGCAATGACCATCTATTGATTTTTAGCCCCAAATTTGGGGTACTAAAACTATGTGTGAAAAAAGACAAGTTATATATTTAGGGGAGCACTGTGGCAATATTATAAAAACATGAAGATGTTTATCTAAATTCTAACTTACTAGTTCTACATTTAAGGGTTGAATTTATTTATTTATTTTATTTTTATTTATTTATTTATTTATTTATTTTATATTTATTTATTTTATACCTTTATTGGTGCATTATAGTTTCATGTCATAATGCAGTTCATAGTGATGGTGACATACATGCTAACAGCACATGAGACTGAGATGGGCATGGGCATTCTGACATATGTATATAAGTCCATGGAAGCACTTCCTTCATTAATTTTGCCTCCATCCCCCTTAACCTCCCCTCCCAGGTCACCTCCCTGTCTCCACTAGAGATTTTCTATTAAAGTTCCTATTGTATCCTGATTACTCACTAGCTTCTGCATATGAGAAAAATGTATGTAGGTGTTAAATTTAAGAAAATATGGATAGACAATACAATATGGTATAGACAGATTATTAATCATGGCATAATTTTCAACAATGAAAATCTGAATGCAAAATTTCCCTAAATCATAAAAAAATTGGTTACATACATTTTTATTTTGATAAAAATCAAAGTTTGAATGATATTTAGTAATATTAAAGTGTTTATAACATAGGGTAAATTTAAAGCAAAGTAGTACACCAAAATACTATATATATATATGTATTTAGCAATTATGTACACATTTACATTGAAAAAGGGAAAAAGTTCTTTGCTATCTAGATATGATTTGAAATTGCATCTATATATTTTTTACCCCTACAATAAATATACTACTTTTAAAAATCATTTTTTGCCAGGCATGGTGGCGCACAAGTCTGTAATCCCAGTCCTTGGGAGATTGAGACAGGGGGATCACGAATTCGATGACAGCCTCAGGAACCTAGCAAGAATCTGCTTTCAACAAAAATAAGAAATTCTGGGGGTATAGATCAAAGAGGTAGGCCCCTGGGTTTGAAAGTCAGTAACTAACACACACACACACACACACACACACACACACACACACACACACACACATTTGCCAGTGACAGAAAGTGTGAAGGGTCATACATTTTCTCTCACTTAAAGAGTTTCAGTAGAAGTCAGGATATAAGAAGGACTCTCAAGAAAGCAGGAGTAATCCCAGTGGAGTGATGGAAAGGGTTCAGGAGAGGGAGTGATGGGGGAAAGGCAGGCTTGATGAAGAAAATATTTCAACTGAAGCTAGGCACATAGAGAAAATTCTCAATGCCAATCTCAATTTCTTCTACAGAGAAGGGGAGAGAGTGTGGCTCGGGCTTGGGAGAGGCCCGCCATGTAACCACGGTACACGTATGTCCCTATCACTCTGAACTCCACTATGATATGTGATTACAACGCACCAATGTAAGTATATTTATAAAGATATCATTTTGGAAAAGAAAAAAATATATGGCATATATATAAAGGAAAAAAGCTAAAACAAGTATCTAAATAATTAATGTTTGACATCAGTGCACGGTTTTGATTTGAAAAGGAAGAAATCACAATATGAGCGAGATGACTGGAGAGGGGGAAATGCTGCTCCCCTTTAAGATGTCAGGAGAGGCAGACTATATGAAGAAATATGAAGAAACTCTCAAGGGAACAGATGCAGCTGGGCGCTTCCTAGTGTAAACAAAGCTGGCGAGTTCAGATTCCAATGGTACAGCTACATAGTTCCACAAAGAATTTCATTTGTATAGAATATAGATTTTTTTTTAGGAAGGTAAATCAATTAGACAAGAAGCAATTTAAAAAAAAGATCAAAGAACAAAAGGGAGAATTCTATATTGTCAGGGACAAGGTGGAAAGGGAATAAAGAAAGGGTAAAGCATGAATAAATGTATGGTTTGAGGTCATGGGTAAGAGGAGAGAGAGCAGCAAAGGAGCAGATAAGATGACACCAATCCAAGATACTCAGTTCAATGCCATCCAGTTAATTCACTCAGTATAGTTATTGTGCATTGTATGTGCCAGCAACTTTGCTAGGTTTTAAATGCAGTAGCCGGTTAAATTGAATCTAACTATTACTTTTTATATGCCCATCATTTTCCTTGGCACTGATCTGACTTAGCTCTGTAAAGTGTAGCTTCAAAGAGCAAGTCACAAAAGTAATTTTGAATACAGAGATATTTTGAATCTGTTGAGATTTAGAAACAAAGAAGATATATATAAATTGTGGGCGACCCACATAGAAATAAAGATGTGAATATGGTAGTAGATTATTCACTTAGGACTACTGCTTCAAAGGTTGGCTGAAATAGCATAAAAGGGAGATTGACTAGGAAGTTATCATATTTGTATCATGAAACCATTTTTTGCCAACAAATACTTGTTTTATTAAAGACCATGTTAAAAATAATAAAAGTTTATTGTTATAAAGTAACAAAGAGTAAATGGCGAAAAAAATAAGGAAATTACATAAGGATGCAGGAAATCTAATGTATGGGCATTATTCCTATATGACCTATCAACCATAAAATGTTATAATAAATAAATACTAAATGCAAAGGGAATGTGATTTTTCTATAAAAAAGTCATAGCAATACTAGGTCAGGGCATGGCTTTACTGCATAGCAGTGAAATCAAAATGACAGCAAGGAAAATGAGTGAAAGATATCAAAAACCCAAAGAGCAGGACAAAGAAACTGGATGACAGCAAGGGAAGTAGGCCCTAAAAGTATGAAAATGGAGGAAGGGCTTGTCATCATGCAAAGATTCAAAGTGCAAGGAGGCCAGCGAGATCTGTGCCAGGCTTTTAGGAAAGGAATAGAATTTAAGAAGAAATTGGAGGATCAAGTAAATTCAGTTAATGGGAACAATTATACAAGAGGGATCTGGATAATCTCATCCCAATACAAAAAAACAAAAAAACAAAACAAAAAAAAACCACCTTAGGTAGCCTCTCCAGTGTTCCTATACATGGTATATTCAGTGGACTATATATAAAGTACAATTATATTGAACTGGGAAGATTTTAACTCTGAGCTACTCAAACCCTTATTATTATTATTATTATTATTATTATTATATTTAATACTGTGATGGAACCCAGAAACATTCTACCTCTGAGCTCTACCCACAGCCTGATTTTTAATTTTTTTTATTTGGAAACAGGGTCTTGCTAAATTGCTAACAGCCTCACTAAGCTGCTGAGGCTGGCTGCAAGCCTAAGATGCTCCTATTTCAGCCTCTACCACACCTAGCTATTTATATGTTATTTTTTTTTTTTTATTTTAAAGAAGCTTTTGCCAAGGTGCTGAGTCACAGCTGCCATCCTCCTGTTTTAGCCTCCATGTACTGTCATTACAGGCGTGCACCACCATGCCTGGCCATGAAGTTTCTACAGTCCTTTGTAACAACAGAGAACTCTTGAGTCTTCACTTTTATCTGGTACAAGAAGAAAGGCTAGGGATGCTAACCTCAGTTTAACTGTTCTTAGTTTCAACTTTAAGATATTAGTAGACAGAAACTGTGGCTCTCCATTCTGAATTCTCCTGCCTTCGTTAAAAGTTGGCAGAAGATAGAATTCCTATTGAAGAGGGGGGAAAAAAATGACCAGCACGTAAACCTATAAGATGGTTTTCATGAAAATTACTGAAACATAGTATTATAGAGTGACTTTGCTATTCAAATAAATATCATGATCTATATAAGTTAAAACAATCATCTCTGTGTTTGAGAATGATGATATTAAGCAGTTTTTGAGAGCATAGTAAAGAAAAAGCCGAGACAAAACATAGACACTACATTTTCATTTTCACTGAAGCTCATGTAGTAGAATGCAAGATGTGGGCAGGAGACTTACTGCCAATCCTAGCAGTGACTGCAGGGATTGTAATGATAGCAATTAAGTCTTGCACACAGACCCCTGCAGAATGTGGTAGTTAAATCATGAAGAGAAAAAAAATATTAGGTAATGAACTGTGATAGTTTGCAAGGGGTCAATTAAAAAAATAAATGTGAAAGAGAAAAAGCACATGCTAAAAATCTTAGGCTTAAAAATTCTCTAGAATAATTAAAAACCAAAAACATAGAGACAGGCATGCATCAAGAGAATTTCCATGGCCATACCTATTATTTCTTAGTTTATTCTGTGTTTCCACAAAGCCAGCAGGGGAATAACGTGATTCTCCATTACAGAGGTGGGATAACTGCTGCTTAGTAGAATCACTAACTCACTCGGCAAAACACCCAGATGGGGCGGAGCCAGGATTGAACCCCAGCCATTCACTGTCCTCAAGGTTAGCAGCCTAGCACTATACCACACTGCTGCATACTTTTTAGTTTGTTGATATAAAGGAAAGTCTCCAATTCATGAATAGGAAACAATCAAAACAGTTTTAAAACAAGGCTAGCTATACAAATATGCTCAATTCTTGAGAAAATATTAAATATTCTAGAAATTTTCTTTCTGTTACAGTGAGAGAAAAAAGTCCTGAAGATAAAATAATTAAATCAATGTGTACATCTTGAAAGATATTCTGTTGTAAATTATGTTAACATACAATATAATTATATGTGATATAATTGTAGTAAATAAAGGCTAATATTAATCACAAAAAATGAACGTTAATGTACTTAAAAGAAGATGTCTTAAAACATTTGGGAATCAAGTCCAGTTTTCTTTGTTTGGGGAATGAAATAATAATTATAATTGGTTGTGCTTTTGTTTTTTCAATAAAATACTGTAGAGGTATAGTACTGCTTACTTGCATGGCTCTTGACCTAATCTACATTCTCCAAGTCAATGGGCTTATTTCTGGGAGATTTTAACTCCTGGCTCACTATCACAATCTCCAGCATAGTATTCTCCAGCAAACGCAGCTATTACTGCACTTCACTCAGAACTCATGGTGGCATCCCAGAATGTGCTGTTACCAGCATAGTATTCTCCAGCAAACGCAGCTATTACTGCACTTCACTCAGAACTCATGGTGGCATCCCAGAATGTGCTGTTACCAACAACTGCAATCTCTTCATTATTTCAGCTCCAAGCATCTGCTGCCCTACAGGCATGCTGATTTTTTTCTTTTTTTTTTTTTTTTTTTGCTCATTCTTGAAACACTTGGCACACTCTGCCTCAGGGCTGTAGCGTTCAGCTGTTCCTCTGTCTCGAGCGCTCTTCCTCTATATATCAGCATTTTCCTAAAGTGTACTCCTAAAATCTTAATCTTTATTTATTTGCCCACTATCACTTTCTTGGGAGGCCTGTGTTGTTCACTTTGATAAAAATTTCAGCCCCTCCCTTATCATGACATTTTTTATCCTTATTTTTATTTTTATTTTTATTTTCAATCTTAGGTATAATTTTTTCTTTAAAGTTAAATTTTATTTTAATACTTTTATTGCATCTAGTTTATTATTCATCTCCTACTTTAGGGAAAAATTTTTGTGTTTTGTTTGCTTATGCATTTCCAGAAACTCAAATGGAGCCCAGAACACAAATGGGGCCTGACACATTTCTGTTGGACATGCAATAGTAGGTAAATGAAGAAAAGGGTTGCTAGGAATCTATGCAGTTATATATTTTATGGGGGAGGGGTTAATAAATTAGTCTTTGGAAGATCTTATCAAATTAAACACAATCAGAAAATGGATACCAACTATGTCAGTCGAACCTGCGACTGACTTTCAGTTTATTGTATAATCTTACACAGAATTATATACATATTCCATTGCTGGAAAGTAGTTCTAATTCCTTTGTATACTGCTATAATTTGAACCAGAAAGCCCTCTTTACTTAACACTGGCTAAAATGCTGTTCTGCAAGTCATGATAATGCTTTCCTGCAGCTTTCTACAGAACTGTGTGCACAAGACCTCTCATCACACAGACTTAAATTCTTACTCAGCAAGCATATCCTTCTACCCACACTGCCCTTGCTATTACTGTTTGCTATTTCTTTATTGTATTTATATAGATTATTACACAAATGTATAATATAATTATTAAATATACTTACATATTTATTAATAAACATTGGTTAATGTTTATGTAATTTGTTCAGATAAATGTTACATTATAATAGAGTTTTCTATTTATTATTTACCTTATCAATTCTTTTTTTTTTTTTTTTTGCAGTACTTGAGATTGAATCCAGGAGCATTCTACACCTGGGCTATACTTCCAGCCCTATATTTTATTCTTTATTTTGAAACAGGGTCTCACTGAGTTGCAGAGGGCCTCAGCTTTTCAAGTATTGGGATATTGAGTGTATGCCACCATGCTTGGCTTTATCGTTTCTGTTTTTTAAGGTCTTCTTTTAATTCTCACAAATGCAAAAATGTCAGGAATCATCATTAATTCAATAAAACTTAGGAGTAAACTCTGAAAATGTTATAAATAAAAATTCTCTAGTGCCTTTTTTTTTAACGTGAAGGAATATACCATGTTCATGGAATATAAAATTACATTTTGTTAAAATGTTAATTTTTCCCAAACGGATCTATAGATTCAATGCAATGACTACCAAAATAATAGAAAATTATTCTTTAGTCTTTTCTTTTGTTGGTTAAAAAATGACAAATTGATCCTAAAGCACAGATAATTGAAGGACCAGGGGCTGGTATAGTGATTTAACTTTATTCTGTCCTTTCATATGGCTGGAAGATTTTCAATGTTTTCTTAGATAACATTGCTGTCCAGGCTGGTATACACAGTACTCTTTGGACAATTTGACTGTGTAAGTTTAAGTTAACAGCTTTATGATGAAATTTATTGTAGAGCCTGCTAGTCTATCCTGAGAGCAATACTTAACTATACCCTGCATTTACCACTAACAATTGTTCATCTGGTCTTAGGTTTCTCCTAGAAAAAACCACTCAAAACAAGGAACAACAACAACAAAAATCCAAAAAAACTGGATCAGTTGCTACAGTTTCCTAAGCACACCAACATAGTGATAGAATGTCCATGTGTTTAGATGGCATTGTTATTTTAGTAAGAGGGAGAAGAAATTCTTCCACCAACCCCAGATGTCTATCTGGGTCTTGTACATGCATGCTATAGCATTGCCACTAGGTAATCCTGGCTTTTGAATCTCAAAAGAGAGTGGTAGTAATTCACATAAATGTGAAACCTTCTCTAACCATAAACTCAATAAAAAAAAATACATGCCAGCTTCCACTTTGAAACTTTAAATTTTGTTATAAAGGTTATTTTACTTGATGTACTTTGGAAAATTTTTAAAACTGAAGGAATAGCAACCTTTACACATTTATTTTAGACCATCCTTAATTTACATAGCTATCTCCCTGAAAGTCCTCTTGACATTAACAAGCTGTCATCCTTTCTTATCTTCTTTCTTTTTAAAGCTTGTTCTTTCAGGGAAATCTGAAGGTGATTAAGCAAGGAGTGGAAGGTGGCTTTCACCACTAAGTAATCTTCACCTGTCCCAGGCAAGACTTGGCCCAGCACTGTTCTAAAAGGGACACTTTTCCCTAACACAGAAGCTACAGGTGTAGAGACCACAAATTCACCATTCCCTCCAAACTAAACCTTTTTCTTTTATTTCAGATACAAAAAAATGTTAGAAGATGAGCTTATTTTTGTTTCCCTAACAGCAAAATTATCAAACCATAAAATATCTACTGCTAAAAATTGACTAATTTTAGTAAGAGGTAGAAGTCTTCCAAAAATGATCAAATTCATTAATGATCAATAATAATTAACATTACTAATAATATGTAATTCATCCTAAAAGCTTATGCTAATATTTTTCTTATGTCTAAAATTCCAAAATGCAGACATTCTTTGCTGTGGTTTCTGTTACCCTCCGTAAAGCTGTCAATACTTACAGTGAATTCAGAGAGCGTAGTCCTTGGAAGGCATCTGGTGCAAGCTCAGAGATCTGATTATTGCTCAGGTCACTAAAATCAGGAATAAGGTAAAGTTAAATTCAATAAGACATCAGAGAGATTACTGTAGGAGAGTTCTCTCTTGATTTTGTACCTATCAGGGCATGTATAGAACTTCCAACATAAAACATCTGAAGAATATTAAATTTAAAGACAGAACATACATTTTAAATTCACCATTGGCTCTTTGTATACATTATTATTAGAGATGCTATTCTTATTTTTGACAATAGAACATCTAAGAATTTGAATAATACACTGAATGTATACACATTCATTTTTGTATGAATCAATATATTAAATTACAGAGAAATTGAAAAAGTGCATGGTCTAGTTGTTAAGATTAAAATATTAATGTAGAACTAGAAACCACATAGTTACCTCACTTAATTCTTAAGCTGTCAAACGTTCACATGTTTATACCTAGTTTGCCTTGCTGATGCTCAGGACCTGTGAACCTGAAACAATTACATGAATTCTAGAATGTTGTTTACTCACATTCTTCTAAGCTTTTTATAGGGTGAGAAAGCTCCAGGTGGAATGACCTTGATTGAGTTCTGCTCCAAACGTCTGCAATGAAAATTTCAAATTTTAAATGGAAAGAAGAACTCTGCATACGGATTTGTGTCAAGAAGTAAAATTAGCATTCTTATTGATGGATTTTTTTTACTTCAAATATGACTTCTAAAACTTATTGTTCTGTGTCTTAAATGTGGAGAAAGACTAGAATTAACAAGAAGGCAACTATAAAAGCACCCAAAATATTGAGTTGTTTAATCATCACAGTTCCAGCAGTATGTCAGCCTGGATTTCAAGAAAAATAATTTTTAAGAAATTACCATGGTTTAATATAAGTAAGACAAATATATGTAACACTGAATATAGATGTCTGATAACTATAGCTCTTCCACAAAGAAAATTGCTACTGAATATTAAATTCTATAAAATTTCCTCTACAGAAAATTTTGTAGGTTTATTTAAATAAAAAGATTTAAATAGAAAAATACATAACTGCTATAGATATTTTCAGTTCTACAGTTTGGATCCTGTTGATTCATTATGCAAACGGGTCTCATAAAACCAAGGCTAAAATGTGCATTCAAACACAACTCAAGTATTTTATTTATGAACCAGTAAAATCACAGAGGTGAAAATAACATCACCTATTTATGGTCCTATTATCAGAGAAAAGAATGTACATGCCTAGTTATGAAAGATACGAAGAGGCATACTTCAGTAAGTTAATGGATAAATATGTTTGCTCATCAAAACATGTTGCCTCTCAACCTTAATGCTTTCTATATAAACATAGTCATAAGCCTTCCCCATACTCTCCTCTGTTCTCTGTATCCTTGAGAGCTAACTACAGAGAACCACAGCCCAGCCCAAGCTCACTGGACAACCAGCTTCTGTGAGATTTGGCCAATGAGAGGCGCTGGTGAGAGACCCAGAGAGAAATCTGTGCATTCCTCTCTTCCTCTGTCTCAGGAAATGCCCACAGTAGTCATCTTGTCTTTGTCTTAATTTAATCTCTTGCTGGGACCTTCTCTGTTTTTATAACTTAACCTTTTTCTTTGGTCTTTTCAAATTTGAAGATATTAGACATTTTTTCTCTATGATATATTCTAGAACTATTTAACTCATTTCCTGTATTAAATATGTCTCTTGAACTACCTGAAATGAATTGCATTTGCCTGTCTGGATTAGGAAAATATATTTGCATAAATGTAAACATATATATGTATAGAAATTTATGTGTGTACAAGTGCACATATATGTATGTTTATATTTAAACATGTATTGGTGTGCATATATTTTCTGCTTTGCAGATTAGATCCTAAAAGGAAGATTTATTACAGAAGATGGGAAACAAATCATATGAAGAAAATATGTATTTGGAATCTGCATTATTTTCTAGGTCCTAAGAAATAAAACATTTTCAGAAGCTCTAAATATAGCAGAGTTTAAATGATTTCACTATTATATTATTATTATGTCTTGAATAGATGGCTTAGAGTAACCTTTTGCCTCAATCCATACCTATGGTTACATTTTAAGAAGTTTAAAATGTAATCAATGAAAAATACGAGGAAAATAAACTATAGATGGAATGTTGTTGTTCAGAGATATTGAATCTGGACCAAAGAAATCGTATGTCACTGTGTTAAAGAATTGTCCGGGATATCAAAGTGCTGCAATGAAGAAAAATTAACAGTTCCTAGTGAGTACTGGATTTCTTTAAAAGTAATATAAAATTTGTTTATATAATTGCTTTTCATAAATATCATTTCAGGTCCCTGAAAATAATTTTAAAGACCAAGTAATTTGTGTTTATTCTTTCATTCACCCTACACATATTCAATGTCTACTCTGAAAATTATGCTATATGATTAAAATTCCATGGAGATGAGAAAGACATATTTATACTCTCATAGGAGTTTTGATAAAGATCTAATGTTTTCAAATTGTATTTCAAAACTAATTTATTAAATACAAGTTTTCTTCTTTTAATGCTATAGTCAGCACTGAGACTTTTGAAATGTCAAGATTCTCAACTCACAAATGTGGTCAAGCTAAATCTCTCATTTTATATAACTGAAGGACTTTCTGAAATTTTTAAAAAATAATTATTTAAAATTAATTTATTATTGCTGGGCATGGTGGCACACGCTTGTAATCCCTGCGCTTGGGAGGCTGAGAAAGAAGGATCACACAGGTTCGAAGCCAGCCTCAGCTACTTAGTGAGGCTCTCAGCAACTTAGTGAGACCCTGTTTCCAAATAAAATATAAAATAGGTCTGGGAGTATAGCCCGGAGGTAGAAAGCTCCTGGGTTCTACCCCCAGTTTCACACAAAAAAAATTAATTTGTTACTTATTATTTTGGTATTATTTTACTGGTAATTAAATATATTATGGTAATTCACATCTAATCTATCCTTAATCTCATTGACAAATATCACTATTAAAGCCAACACAGCAATAAATATATGATAAATTAGCATTTTTTAAAGAAATGCATACTTAGAAAGTTATAAAGTATACAAAAGTATTACTTCAATGCATATGTTATATGTATTGTTCATTACTGTGAGGTCCAGTAACTTAATCTTTATATTTCAAACTGCTTTACTTACAACACACACATCAGAAAGCTGAATGATGACATGTTCAATGGATTTCCTTGCTTTTCTTTATTTTTTCTATGTATTTTCATTCTTGTTCAAAAAATAGTATTTGAAAGAGAGCTTCTATTGTTATTCACATTGACTCAGCAGATAATTGGTGTTCTACTACACTGCCTCAGCAGTCCATTAAGAAAAACATAATTGCATTCTTAATTCAGACAGTTTCTCATGTAGGAAAATACACGACCAATGACATATGACAAAAATTATAAATATGGCAGAATATAAAATATCATCTTTCTTTAGTGAGTATATAACAATCTAGTGATTACTAAAACTTTCATTTTTTTTTAAAAAGGGGTTTCTTTTTTTCAAGAAACTTAGACTATATTTGATAAAATAAGAAAAATGGTTATCTGAAATGTTGTCCCTCTACAAAAAAAAATGAAGAAAATATTTAAATCAAATTAAAAGCAAAAAGAAAGAGAAATACCAGAGTTTTAACACAAGGTTAAAAAAAAAAAGCCAAGAAATTTACATTTTTCTAGCTCTGCTATCCTCTAATCTTCTGCTTTAATGGCATGGAATCTGCTGAATTTTATAGAGTGCAAATTTGAATCCATTGTTCCATGAAGAACCTAATTAGAAACATTTCCAGGGTTACAAAAACAGATAGTGTGATGGCTAAGATATATATGCATGCTGAGGAGAAAATCCATCATAAATAAAGCCTCCCAAATGCTAATCCTTCAGAGAAAATTCAGTATTTTGATTTTGAAAGTAAAATATATTTAGCAAGTAAGAGGGAAGAAATTCCTATGAATGGACACTGCAAGGAAGACATTTTTTGGTGTGTGTAAATGTAGCCAGAAACTTTTTCTCCTTATACTTGTATACTAAAATTCAAAATGTTTTATCATTCTGTGTATACATACATATGCATGGTTATGTATTTAGATTCTTATAGAGTATATGTGTAAAACCAAAGCAGTGGCTATTGCCACTTCTTTAACATTAGAAAGAAATTTTAGTTACATACTCAATGAGATGAGAAAAAGAAGACAGTTTCCTGTCACAAGCAAAAAACAAAACAAAACAAAACAAAAAAAACACTATCAAAAGCACAGGCAGTCAGTGAGAAGGTTTGCTTCCCTCCCAACTCTCATCCCTACATTTTTCTTTTTTTCTCACTAATTATTGCTGTTTTACAGAACAATTATTTGCACTATTATAGTTCCTAAATTTGAACAGAAAATAATAATAGAACTTTTGGTTCTATTTCAAAGATTACAGAAAAACAAAAGTAATGGAATATCCCTCTGATTTAATACTGGAGGTGATTAGAATTTGGCAATTATGTGCATATATATCTTTCAACCCAGTGAATTCCAATTCTGTCACTTGTGGACATATGATCTCTGTGACATATACAACCTTCTTCTATAGTGGGCATCAAGGAGCAGTTCTCATATCATTTCGGCATAAAACACACACTATGATGGGCAGTTTTAAAACGCCCCGACTAGTTCTGTAGACATTTGCAAGATACTGAATATTATTCTATTTTTGAATTATACTTTCCGCTCATTAGCGTTCAATCATAAAGCATTATTCTCCATGTTTTCAAATCAAATTATTTTGACAGACTATGAAAAACAATATCCACATGCTAAATTTAAATAGACCTTTTTAACAAGTTTTTATACACTTTGCGTATGTGTGTATATATACATAAAAATATATATTTATATAAATTTTAAAAATGTGTCCTTTTGTATTAGAAGTATGAGCTTTAGCCTAGACAGGTTAAATTCTGGATCTGCCACTGATTAGCTTTGTGAATTTTAGTTATTTTCATCTCTGTTTTAGCTTCTCTTTCTGCAAAATGGGGAAAATAGAATTTAGTATAATGTTTTTGTAAAATTTAGATAAGAAAATCTATGGTATTTTAATAAAAATACTGAAAAATAAAACTACAAGAATATATATGTATATATTCACATAAATAATAATCAGCATTATATAATAAAAAGTTTACAAATATATTTCTCAAACACATATCATAAAAAGGAATAAAACTCTTACATATTGTGATCCCTAATGTGAAATAAATATATATGCCACCAAATAATATTTTTAAACCAATTTGCTGTACAGTTTTGCAGGTAACTCAGTAACAGTATATAAAGCACATAGGCATGTATGTTGGAATACACACTGGTCGTAATTTCTGTGATTAAAATGTAGCATTTTCTATCATTTGGATACTGCCTTAAAAACTCAAAAATGTTTTAATAATACTCAATAAAATATGAATCTACATTGATTTTGTCTTTAACATACAGCCCAGATGCTGATTATACATGGCAATAAAACTGACAGTTCTTTGCATTTCCCCCATCTGCTTGTAACATAAATGGTAAAAACAGCTGCCAGAGAACAGAGCCTGTATTTAATGGGGTGAAAGGAGGGGTAGCACACTAACTCCGGCTTCTGAATCCTACATTGCTCATGTAGCCAATATATTTTCATCTTAGGTAACATCAGCTCAGCATTTAAAAAGAAGGAAACATTAATATTCTTTTGACATTAGGGGTTCTCCTGCCCGTACACGATAATTACAATGTAAGTACTTTATACTTCGGTAAAGTTATTCCCAATGTTAGCAGTAAATGTATGTCATTGAAATACTTCCTATGTCCCTGTATAAAATGACCTGGCATATTTTAGACTATACTATTATTGTTTTGGAATAGCAGTCTCCAGAACCTAACTTCAATGAATACCTTCAACAGCTGAATAATACTGGCCTCTAGAGGGACATACTTTGCATATATAGCTACATTTTTGCCTTAGGACTGTACCCATAGAATGGATTATCAGCCATCCCTGTCTTGGGATGATTTGTTCTTGAAAATCATCCATTTCCTTAATCTTATTTTATTTCTTTTGATGTTTATTCTAGGATACATTTCCTTGAGTGTGAATCCAAGTGATACCTAGATAGGAGGGAAATAATTCTTATTTCATCTGGTCTTTAAATATGTTCAGCAATACAAAAACGTGTGTGTGTGTGTGTGTGTGTGTGTGTGTGTGTGTGTACACGAGCATGCACGCACCTTGAGTCAGTGTTAAAAAACTGTACTCAATAGACACAACAAAATGGTTTCAACTTCTAGCAAAAAAATGGACTTAGGTGCATGACTGATCAACTTTAAGGGAACAGAGAAAGACTCATACTGTTAATAATAACTAAGTTCTCATATGGAATTTTAAAAATAAATCCAATAAAGAAACAGAGGTTCTGGCTTGTTTCTCGTTACTAGTTAAATCTTTTGAGTACTTACTGTGAATATGGCACTGATATTTTTATATACACTTTTTCGTTTCGTTTTGTGGTAATGGGGATTTATTCCAATTGTACTTGCTAAGCATATTCTCTATTACTGAGCTATGTCCTCAGTCCTTTATTTTTATTTTGAGATAGGGGCTCACTATGTTGCCTAGGCTGGTCTTGAATTTGTAATCCTCCCGCTTCGGCATTCTGAGTATCTGGGAATACAGGTATGCACCACCATGCCCAGCCTATATGTCATTTTTTAAAAAGGTATTACCTTTTTAAAATTACTCATTAAATTTATTTAATGAGTAGGTAATCATTTCAAATCTATAATAAAATTGCTTAAAGGCAATGGAAACTTTGCGCACTCTCAAAAGGACTAATACTATAACTATGCCTCAGAAATCTTCATTTTTATGTCAAAATCTATACACATCTTATTTTATATTTTATAGGTTCCCCCTTTTCATTATGTAGAAGTTTAAGAAGAATCAACTGCCTTAGCACCAGAGTCACCTCTTGGAATAACTCCCCGTCACACTTTGTTGACAAGCCTGCCTACATCATCACTTCTACAGATCATTGTTAAGGCATTCTTGGTGGGTCCTTTTTTTCCAAACCACTCAAAAAATTTGGCAAATTTAAAATAAAATTAACTACCCTGGCATGGCAAAGGCTTGTAATCTTAGTACTTTGGAAGCTGAGACAGGAAGATCTCAGGTTTACCGCCAGCCTCAACTACTTAGGCCCTCTGCAACTTAATGAGACACTGTTCTAAATTTTAAATAAAAAAAGAGTGATAGGAGGAATGCTACCTAACTGAGGAGGATGGAAGAGAAAAAGAAGGAAATTCCCTAATATATATCATGTAAATTCACAAACATATCAAAGTCAATCAGTAAGCCAAACAGGAGAAGAAGAGAGTAGGAAGGGAATGGGGTGGGAATTGGGGAAGGGCTGAATGGGTGATGTGTGCATGTATGCCCCCACCATCGTGTACCCCATTAAGATGTATGACAACAATGTACCAATAAAAATTATAAATAAATAATAATGTAAAAAACAAAATAAATAATAAAAATTAGGGCTGGAGGTATAGCTTGGAGATAGAATGTCCCTGAGTTCCATCCCAAAGAAAAATGAATGATTAAATAAATAAATAAATAAAATTAATTACATAGCATGACAGCTGAACAATTAGATAAAACATTATTACGTGCATGTTAAGCAATTAAAAACACATGCTTTAGCCGGGCATGGTGGCGCACGCTTGTAATCCCCGCGCTTGGGAGGCTGAGACAGGAGGATCGCACAGGTTCGAAGCCAGCCTTAGCTACTTAGTGAGGCTCTCAGCAACTTAGTGAGACCCTGTTTCCAAATAAAGTATAAATATGTCTGGGAGTATAGCCCGGAGGTAGAAAGCCCCTGGGTTCCACCCCAGTACCACCAAAAATAAATGAATAAATAAATAAATAAATACACATGCTTTATTTCATTAAAATATGCAATTCTTTTTTTAAATCAGCCAATACAGAGTAGATCATTTAAATCTAAAGGGATCAAATCTAAATTGCATATATGTACAATAGAAAGTCAAATGCTTTCTCTTCTATGTGGAAGCTAAAGAGAAAATAGGGAACAGAAGGGATTTGAGAGAACTGAGGAGAGTAACCAGTAGAATAATGAGAAAGAACAGGGGAGGGGTGAGGAACTGGTGAAAGAAACAATGAAAATTATGTTGTGCCCCTGCATGAAGGCATCACTACCTATCCTTAATAGCATGTTGATCCTCTGTACATCAAACTTTCAGAAGTAATTTTTTTTTTTTTTTGCAGTCCTGGGGATAGAACCCAGGGGCATTTGACCTCCGAGCTACACCCCCTGCCCTATTTTTTTATTCTTTATTTTGAAACAGGGTCTCACTGAGTTGCAAAGGACCTCACTAAGTAGCTGAGGCTGAAATCCTCCTGTCTCAGCCTCCAGAATGCTGGGATTACAAGTGTGTGCCACCAGGCGCGGCTCTAATTTCATAAATTACATTTTGAGGTGAAAAATCTTAAACAGGATGTGATGGGCTGCCATCACGTGGATTCTTAGTTCTCTTCAATCCAATTTCAGATCATCTGTGGCAAATCACCTCTTCAAGCCATTATACAGAAATTCTGTAGCTCACAGAAACTGCTCAGGGAGAACCCAGGTTGTAATAATTTAGCATTTCTGGTTTACTCTGTGTTCTATAGTCACTATTTTTTTTTTTTTACTGCCTTTTTGTCTGCTTAGAAGCTGGGAACCATACAGTTATTTCTTCTTAATTGTCTAAAAGAAGATCATAGAAATCTTCAAATTATGGGAAGGAGCAGAATGGAAGCAAAGTTCTCAGGCTTCCTTCTTCTGAGCTGGTTGTAGTGTTTGTAAACATGTATCACATGTCCGC
This sequence comes from Muscardinus avellanarius, assembly GCF_963383645.1. Taxonomy (NCBI): domain Eukaryota; kingdom Metazoa; phylum Chordata; class Mammalia; order Rodentia; family Gliridae; genus Muscardinus; species Muscardinus avellanarius. Next base: position 123,838,635 of record NC_137791.1, read on the forward strand.
AGATGTTATTAATACTTTTATTGGAGGTGCTAGCCAAATAGGCAAAATGTAAGGGAAATTCCCATAATGCACTTCTCTTTCTAGCATAATAATCAAGAAAACTCTTTCAAAGATATTCCTAATGATGGAGATTAACGTCCATCCATTTTATTTCCTCCGTATCACTTGTATCCATAGTTACAAAGAAATGAAAGAAACAATGATTCATGAACACCATTACCTGATTTACAACGTGCATTTACGAGCCTCACTGTCCACTTGATGGCAATCTATCACCTCGAGTTCAAGATTTTGCACCTCAAAATGTTACCTAAGAAATACATTCTGAAGGTTTGATACACAGAGGATGAATTTGCTATTAATGATTTTGTTGCCATGGACCAGATCTTGCATAGACTTTCCCCCAAGGCACTCCACCAGCTGAGAACAAGGTTGGCAACTAACAGGTCAATGCTGCACAGTGCTGGAAAGGTTTAGGTGTAGAAACAGTGTCTTGATTTTATACCTAATTTTACCTTACATTAAACATTCCATTTCCCCATCACTATATCCACTAATCAATATTCCTTTGTTACATTTACATAAGTATGAAAATAGAGGCTTGGAAGGTCTCTAGATTGTGGGCCAGAGACCCTTCTGTGCCTACTCTCAGCACTGTCGCTGCTCACACTGGGTCTGACAGGATGGAACAGAGGTGGTTCAGTCCTCTTAAATATTACAGGCAAGTAGGGAAGTTTGATATTAGTTTCACTGTCAAATTAGTTTGTGATAAATCTGGGCAGACAAAAATAAGGAAAGCATAAACCGGGCATGTTGGCGCACACTTGTAATCCCAGCATTTGAGAGGCAGAGACAGAAGGACCACGTTTCACAGACAGCCTCAGCTCCTTAGTGAGGCCCTCCGCAACTCAGTGACATCCTGTCTCAAAATAAAGAACAAAAAATAGGCTGGAGGTGTAGCTCGGAGACAGAATGCCCCTGGGTTCCATCCCCAGTACTGCAAAATGAAAAAAAAAAAAATCAAAAAAACTAACTAAATAAGGATAGAGGAGAGGAAAGATGGTGTTGTTTTGCAAACAATCCTATATCTTACAGCCTGTCTTTCTCTTCAGAGGTAAATTTTTTAAAGTTTCTCCTGTCCTGTGTTTTGACTGTCAGTCAGCTTCTCCTTATAATTTTTTTTTCAGTTTTTCCTTGTACAATTTCCCAATAAGATCAAAGGATGTTGTCTGCGTTTCTTACAGCTTATTCAAGGAGGGAAGCTGGGCTTTTCAATCATGTGAATCTAACATTAAAGCCCATTTAATTACTCAACAAACTGAACTTTTAATAAATTTCTCAACTTTTTTGAACCTCTCCTTTGTAAATACTAAAATTAAGAGAGTGTATCTGTGAGTTGTTTTTCTTTTTCCTCCTCCTCCTCCTCCTCCTCCTCCTCCTCCTCCTCCTCTTCCTCTTCCTCCTCCTCTTCCTCCTCCTCCTCATCCTCCCTTCTTCTGCCTCCTCCTCCTCCTCCTCCTCCTCCTCCTCCTCCTCCTCCTCCTCCTCCTCCTCCTCCTCCTCCTCCTCCTCTTCTTCTTCTTCTTCTTCTTCTTCTTCTTCTTCTTCTTCTTCTTCTTCTTCTTCTTCTTTCTTCTTCGCGCTACTGAGAATAGAACCCAGGGCATTCTACCTCCCAGCTACACCCTCAGCCCTATTTTTTTTTTTATTTTGAAACAGAGTCTTGATTAATTGCAAAGAGCCTGACTAAGTAGCTGAGACTGTCTGTGAACTGCAATCCTCCTGTCTCAGCCTCTCAAATGGTTACAAGTGTGTGCCACCATGTTCGGCTTCTGTGAGATAGTTGATAAAGGTCATATGCTTAATTAGAGAGAAAATTTGATCCATAAGATGATGAAATTAATTTATATATCTCAAGAAGGGTGCTCATTGAATACTGTGCTGGTCAGATAAGAATGGAGACAAAGATAATCTTGAAAATGTGTGGAGACTAGAATCTAACTAGTCTAGGGACCAGGAGAAATTAAGTAAAAAGTGTTGAGTATTCTAGCCCCAGGGTAGCCCATGTTATTAAATGTTGTACTCACATACTTTTTCTCTTACTGATTTTATGCTTATAAAGTAATATTTTGTTAAAGAGAGAGAATGGGATGTTTCTTTTAGTTATTAACCTTAATATAGAACATTATCCTTTTAAGAAAAATCTGCTATAAATGTTTGATTTAATATTTATTTATTTATTTATTTATTTATTTGTTTGTTTGTTTATTAATATTTTTGGTGGTACTGGGGATTGAACCAAGGGGCATTCTACCTCCAGTCGTATTTTTTATTCTTTATTTTGAAACAGGCTTTTATTAATTTGTGGAAGCCTCACTGAATAGATGAAGCTGGCGGTGAACAAACCTGCAATCCTCCCATCTCAGCCTCCCAAGTACTGGGATTACAAATGTTTGCTACAATATCCAGCTGATTAATTTTTAATTACCCATTCACATAACAGGTATTTGTCAAACATTTATCAAATGCCTTGGTACTAGATTTGTTGCTGGGTATTTCAGGCTAATTAAAATAGAAATGGTTTCTACCCATTCAGTAGGAAAGATAGATGTTAAAAAAATAAATACACAAATTTATATACACTTATCAAATATGATAAGTATGTGTAGTCAAAACGGGATTTCTAGCCTACAAAGGGTGAGGAAGATCCTGAATCACATGTAGTCATCGATATAAAGGGGACTTGCAAAGAAAGCCATGAGCTCTCAACTGCTATACGCCTCTGCTAAATTAGTTTTCCTGTTTTATTTAATTTTATATATATCCTATCATCAGAGGCCAATGAAATGAGATAATATGATGTATGAGGAGCATCAAACACTGTATTATGTAAATGTTCACATCCTTCTATTCTTCCTTTTATAAGTTACTCAGGTTATGATTTTAAAAGAACATTTCTCAACTTTAATGCCCCAACTGACACCACCTAAGGACACTTATACACTGTTGATGGATTGTAAATTAGCGCAGCTGCTATAGAGATCAGAATGAAGATTTCTTAGAAAATAAAAAATGGACCTACCAAATGCAGCTACACCATGCCTAAGTATCTTTCCAAAGGAATCGAATCTTACAGTAATACATGTTTATAGCAACAAAATCCACAATAGGCAAATCATGGCCTAAGGCTTCATCAGTAGAGCGACAAATTACACAATTATGAGATAATCATACAATGGAATTCAACTCAGCAACAAAGAAGAACAAAATACTGTCATTTGCAGGGAAATGGATGGTCCTAGAGAATATTAAGTAAGACTAGTCGGTCACAAAATGTGAAGGGTCAGATGTTATGTCTCATAAGTGGAAGCTAAGGAGAAACTGGAAAACAGGAAAGATTTTAGATAATGGAGGAGAAGTTCCAGTGGTAGGGTGGGGTGGGGGGGAATCAGTGAAAAAAACACAAGAAGTTTACGTTGTGCGCCTATGTGCCACAGAAGTTATGAACGTACGTGAAACTACCAATGCCAATCTCAGTGGCATGTATCAGGAAGGGGAGGGACTGGGGTGGGAGCCTGTGGGAAGCTCACTAAGTATAGTGTGCACGTATGTCCCTATCACTGTGCACTACACAATCCACCGGTAAAGGTATTTTATTTTATTTATTTTATTTATTTTTTATTTTTTTATTTTTTTGTTTTTATATTTTTATTAGGGCACAAAATTTATTTAATGCTAACACAATATTAAAGATATAAAGACAAGTAAAGCTTTAATACCTTTAATATGCTAATATATTTTAATAGATCAATAAATGAATTATGACTAAAATTTATATAAAGACATGGATTGCCAATTTGTCAAAGGAAACATGGTGATACCAAATTGAAAAACTATTAAAACCTCACTAATAATAAAGGAAATGCAAAGTAAAACAACAGTGAGTTGCTATTTTTTTTAATTAAAAATACTGAGAAAGGGTTAACAAAATGAGGATAGTCAGAATTGACAAGTCAGGAGGAAAACTGACACTTTAATGTGAAGGTATTTTAAAAGGAATATTTCTCTTTTCTACCGTAATAAACAATTGTTTTAGCAAATGCTATAATAGAAACAAAACGGAAAATAAAAGAAAAACTTTGTCATGCTTTTTTATCTAGATTATAGGCAGCTGATCACTACTATACAAAACTATGTACTTTTTTTTGCTAGAATTATATTATGGGGAAGTTGTAGAAATAAAGACGTCTGCCAGGAGAAAACAAGTCAACATTACCAGAATAACCGATAACCTGAATAAAGAAAATTGTACTGAGAGTTTATAGCAAAATCCAGATTAAAAATATTTGAATAATATAGAGGGCATTTATAATTTTCAGTTCATTGTGTATTCAAATCTTGGAATCTCTAATATTGTATAGAGATTTTTAAATTCCATATTTCAATTCATATTTTATTAATTGTACTGACGTTCTTTATTCTTGTACAAAATAAAAGCATAATAAAAGAAATGAGTCACTAAGCAAGCAAGTTACGCAGCTGTAATAAATGATAATGGAGGTGTTTTGTTGGCTTTGAAGATCAATATGATTTATTACCAGATGCTCCACTGAGAAAGCTGATAATGTAATAATCAGAAAAGTAAAATTCACCAACAGCTTCACATATGCTTTCATCTCCGCTTATAAATGTAATTTATTGAAGCGTCACCTGTGCACTACCTCCTCAATACAGGCAAACCCAATGGATTGTGCTATTTAGTATAACTTTCATGCTACGAAATTTCACCATTATACAAAATCTATAGAGCATAGAAGGAAAGTCCCGTGATTAAACAAAAATAAAATTGACTACATAAGCCATTTTAAATATCTCATTTTGCTTTCAGTATACTATATCTACAACTGGGTCTTCTTTGTTAACCAAGACAGTGTTTTGTATTCTCTTTCCCTGTGATTGGGTCAGATGGATCACGTTCTCCTTGTGCCCCCACGACTCGCCCATCTCATTAATCCTGCTTCAACATTAGCTAGTGTGTCTTTTCCCACTTCAGTATTCCCACTATTTCCCCTAGCTCCTGTTCTTCTCAAATCAGTCTAAGTCAACACAATAACCTCCAAAGAGGCGTCTTGCCTTCTTTCCTTCTGGAAGAATACTTAAACTCCTGTGTTCAAATGCATTCTAAAGAAAGTCCAAGATCCTCATAGTATCACGGCCCTCTATGAAATAATTCCAACCTATGTTTTCAATTTTATTTTCCTGTACTCTCAGATAGCAAACACCTATCAAAGTGAGTCCTGGCTTTAAAGTATCTTGAACTTTCATCCTTACTGCTGATGTCCATGATGTTCTTTCAGTTCTGAAAGCCTTTATTTTTTACCTCTATATGTCCACTCACTATCTTTCTTTCTTTCAAGGCCTAGCTCCTATGACTTCCTGATGAAGGCTTCCCCAATTGAGATATCACTTATGGAACAATTATTTTATACTAAACACATATGGTAATTATTTCACTTCAAAATGACACCAATCTTTAGCTTCAGATAAAGGAACAGATTACAGGGGATTAGTAACTTGCCCACAGTCTCAAGGTGAGCCAATGGTAGATAAAGCTGGGGTTCCAAATAAAATATTTTGACTAGTTAACCATGGTATCTCACCTCCTACTTTATGCCCTCTGTAATTCCTTCAAATTTACATTTTCATCTCTTATAGTGTTTTAAATGTATACCTTATTACAAGTTATTAAAGTGAGTAACAATTTTCTGATAATGTAATGGAAGAACTCTGGTTAATTTGTGGTCTCTTTATTTACTTAAAAGACTCAGGTGCCTGGATAAATGACAAATATATTATTTTCCTATTCAAAAATTTACTGTTTTTCTACTATCTAATCGATCATATCTACTTTTTTATATTTGAGCTTAATAACCTTCAGTAATTCATGGCTTTAAATTAGAGGGAGATGTCTTCCTTAGGACATTAGTTTTTATGATGTCTCAATATGAGCTTAGTACTCTAATCAGGTTCAACTGTACAATGCTCAGTGGCACCACCAACCTTTGATTCTGATGTTTCCCTTTCATGGAATACCCCAATCCATACCTTATTCATCTTTTAAGATTTAGCTAAAACGAATTTACAAATAGCCCCTACAGGTAAAGTAGTATTTCATTCATTACAATTGTGATGAGACTCATATTATTAGCAACAGACATTATTTGGTGTTTGTGTCAAATCTCCATAGATTTCAGGGTCTGTAGTAGAGGATCATATTTTATACTCTAAGTATACTGTTAAACATACTTTAGATACTTGAATATAATGATAGCAGGTCTCCTTAAACTAAGGCTATTCTCATGTAAATTGGAGATATTAATTTAGTATAGCAATTAAACTAAATGGTTAAAAAGAAGTTTTTTAAATAATGATTTTTTTGGCCTATCACAAAAAGTTGGTCTTGTTTTATTATTTCAACCAAACTATCTAAAAATCTATCTACTGAATTGCAATTTAGAATCAGCCAATAAAATGATAATATGATGGGTTGGGTGATCAAAGATACTTCCTTAATTAATGGATATTGAGGTAAAGATTTTCCCTAGTATTTCCTACCAAGGATGGTAAAAGCATTCCATTTAACATCTTATGTGACCTTGTTTTATCCACACTACTTATCCCTGGCAAGAACACAGAAATGCATTCAGCAGCTGCATACAAAAGTATCTATTAAACATCTCATCATAAAATATAGTCTCTGATGAAGGTAGGCACTGACTCAAAGAGGCTAAAATGCTCACTAATTAAAAAAAACACTTTGTATTTGACGTTATATTAGCCATTTTACTTTCTACTGGACTATCCATTTAAATAAAGTAGTGAACTTGCATTTTAAAATGTGAACTCTCGAGCAGGCAGTGCATCATCTAGTTATCTTGCTTCTGTAGCATTAGCCCCAGCCAAGTCCCTCTTTATATTCTTAATGCTTTACAGTGGAAAAGAACAATAGAAAATCTATAGACTTAAAAGTTGTAGGTGCAAACACCCCCGTTTCATTTCAATAGCCTAAACAATAGCCTAAACTACCTTCTTAAGGCAAGAAAAGTTATTCTTCCTCCTTGAAATATATTCCTTTTAATTCTACCTCTGGGGGAAGAAAATCCCTAGCCACTTATAAAGTACTTAATTAGACTGAGAAAGGGTCAATATACTTCTGAAAAGAACATTTGTCTAAGCCAATTGATCAGATGTGCCTTTGATAAACCCAGAACCTCCTAAAGATAATGATGGTTTAGTTCACTGGGGAGGTGGAGGGATAAGAAGGAAGTTCAGGGCACGTACATTTCTGTGATGGTTTCTGGCAGATTTGTTGGGATTTCAGTGAGACCTTTTCCACGACAGTCCACAATGTTGTTGCTACAGGTGCAGGCGGCAGGGCAGTGCAAGACACTACAAGAAGGAGCCATAAATGACTGGTGACCTGGAAGAGAAACAAACAGCAGTAAAGTTTTTCCTCCCAAATTTCAAAGGGTGAAGCATGCAGACTTAGCTCAAGAGACAAGTCATGAGACAAACATAAATTCCTCTGCCTCATCAGAAAGCGGTCCTATCTGTGTACAATATCTTGCAGGAAGCAGGCACATATATTTCTGAGTGAGTATTCAGACCAAGCAAATGATATTTGTGCAACCAGTCATAAAAGTGGTGATTTGAAATTCTGAAAAGATAACCAGAAGCTAAATTCAGATCCAAGATGAGCAATCTATTCAAAACTATTCTGGGTTCCCCAGAATGCAACAATTTCAGACTAATCTATATTTACTTCTAATAAGCATATAGAGCATGGTCTTTATCAAATCCATGAGACTTAATTTAATTTTTCTTAAAAGAGAAAAGAAATATGGTATGATTTTCATGTTGGTAGACATAAGTGTTGTTCAAATTAAGTTATCGTGTGCCAATAAATGTGGGAGAAAATTAGATAAGGCTAAGATTGATATCTGGATAGGTTCAAAACTACTGCTTTCTTTGAAGTTATTATAATAGTTTGTATGACGTCATTCTGTAATTGTTTATCTCCATGATTCTTTGAGGGATTCTGTATGATCTAAAGTTTTACCATAAGCAGCTCCCTATGGGTATGTATCTTTATTTTTCAGTATTTCGAAACAAAATTAATTTGAAACTTCACTGTTTAAATGATGAATAATAGAATGCCAGCAGGCTGTACCAAATGGGCCTCTACAAAAGCACTGGTTTCCTGAGGGGAGAAGGGACAGCCGCATTGGGCCTGCAGGGGAAGGGCCCTGATGTTAGTGGTGTGCCAGGTGGAGGACGAACTCCCTGCTAACCCCACCCCTCTACACAAGCTTAAGCTACAACAGAATCCTCAGTCTAAAAAGAAGCATGAACTTGCCTTCTTCCTCATCTAGAAAACAGAAAGAAAAAGATGAAGAGAGAAAAGAGTGGTTAGAAGTGAATTGTTAGTCATTCATTTCATTGTTTCATTATTTTTTAAAACAAGCGATCAATGCTATTGACAACATTCCATAACATTGTAGAAGAATTGTTTACATTATAAAGAGTGTAGAAAAATAATAAAAAGTTCTAAAGGTAAGAGTAAAACAGAGTCAAGTATTGGCAATGTCTCTCCACTCCTTTAAACAAGAGTAAAGTATTTATGAAAATTATAGTTGTCACCAGGTATCCATAGGGTTCCAGAAACCTTGTGAATACAAAAATCTGAGGATGCTAAAATCTTTTACATAAAATTATGTAGTATTTAAATAAAACATATGCACACCCTCATTTATACATTAAATAATTTCCAGTTTATTTATAATGGCAACTACAATGTGAATGCTATGCAAAAATTGCTATTCTGCAGTGTTTATAAAAATAATGGCAAAAAATATGCACATTGTTCAGCACACATTTTTTTTCTAAAAGTTTCAATATACAGCTGGTCAAATCTATGGCTGCAGAACTTACAAATAAGGATATCCAAGTACATATGTATCTTTTTGTGTGTGTGGTACTAGGGATGAAACCCAGGGGCATTCATTGTACCTCTGAGCTATACCTCAAGCCCTATTTTTTAGTCTTTTTATTTTTAAAGCAGAGTCTCACTGAGATGCGAAGGTCCTCACTCAGTTGCTGAGGCTGTGGGTGAACTGCGATCCTCCGGTCTCAGCCTCCCAAATGCTGGGATTAAAAGCGTGTGCCACCATGCCCGGCTCCACGTACATATGCATTTTTTAAAATATGTTTTATTATAAATTCAACAGATACTTCTAAAGGAAATTCACTCTATATTTGTAAAATATACTATGTGCCAATAGGAATATATATGTGTCTATATATAGATATATATATTTAAATGCATATAATTAGACATGGTTATTTTTTTCATTGTATTTTAATCTCCAATACAGATATAGCATTATATTGCTCACCCAGTTGCTATGCTGAAGGTGAAAAGGGATAAATATATTACGAATGTATCATAGAGCATACAGAACTAATCAGATGTTAGCTATTATTATCTTATGTAGCACGTCTTTCTGTTGAGTTCAGCTCCTTGTTACCGAAACCAGTCATTTATTTGTTTTAAGAACAATTGAACCATTAGTATATTTGTATAAATGAAAAATATTTCAACACTTTGCAATTACAGTTGAATTACTTAAGACTTTCAGAGCATGGCTACGGGATTAGCAAATCATTTTTTCAGTTGTTAGTATAACAGTAGATATAAATTATTACTCAGACGGAAAATAATGAGCTTCACGTAGAGCTATAATCTAGGAGTTTCTTATATTTTCCCTGGCCCGAAGACTGAAAGATCTTCAGGACAAGCGGTCATTAATTGCCAATCACGTCCCAAAGTCTTAGAACATGTTATTATCATCACTGTAGGAACGGATCTCTACGGAGTGATTAGTGCATGATTGCACTTAAGTGAGCTGTACCGAAACCTTCCAAGCATGCATTCTTCACATTCTATTACACAGCAGAATACAACAACACTGTAACACAACTGTTTTTTCTCTCTTACCGCTGCAGACAAATTCTCGTTTTTGAACCTCTGCTACGTTGTGCCCCCTCAGGTGAGAAGGGCCCATGCACTGCGTGTAGAGGCCCACCCGGGGCCTCTGGCGCAGCCAGTCAGAAAGCCAGGCCAGGTGGCAGTCGCAGTAGAGATTGTTGGAATGGAGTCGACTAAATGAGACAAAAGCAGTTTAAAGCAAGAAAACAGAAAATAGTTATTTCAAGACATGAAACACTTATAATTATTTGTTTCTTAATACAGAGACAGATTAAACTTAGCAATTTCCAATCCAATTATTTTGGATAAATTAAACTGGATCCCAGCCACAGAATTCAGTCTCTCTTTCTTTACTTTGAGCAAAGCAAACATGCAGAAGCTGGCAGAGGACAATACGATTATTTTGCCCACGTTCATGCAAATGGGTAAGGAAAAGAAATAATCGGTTCAAGGAAAAGTGCTCCACATGTTGAGAGCCAAAGGAGTGGGGAGCCAGAAGGAAGAGGTAAGTTAATGAAATTTGGGGCTCTTTGTTTGAAATATCAGTAAGTCCTGCCATTACTAATCTCTATAGAAACTCCTAGCAAAATCTCTTCAGCAGGTCACTTTTTGCTGAAAAAGACAGAATAACAATTCCATATAAAACAGTTTTTGTCCACATCCCCATTCTGATTTCTTCCTTTTTGTTTAAACATAGAAAAGGGATTAGCTGATTTTGGCTCTTACAGACCTCTGCTCAAAGAGCAGAGACTGGAATTAAAAGGCATACATGGCTGGGAGAGAAGGAATTAAGTGAGTACCCTTATTTTGGCCAGATACATTCAAGATCATGGAGAGCTTCCAAGTGGCAAATGACACTTCTCCACTAATAAAATGTCAGACAAATGTATCCACTAAATTAGGTAAATGACTTCAAACTGGCTTTTATGTTTTCTCAAACTAAAGTAGAGGATATCCAAAGCCATAAATCAAAGCATCATTCCCAGAATCATCTATGGCACAGTAATACCATTTTAGGCCTTTTTAGCTGATGTGTTCAATTCTAACCCAATAACAGTAATGGATACTAAAGCATGGAACTCAGTCCAGAAAGATAATTGGACTATAAAAATGGAATTTTTAAGTAGCAATGATACGATAGAATAATGAATCAACTCATAGCAAGGGAATTTACTTAGATGACTGCTTTACATTCTTCTTGAGGCTGTGGATAAGGAACGGATTGTCTTTCATCCAAACTACAAGGCATGCCACTGAACAATGAGCTACATTTGGGGAAAACTGAGTAACCTCTGTCTTAGTTTGCTTAGAAATCAAAGTGCCATTCTTTGGAAGCCACACAGACTCATTCCACATCGTTGTTTTCTAAATATGTTCATCTGAACCTAGCACACCCTGCAATGATTCCAATTAGGCGCATACAAATTTGAAATGAGAAAAGAATATAAAAATTTAAGAATTGATTAGTAAGTCAAACTAGTTAGTGAATAGGGACAAGAAATTAAGAAGCACCATAAATACACAGATAACATATATTTTCAAAATTTTCAGTGTTTTTTTTTTTTTTTTACATAGGCTGGAAGCCTGGTTAATTTCTTTTATAAAAATTAGCTAATGAAGCTGTGCATGGTGGAGCATCTTGCAATCCTAGTACTTGGGAGGCTGAGACAGGAGGATCGCAGGTTCGAAGCCATCCTCGACAACTTAGTGAGGCCCTCCACAACTTAGTGAGACCCTGTTTCCAAATAAGAAATAAAATTGGGCTGCGGGTTTAGCTCAGAGGTAGAATGCCTCTGGATTCGATCCCCTGCGCCACACATGCATAGAGAAAAACATTTAGCCCATGAGAAACTAATTTTGTCAAATGTAGTTTGATTAAACTGGGCTATTAATTAAGTCAGATTTGTTACCGTCTGATAACCACAGAAAAACAAAATCTGGTTATGGTTATATAATTTTAGAATTCCTTTATGTTGCCAAATCATAAACCAAGTGAACTAAAATGGAAATGTTTTAGTGAGAGGAACATGCCATCAATACTGGTTTCCTCAATTCCTTACAAAGCTAGTAATTTCATGGATTTTTAAATTAAAGATAGAAAATAAATGTAGCAGTTTCTAGTTATGAGCTACCATAAAGTTAGAAATATTTAAAAGATCTTATAGAATTTATTTTCTCTACTTAAACCACCCCACACCCTCACAAAATCCTATGGTTTTCTTTGTTTCCAATAATTTCTTAACTGTTATGTGGAATATATTTTTTAGGTCAAGGTGATTTTCAAAGCCCGGATCAAGTGAGATTTAACCACTGAACTACTATAACTAAATACTCCCTCCTTGGGCTTTACAGAATACTTTTTCAAGAGAAAAAAAATCACTGTCGATAATCTTTCTTAGAGAATCATTGTTGCTCACCAAAAATATCTTAATGTCCATCTGTAACCCCTGAAAAGATATTTTTAAATATAAATGCTGACAAAGCCTGAATTATGGAAGCACTTGAGGGTGATACTATAATTTTACATTACAAAGAATGTTGGAGAACCAGTTTAGCTTTATTAGGTCTGCTTGCTGTACAGTAATAAAATCATAAAGATTTCTCATTTATCATTTCTGACAGCCAATCAAGGAGTCTTCTATTTCTTAATGAAATGTGACCTCTACAATGCCTCAAAGTAAATGTGATTTTTTTTTACTCCAAACTTTCCAACATGCATATCATTTAAAAAGAAGCTTTTTCAGTTTTCAGAATAATAGTTCATTTACTAAAATATCACTTCCAGATTGCTTTTAAATGCTGTGTTTTCCTTGACGACCTCATAAC